>NC_043705.1:12780474-12927790 GCF_006229205.1 Suricata suricatta
GCGCACGGGCGCCGGCGGAGCTGCACGCCCCGGGGCGCCGCTGGCCCCGCCTCGCTGGTGGGCGGAGTCTGGAAGGGGACCGGCGGCTCGCACCCGGACTTCCGCCCTGCAGCGCCATCTTGCAGGGCCGCCGCCCAGAGAGGCAGTCACCCAGTGGTCACATTTGCACTCCGGCCTCTGGCCCCTCCAGCACCAAGACAGATCTTTGCCCCTTTACACACCATCACCAACCAGGTCCCGGCCCCCCGACAAGAGGCCAGCGGCCCCGGGGCCAGGCCTCTGCGGAGGTGGGCCCTTTCGGCCTGGCAGCCGGCTGGCAAAGGAGACGGCCGAGCACAGAGGCCCGGGAGAAATCAGATTCAACCGAGAGAGCGCTCAGGAAGAGTCAAGGAAGTTTTCCATAGAAAGAGAGGAGGGGGGCCCACGGCAAGCTCCACAGGGCGCCCAGCATGCACTGGAGGGCAGAGGCAGAGTTATAAACGGGCCGGTTACTTGACGAGGTCTTCTGCACTGGCGAGTCGGGGTCCGGTCGGGACAGCCACTGAACCACGTAGCTCTTCTTGGAAGGATCCGAGATGTTTCCTGGAGGGGAGAGGAGGGGCTGTGGCTGCTGAGGTCCCAAGCTGGACCCAGCGCCGTCACCCAGGCAGGAGAGGCTCCACAGCCCCGCCCTAGTGTGGCATTAGTCCAGGCCCACCTCCTGCCCTCCTGCTTATTTCTGCGTTGCTCCCACCAGCCCTACCGGGCCTGCTCCCCAGGAACGTGGATCTATACCCCTGCCCAGCTGGGCGGGCACAGCTGACCTCCCTGAATGCCCTCCTTCATAGACGGGATTCACGGTGGGGTCTACAGCTTGAGGTGTTTCTGCGGCCCAGAGAGGTGACGTTCATCGCTCTTGGCATGGGGTGTGCACGCAGGCATGTTCTGGGTGTTCAGAAGGCACTAGGCACCCCCAGTTTGCACAAGTACCCCCTATTCCCCCAGGCAGCCCTGCTCACATGGGCATGGCCGCCCCATTTGGCTGAGCCTCACTGTGTGGCCACCATGAATCTGCCTCCCAGGCCAACCTGGAGCACCAGGAAGGGAGTCCCTTCCATTTCCGACTGAGGAAAGGTCCTGCCCTCAGAGGGTTCTGCTTCTCCGCCCAGTTCACAGATGCTAAGTCTGGCCAGCTGTGGGGAGAGATGTGTTTGCCTGGACCAGCCCCCTTCACTCTGGACCCACTGTACACTGGGGGCTGGGACGGGGGTGGGGGTGCCTTACGTGGACAGGGGCCCAGCCGGCAGATCCTGGCTGTCTCAGGCCGTTCCTCCTGGCAGTCCCCGAAGCTGTCATCCGCGGTTCGGCAGAGCACTGGCCGCTCCTGGGTACCGTTGCCACAGGTCACTGAGCACTGCAGGTGGAGAGGCACCAGTCAGGGTCCCCCTCCCGTGATTGGCTGGGCCCGAAAGAGCTCCCCATGCATGTAACCCTGTAACACGCGGAAGGTGGTGAAGGGGCACAGGGTAGAGGATGTGCTGGAGGCCTGTCCTGCCTTTTCGGGCCTCCAACAGCTGCCACCATGTCCCCAGGCTCCACCTCCCTGCTTGGGGACTGGCTGGCAGAAGCCATCGCACCCAGACTCCTGGCTTGGCACACAGCTTGGCCCAGCCCGGCCCAGGGAGAATTCTCAGGTCCTCACCGTGTGTGCGGGGAAGGGCTGACTTGGCAGACCTGGATTGCTCAAACCCTGCAGAGTCCCAAGGAAGGCCTGCTTGCAGGCCTGGCCTTGGGGAGGTCTGGGGAACCCAGTTCATGGAGTGTTCTCTCTGGTAAGGTGTCTGCGAGTTTGAGGCCTGACTCACACTGCCCCGGTCTGGCCGGTGAGTTTGTATCAGCTGTGTGACGTACGAGGTTCCCACCTGACTAACCAGTGTCAGCCACACAGTGAAGACCCCGGACACCCGGACTCGAGTGGGCTTCCCTGGCTGGCAGCATTCCATATCACGCACCGTTGCTGAGAGAATCAAGTGCATCCCTGGGAGCCCAGGGAGGGGATACCTCGGGGATTTGTGCCTGGCTTCTTCTGGGCTTGGCCACGCACTTTTTCCCTTTGCTGACTGTACTCCGTGATTTCACTGAAATGCCCTGTACCTGTGAGCACCACGACTTCTGAGTCCCGGGAGTCTTTGCAGTGGATCAGTGAGCCTGAGGCTGGTCTTGGGGATCCCGACCCTCCCCCTGCCCAGGCCTGCTCAAGTCAGCTCAGTCCTGCCCCTAGGCTGCTCCTACAGCCCCTGAGACCATCTCACGGTTCTTCCCAGCCCAAGTTCAAGGCCTTCCTTCCTCACAAGAGAGCAAGCTCAGCCGGCCTTCTGTGCCCTCCGTTGCCTAGGACTCCAGGCTCCTGTGGCACCTGGCAGCCTGTACCCTGCACAGGGTCTCCCAACAGAGCACCGACCATGCGGGCCCTCTGGTGTCCCGACACCTACAGGATGTGCCCCGGGGCAGGGGCTGCCTCCAGACCCAGGTGGAACGCCCTGGCCACCTTTGTCCCACCCAAGCTTGGTTTGAGGACACAGGTCCCGCTCACCTGGGACCAGGGTCCGGTCCGCCAGCGGCCAGGGCAGAGCTCACGGTTGCAGGCCCGGCGGCCCTCGGGCCGGGCATCGTTGCAGTGTTTGGTGTGCACGGAGCGCGTGGCGTTGTTGTGCAGCAGCTGTATGCAGCGCACCGCGCGAGCCTGCGTGCCCGTCCGCCCGCAGCTCTGGCTGCAAGGCTCCCATTCCCCTGTGACCCACCTGTGGGGGCAGAGCGACAGGTGAGCCCTCCCTGCCCCCCACAGAGCTGCCTAGAGCAACTGCGGGGTGGCCTGCTTCCCACCCCCATCGGGCAGCTTCCCCTGTTCCCACAGAGATGGCCTAGAGCCTGGCCGTGCCTCTGTCCGAGGTCCTGCAGGTGACAGTCACCCACTGCTGCTCTGGGTTGGGAGCACGAAGAGCCCCAGATCTGTCCCTTCTCAGCTTCCGCTGACATCACAAACCCTCCAGGGTGTCAGCGTGGACTAGGTCAGCACCCACCCCTGAACAGCCTCCACGTGCCTGTTTACTAGCCCTCTTCTCCCCTGGGGGAACCTGGGCCAGAGGGTCAAGGCCATGGCTGCTGCAGTGAACTGCCAGGAGACAAGTACCACCGGACCAGAAGCAGGGCCAGTACCCCTGAGCCTCAGTTTCCCCAGGTGCACATTACCACTCCTCACAGTGTCTAAGATGCACAGTACTGTTTCATCACAGCGGGCCCGAGGCAAGGGTGCGCCGTATACCCTACGGCATCTTAGACCCTGTGAAATGGGGGGCGGGAGGAAGAATCCACCACATGTCACAGGGGATGTGAGGCCCGGAGCTGCTCAGAGCCTGGGACCCCACACCCCCCTCCACAGGAGCCCCGGGGGTCTGCCTTCTCCTGCCTAATGGGACTCTGGGCTGGGAGAGCCGGGCGGCCCTGGGAGCTCACACTGGCTGGGAGCACTCCTGTGGGTTGCAAGCCCGGCGGATGGCTTTGGGCTTTGTGAGGGCGTCACAGAAGCCTCGGTGCACCATCTTGTGGTCCAGCCTCCGGCGGCAGCCATATTTGGTGAACTGGGAGCCTGAAGAGAGAGAGCTTGAGGGGGTCATGGGGCAAGTGTGGCCTCCAGGGGCCGTGGAGAAGTGGCTCCAAGGGCAGCTTCAGCCTCCTTCTCCCCAGCCTTCTGATGGGGTGGGAGGTGGGGCAGCGTGCCAGAGCCAGGCCTTGGAGACATGGGGCCTCGTCCCCACCCAGCACCCCAGGCCGAGCAAGGGAGGAGGCCAGGGGGAGCGGCCACCTTGTCCCCTGGCCCCTGAGCTGCCTTCCTGGGGGCAGGACAAGAGGCTCTACTTCCTCTCCACCACTCAGCCATTTAGTTCGTCTTGAATTAACATACATCAAGGACTTGGGATGGGCCCAGAGGTGGCTAAACGCAGAAACATGGCTAGGACAGCCGTTCTCACATGGGGGGGATTTTGACATCTGCCAATATCTGGGACACCTCGTTGTCACCACTCAGGGTAAGGGGTGTGATTTGCATCTAGTAGGTAGAGGACACAGATGGTGCTCAACATCCGACAACGCAGGGGCGGCCCCCACGACAACTGCACAGCCCAGTATGTCAGCAAGTGCAGATCTTAAGACCCAGCCTGCGAGCAAGACAAGAGAGAATGTGGCTGGACAGCCTGCTCTAATCTGGGGGTCTGGAGGTGTCCCAGAAAGCCGAGAACAGAGGGAGCCTGATTTAGTGGGAGGGCAGCAGAGTGGCTCCTGTGGAGGAGGTGGCCTGTGCAAAGGCCCTGAGGCAAGAGCACAGCATGTCCAGGAAAAGCACCTAAGGCCAGTGTGGCCAGGCCTGGTGAGCAAGGGGTGGGGGCACCAATGGAGTGGGAGAGGTCAGCAAGCTGCCTGGACCACAGAGGCCGTGAGGAGAATCTTGTTTACACCCCAAGAGTAGAAGAAGCTGCTAAAACTGAGTGACACCAGAAAGGGACACCAGGAAGGGACCTTTAATGGGTCACTCTGGGGGTGACAGTGGACACACAAGGGCCAGCTGGGGAGCAAGAATGAGCCAGGACTGGGAAAATGGGTCCAAGAGACACATAGGAGAGAGAGTCAGGAGGACATGTTGCCGAAGTCCAGGGAGGCAGGAAGGTCAACAGAATGTTGGGGTGCCATCCACCCAGGAGGGAGCACTGCAGAAGGAGCCGTCCACTTGCCTGGGCCCCAGGATGGGTTTCCCCTGCTTTGGCCAATTCCTTTCTGTCCTGGAGGTGTGGGACCCCGTGTGGCACCTGAGGGTAGTCTGTCCTGGCCACCTGCACCTGCCTCTTGTCTCATCCAGCTCCCAGGGAGCGATGACCCCATAGGGTGGACCAGAACTTCCTGCCTGGCTGTATGGCCCACCCAACTGAGGTCCAGGGCAGGTGGGACCCCTCTGCACGAAGCCCTGCCCCAGGAGGGTTGGGGGGTCTCACTGAATGAACATGGGGAGGGACCTCACAGAGGGGGCCCCTCACCCATCCCCAGCACAGCCAGAGTCCCTCCTCACCTGCCTCGGGAGGTCATGGGGACCCACCCAAGCCGCGCACACACCAACTCCTGCTAGGCCAGCCCCTCTGTCCCACCCCAATGCAGGTCCACACTGGCAACATCCAAGCTCCCACGTGCCCTTCTAACTGCCTTTGGCCTGCTGCCCAGAGTGCCCCCTTCCTGCCCACCCTCTGCCCCCTCCCAGGCAGGTGGCTGCCTTGCTCTCGGGCCCCCAGGGCCAGTCTTCTCGTTCTTGGCACATCCCTCAGGGCTCAGTGAGCAGGGCTCGGGAAGCCCTTTGCCAAGAAGACCCCCTCCTGCTCAGCCCCGAATGCTCTGGGGCCCCAACTCCCGGGAAGGCCCCTCACCTCCACCGCAGGGCTTGGAGCACGGAGTCCACTTCTTGAGAGCCCACTCATAGCCCACAGAGTCGTCCTCCAGCACGTTGTTGCCATCCACGTTGAGCGAGTCCTCGTGGATCATGTACTTGTACGTCAGCGAGATCCGGGCGTCTCCCTGGGGGATGACCTGCGCCCGGAGACGCCGTGAAGGCGTCTGCCCGGCTGCCTGCCCTTCCTCAGCTGCCAGTGCAGAAGCACACGCCGGCTCTCATCGTGTGCGGGAGATACGTTCTAGAAAGTGCCCCAGAGCGCTGAAATCTCGGGGGAGCCCCCCGTCAGGATGCTTTCGCCGGATGCAACTAAAATGAACTCTCAAAGGGCGATCAGAAAATCAAACCCCATGGGGCACCTGGCTGGCTCAGCCAGTAGACTGTGTGACTCTTGATCTCAGGGGTTATAAGTTTGAGCCCCGTGTAGAGAGAGTACCTAAAAATAAAATCTTAAGGGGAGCCCAGGGTGGCTCAGGTCATGATCTCACAGTTCACGAATTAGAGCTCTGCATTGGTGTAGAGCCTGCTTCCGATGCTCTGTCTCCCTCCCTCTCTGCCCCTCCCCCCTTGCTGTCTCTCAAACATAAATAAAAACAGTAAAAATAAATAAAAAATAAAATTAAAAAACAAAAAAGAACATCAAGGCCTCTCGGGACTCTCATCACTGGGAGCCGTCTTGGCCTCAGAAGAGTTGGGGTCTCTACTCCTGCTTAGGGACAAAGTAGAATGTGACCTGGGTCTGATGCTCTAATGGCCTGAATCCTGTGGGTCACTCCTGGGGCCAGGTTTGGATTGGACGGCGGACATGCACAGGCATGATGAGAGGTGGCCATGAATATCACTTGGAGGGGAATATTGAGACCCTCAGAGGGGAGAGTAGGAGGTCACCTAGTCGGGCCCAGGGTCTCATGTCTCAGGCTCCATGTCAGACGCGGAGAGAGACCTTCGGTTCCCCAGGCACCCCCCTCCGTCTCTCCTCACCGGCCCCCAGTGGGCGGCCCCGACCTCGACTCACCAGGACAGTGATGGCGCCGTGGAGCGGGCCCATGGTCTGCAGCGTCTCCCGGCCATCCTCGTCCCGGTGCTCCCACTCCACGCCCATAGCGATGAAGGATTTGGAATTGGCATCCACGTCATTCTCTTCATTTAAAATGAACGTGCCTGTCTCCAGGTTCTTGACGGCTGGGAAGGGCAGAAGACAGCCCCTGCCACAATCACTCAGGGGCAGGAGCCGGGCGCATGGGGGAGAGGCTGGCTGGGTGCACGGGTTTGACTGGTCAGGGGAGCCGTGGGGAGCGAGCTCCCCTCCCCCAGGGGCTGGTCCATGCCAGTGATGGCCCAAACCACCCGGGGAGCCCTCCTCGCCCTCTGCTGCTCAGATTTACCCCCAGCTGGGCCCTTTCGCCCAGCCCAGGGCCCTTTCCTGGACCTGCCCCCACAGGCCCCGGGGGGGCAGGGGCCTCATGCCACAGCTGTCAGGGCCACCTCCCTGTAGTCTGCATGGAGCACTTGGACAGCCACTGCCCCCCGCACCCCCCAGGCTTCCTGAACGCAGGGCTGGGGTGAGGGCCTCCTGTCATGGGGTGAGCGTATGTCCAGCTGAAAAGCAGGGTCTTCTCAGCCCAATCCCGTGCCCCATCAGCTCCCCACACATCCTCTGAGGCCTGGCTTGGCCAGAGGGTCGCATGGGCCACCAGCAATCCCCCTGGATGACTAGGTGTCCAGGAGCCAAGGCCCGGCAGGTCAGGAAGCCCCACGCTTCCCACTGTGTGGAAGGCAGCTACTGGGGGGTGCGGGAGCTGCTGGATGACTTTAGGTGGGCCACAGACAAGGCATGAACATCCGGGGATCACAGAATGAGGAAGCTGGCCTCCGCACGAGTCTCCCGTCATTCTCCGTCCACACCACGAAGAAAGCCTCAGCAGGTGCCTGGAGGTCTTCCCGTGCAGGGAGACGGGGCTCGGACCTGGAGCCTTCAGCAGGAAACCCCTTTATTCATATTTATTTATTTATTATAATGTTTGCTTTTTTTTTTTTTGAGATAGAAATAGACAGTCACACATAGTGTGTGCAAGGGAGGGGCAGAGAGAGGGAGACAAAGACTCCGAAGTAGGCTCCAGGCTCTGAGCTGTCAGCACAGAGCCCGATGCAGGGCTCAAACCCACGAACCGTGAGATTATGACCTGAGCTGAAGTCAGACGCTTAACCAACTGAGCCACCCAGGCGCCCCGAAGCCCTTTAGTTAGAAGCGCTTTTCTTTTGGTTTTCTTTTGGGAATCAACTTTTAGATTCACCTTCCATTTAAGGCAAGTGGGACTGGGTTTGTATTTTGGATAGCAATACAAAGTTTCCTCTTAAAACAGGGAAGAAAGAAAAACGTGCTCTCTTGTAATAAGAGACGGGTGTGTTTGCCATGTGCTGCTGGGGGTGGGGGGAGGCGGACAGCGGCAGTTTGAGAGCCTCTGACTGAGTCCAGTCTCCAGAGCATGAGGAGGAAGGTGCGGTCCCAATGGGGAGAAGGGACTTGTCCAGGATCTCCCCAGGGACTCCCGGCATCACTTCGGACTTCAGCCCACCCAGGAGGTAGGGCCTGCGTGTCTTCAGGGGTGGGTGAGGACAGGCGAAGCCCTGCGAGGCAGTTTTGGAGGGCACAGAGGGCACAGGCAGCCAGGGGCTGCCATGTGGGAAGGGGCACACAGAGTTGTTAGAACATCCACATTTCCAAGAGATGCCAGAAATCCCTATCCCAGGTAGAATCTCTTGAATTTCAAATTAAACTAATTGAGGGGTCACCTGGGTGGCTCAGTCAGTTGAGTGTCCTACTTCAGCTCAGGTCATAATCTTGTGGTTCATGAGTTTGAGCCCCGCATTGGGCTCTATGCTGACAGCTCAGAGCCTGGAGCCTGCTTCAGATTCTGTGTCTCCCTCTCTTTCTGCCCCTCCCCTGCTCACACTCTTTCTTTCTCTCTCAAAAATAAACACTAAAAATAATTCAAACTAATTGAAAATATGCATATGCAGTTTGTGAGCCCCTCCTCAAGCTGGTCCTGGTGCCTTCTCGTTGGTGTGAGGACCCTGTGTGACATCCAGAATGTCGGGGAGGGAGGGCCTTCCCCCTGGAGATGGAGGAATGGGTAGGCAGTCGCCATTCTGTGGGCTGGGGGTATGGTGTGTTTTAGACACATGTCCCCCCACAGCTGCCAGAGGAACCCTCTGATCACCACCTGGGCTCTCAAGCAGGAGGTGACCCTGGAAAAGACCCCCCAGGTGGGCTGAGCCTGACCTCTGACCCCTGGGCCCGCTAGCCATCCCCAAAACCACCCGGCACAGAGATGCTGCCCCGCCTGGGCTCCGGGACTCACCCAGGTGGTGGCTGGAGGTGTCTGCCTCTTGGATGAGCAGGTGCCTGGCCCCCGCAGGGATCTCAAACATCTTGATGTAACCTTTGTTGGCATGTGGGGAGACAAAGCCAAATGAGATGGAGGAGGCCACTGGAATGCAGACGGCATGAGGAGGGGCCAGAGGGCCCTATGTTCTGTGGGCTGTGACCGCCTGCCCAGACAAGGCCTGATGGGGAGCCACTCACTGTGTCCCAGCTGGCCAAGGCCCTTCCTCTCCTCTTCAAACCCCAGGAGCTCCCTCAGCCCCCTCTGCTGAGAACTTGGCAGGAATCCTGATGATTCCTGGAGGCAGGGCTGGGCTGCAAGCTAAGATGCATGTGTGGGAGGGAGGCCCTCAGCAAACTGCTTGGCCCCTGGGTTCTCGTGGGGCCATGGAGAGCGTCATCCCCACGTCCCGGCGCTGGCTCTGAGTGAAGGCCATGGCCTTCTTTTAAGAAGCAAACCACAGTGGCTTCTGTCCGTTTCAGACAGAGTGCATTTCACCTGCTGCAGGCCCGCCCAGAGGTCTGTCTTCCCAGGGCTCAGGTGGGCCGGGACCCCCGTTCCCCAGCCCCATCCTGTGGCTTCGCAGTCTGTCCAGGGAAGTCCTGTGAAAGCTAGCTGGTGGCTGGAGTGGGGAGGCAGGGGGCAATGGACTCAGGCCCCTTGCTCTCAGATAATGTGTCCTGTGCACATGCATGTCAGTGTTGTCTGCCCTGACCCGTGAGACCCGGTCCCCATTCCCCCGATTCCCCATCCACCCTGGGGCCTGGCTCAAGCTGCAGCTGACTTAGGATTCTCCCTCCAACTTAGGCCACCCCAGTGCCCTGCAGGTGCTGCAGACACTCAGGACCAGGGACCGGGCCAGGGAGGGGCTCACTCACCAAGCTTCTTGGGGGAGCGTGTGAACGTGCCCTTGACCACTTTGCAGTGGGTGTTGTCCCCTCCGCACACGCCACACTTGTCCTCCTGCTTGCTGGAGCCGATCACTCCATCACAGCCCACCTTCTGCGGAGGGAGGGGGGACAGTGCGACTTGAGAGCCCTCCCCACATGGGCCCAGGGGCCTGATCTGCCACCTCCGGAGCTCAGGCCTGCACCTCCCTTATCAGTTCCCGACGCAGAGGAAGGAGGCCCCGAGTGCCCAGCCCCTGGCTGCACCTCATTTGCTCATCTGCACAGTGTACCTCAGAAGGCTCTGCAGGGCCTAAACAGGGCCACCCCCCAAGACTGGCCCGGCCCGCTGGCCCCTATATGAACCTTTCTGTCCCAATGGCTGTCAGTCAGACCCGGCCTCTGCCCTTCTCACAGGGTGGCCATGCAGTGCGCTCTGTCCGAGGTTCCCACCCAATGCTCAGGCGCACGGGCCCCGGCCTTTGAACTGCTCCGAGAACACATTGTCCCCTGTAGTCTGTCTCAGGGGTGCCTGGACAGGAGATGACAAGAATCGGTGACAATGTTGCCACTGTTCTTTCAATAGATTGTCTCAACATCGCCCACTCCGGTGTCAGAAAGTATTCCACAAGGAGCAGGGATGTCCCCTTTCCTGGGACCACCTGGCTAAGGTAGTGACAAACTCAGATTCTCTTACTCGCCACAGCTCTGGCGGCTCACGATTGCCGAGGCCAGTTCTCCTAGCTCGCCAAGGAGATGGGCTGTCCTCTGAGCTGGGCTGCTCCCTCGGCCTGTCTGAGCCACAACAATACACTGTTTGCCTAGGCTGCCAGGAAGCTCAGAGCCAATTTACCCATCAAGGTCATCCTACCACCTACCTCTAGAGAAACCCACTTCTCCCTCTGCTCTTCAGTCTTTGACTTTTGTCTTACGAGAGCCCTTTAAGGCCAGGGGCTCTAGATCACATGGGGTTTACAGGGCATGAGTCATTTCTGAAGGCATGGCTAGATGTTAATGATCTTTGGGTTTATATCCAATGATGCCTTTGGAATCAGTTTTGGAAGTGTGCAAGGTGAAAACCAATCAATACAATGAATACGATGATTTTTATTTTAGTGATTCCTGGCGGGGGTGGGGGGATTAGCAAAGGAGGACAACGTGATCTACTGGGAGTTGGGGGGAAGACCGATGGAAACACAAGTCTTTAAACGTGCAGAAGCCTGAGGAGAGAGCACGCACCTGCACCTGCCGTTTCTAGGTGTGTGGTCTCAGGGGCACACTGCTCCAATTCTGAGTTTGTGTGCACGTTTGTGACACAGAGCAGAGCAGCACAGCCTGCAGGGGCTGTCACTGGGGGTGGGAGGAGATGGTCCTTGTAAGCAGTCACAGGCTGCCTTCAGCAGGGGGGAGGGGAGCGGGGAGAGGCCAGGATGGTAACACTCCCCCGGAGGAAGGCTGCTCCAGCTTCTAGCCCGAGAGGGGATCAGTGCTCAGTTTCTTACAGAATAAACCAGAAGCTAAAAGCTTCGGAGATGTAGAGGCAAGTGGGTGCCAGCGCAGATGTGCGCCAGGCCCAGGCAGCCAAGCAGCATCTGGAAGGCGCTCTCCCAGACTCCCGGACTCCGAAGCCCAAACGAGAACCAGCGCTGATCTAGAAGCTCTTTGTTGGTTCATGTGCTCATGTGCTTGCAGCCCATGAACAACCCAAAACACAAATTAGAAATTCAGCTGGTTGGAAGGGAAGGAGGCTAAAACTGGAAGTAGCGTGCTACATTTCAAGGTGAGCAAAAGGAAAACAGAATAAATCTGCTTGAGCTGTCAGAACTTGAGAGATTAAAATCCTGTCACCATTTCTTCTTAGTTCTCAGACACGTTTCCCTCCACCTTTTGTTCTTCTGAAATCAAGGTCTATCTAATCACAGAGGATTGCCTGCCATCTGCAGGAGTGGTTTTGTCTGGGCACCTGTCAGTCTGCTCGGGAGCCTCCAGCTCTGACAAGTGTCCACAGACTTTTAGGAGACACCGCTTTAACATTCAGTCATGTGAACTAGGGGGAGAATGATACGGAGACGTTAATGGAGTAGAAACGGCTAATGAAGATCAGGGTCCTCTCATGGTTCTGAAATCTCGCGTGAGATCCTAACGGGGTTGGCCGCTTGGGCTGGGGATGGCTCACGTCTCCAGGTGGCTTTGTGTGGCTGCTGCCAGCTCAGTCCATGCCCAGAGAGGCCTGACAGCTGGACTGTGCTTCAGATCAAGCCCGGTGGGAGATACTGGCAGAGGTCCTGGGGTATCTGTCACACGGGGCGGGGCTCTTTCCTCCCTCCCCGTCTGTGATGAAATCCTACGCGTGAGTCATCAGATCAGGAATGATGCTAGCCAATTTCAATCTCTGCCTTTCTCAGTGCCATTTTTGTATGACATACTTAGTAGCACCCTACTTCTTTCTCAGGGTAGTGGACTACGCCCTTTATCAAAACAAAACGACCCCTCGAGCCTCCTTTAATTCTTGATACCCTTTTCATTCCCTGCTCTGTGTGTGCGCGTCTTTCTTCTCCTGACACTTCTGCTGTCATTTCACTTTCCACCTTCCTGAGTCATTGTGTTTTGATATCCCCTAATTGACAGCATCCAGTTGGATCTTACTTTTGACCCAGTACAAGATTCTTTTAAAAGAAGGGTTGCACGTCTCCATGTATCGTGAGGACTCGGTATTTCATCCTACTACTGCCCACGATTTCCGCGGGGTTCCAATCTTTCTGTCTCTTTTGTTTTCTAACATTTGCAGTATGATCATATACATATGTGGATGTAGACTTTTTCCCTAGGGATGCAAAAACCTGTCATCCTGCTGTTATTCCTTCAAAATCGCCATTAACTGATGAAATACTTAGTCTGTTCTTCTTTGTCCATGATGCCTATGGCTTGTATTAGTCATGTTTCTGAAGCTTTTCTGGGTCTTACTACGCTCTGATATCTTTAAATTTTTTATGTTTTTTTTTTTTTTGAGAGACAGAGAGAGGCAGTGTGAGCATGTGAGGGTCAGAGAGAGAGGGAGATACAGAATCTGAAGCAGGTTCCAGGCTCTGAGCTGTCAGCACAGAGCCCAATGCAGGGCTCAAACCCACAAACTGTGAGATCATGACCTGAGCTGAAGCCGGACACTTAACCGACTGAGCCACCCAGGCGCCCCTGCTCTAACATCTTGAAGAACGTGCTGGCCAGTGAGAGGCTGCCCTTCCCAGAGTGAGCCAACTTTTGGAGGCAGCAAAGGGCTATTGTGGGGGGAGCACGCCTTTCACATGCAAACCGACAACCCCACAATCGCCCCCTTTATCTGCCTCTCACACACCAAGATGACCTTTCCCTGCCTGAAATCATCCCAAGGGCAGGGACCAGGAAACTAGGGATCACCCCCACAGTCCGGAGCCTGCCTGGATTACTCATACTAGCTAATCCTCAGCGGTCTCTCCTGCCCTGTCTTGCCTTTCCCTGGGAACCCCCAGGAAAAGCTCTGGCTGAAGCGGCCCCCCACTGCCTTCTACCTTCTGATCAAACCTGGTGCTTCCCCTTGTGGCCCTGCATAGTGAGGCTAGCCCTTCCCTCGGCAAACTGACACATTCTTCCTCAAAGGCACTGCCCTCTCTGTGTGTCACTCAGTCACCTCCATTAATGAAAACCCTACAGGATAAAGGAGACCCTGCGCCTTTGTTTCTCAGGATTTGGCTTCACTAACTGAGCAGACTATGAAGTCTGGCCCCCCAGCCACGGCATCAGACAGGAGCTTCCCTCCCGGTGGGCTGGGGCCCATGTGGGTGCAGAGAAGCCCTGAGCACAGGCCCAGCGGCCCCGCACCCCAGCTCCTTGCTCTTCTGGCCTCACCCTCTCTCTGGGGTGCCTGCGGTGTTCCACGGGGCTTTCTGCCCGAGCCTTCCTTGCAGACCTCATCTCTCAGCAAGACAAGCCTGAAGTCAGGCCACAATCAGTCGCACCTACTCAGCCCCGCCTCCCAGATGCCCTTGTTCCAGGTGCCCCTTCCGACACCTTGCACGTTTAGCTAACTCAGTGAGACACCACAGAGCTGATACCCTGAGCTCGCCCCCCCCCCCCCCCCCCCCCCCCCCCCCCCCCCCCCCCCCCCCCCCCCCCCCCCCCGCTGGCCTCACTGCACTCGCCTTGCACTCCCCGCGCACACAGAGGCTGAAGGCGTCCTTGTAGGAGCAGCGGGTCCCATCGTGCACCATGCGCTTCATGGACACCACCTCCCCGGTCTCCTTGGACTGGCAGTAGAGGTGACATCTCTCCTTGGCTGGAAGGGAAGCAGTGGGGTTTGGTGAGGAAGGCCGGCTGCACCTTTCGCTTCCTCCCGGGTTCGCTCAAGAGGAGCACCGTGCAAGGGAGAAGCTCTCGTGAGAGTCTTCTCAGGGTCCTGCCCCTGGGACCGGGACAGAAAGTGAAGGAGGGCAGGTGGCTTTAACCCCCACGCCAGTGTGTCCTTCTTGGGGCCTTTGACCCTGGGCGATTGCACTTGGAAGACCTTTTCCCAACACAGCCGGGCTGATGTTAGCACAGATCCCGGAGGCTCTGACAGCCTTTCCCTCCGGACTGCATGCCCCCTCCGAGAGGGGTTCTATCTGCTCTGGTTCCCACTCCCTGGACTGCACACACTGGGCCCACAGGATGGAGAGAGCACAGCAGGCTCGTGTCCGGCCGCCTGTCCCTGCCCAGTGCCTAGGAGGCACAGGAATTATATGTTTGACATTCCAGGACTGGCTCCCGCAGCTCCGGCGGCTGGGGGTGGGCTCTGATGACAGCCTGGCATGGCCGATGGCTTGCCCTTGGTGGCACGGGCAGCACAGGACAGTGTGAGCCGTGCCCGCCGCTCCCCGTCCCCGTGGGCTCACCGTCCCGGTGCTCATGGGGCAGCCAGTGGTGCTGGGCATCGCCGTGCTCGAAGTACAGGTCCCACTGGCGGCACTGCTCCTCGCGGAAGTCAGCCAGGGCATCAGGGCAGTCCTGGGAGTTGCAGAGCTGGAAGTCATAGGCAAGGCCGGAGCAGGTGCGGCCCCCATTGGCCGGGCTGGAGGAGAAAGCGAGGGCCTTTGCAGCTTGGTGCCACCAGGGGGAGAGGCTGGCACTTGGGTGCTGCTTGTGGGATTGGGGGTGGGTGGGCTCCGGAGTGTCAGGTGTGGGGGGACAGCTCCGCAGAGTGTCAGGACCCAGCCCTGCCCTGCTGCAACACAGGCCCTGGGCAATCCCTCTGGGACCCCCCACCCTGTGGGCAGGAAGCATCAGCTGGGCCCGGGGGCACCCTCTCCTTCCAGCTCCCGTCACTGAGACTATGAACCAACAGTGGGCTGTTGACTGGCTATTAGGGTTCTGCCCTTCCTGGGACATTAGTCTCAAGATGGAGGAGGTGGGGGAGTCTCCTTCACATCCGGGCCCAGGCCCGTGCCTGACATGTGGCAGGAACCCAGAGGGCATTTCTGAAACCGCAGGATCTTGCACAAGTTCTCAACAAGGGTCACAGCGGACACGGTTCACTGGCTTTTCTCCACCTCAGAGACTCTGAGCAGTGCTCATCCACGAAGCGCTGGCCCCACGCATGGCAACAGCAGACAAGGCACCGCCGGTGGGCCAGCAGGTGCCTCTGGCAGAAGGGGCGATGGAGCATGGGCGGGGCGGCGCTGAGGCTCCACCTGAGACTCAAGCAAAGGTCGTGCTCTGCACATGTGAGGCGGTGCCACATGCGGCCATGTGCGGCTTAGCAGAGGGACACTCCAGGGTCCTCCCTGTGTGCCATGTCCTGGAGGAAAGTCCGAGGAAAGAATGATACAAGAAATGGGGAGAGAAGCAAGAGGCCTTGGTGTTGGATGGGGAGCGCGAAAAGAAGGAGCAGCTCTGAGATTCATGCCAGGGCCACTGGTGGGGCCACAGAGAATGGCACCAAAGGGCGTCACCGGGAGAGGGGCAGGTGTGGGATCCAATTCCCAGCAAGTGTCTGGGAAACAGCAGGAAGGAGGCCTACCGCCTCCAGCGGAAATCGAGGCTAACTCGGAACTAGAAAGTGAGCTGGAGGGGGAGGGGGAAGGGGGTGATGGTCATGGAGGGGGCCACTTGTGGGGAGCAGCACTGGGTGTTATATGGAAACCAATTTGACAATAAACTGTTATAAAAAAAAAAAAAAGGAAAGAAAGTGAGCTGGAGGATCAGGGCAGATGGGGGAGGGAGACCAAGCAAAGAGCCTGTGGTTTTGCAGTCACAAAGTGCGGAGGGCAGAGGACACATGGGGACTCGGTCTAGTGAGCAGGGCCACGCAGACCTGGAGCCCGAGAGGGCCCTCCTCCTTATCCCCATTTACGGTCTCTATTATACCTTACTCCAGCCATGCCCTTGACCGAGAAAGGCAGAGGAAGCTGGCGTCTGAAAGTGGGTGTGGACTAGTCTGGGGGAATGGCTCCAGGCCCGGTTTCCTGGCCTCACGGCTGGCTCCGCCCCTGCAGGCCCTGTGGCCTGAGGCATGACCCTCCCCTGTGGGAGTCTCTGCCTGGTCCCAGAAATGGTGGGAGGACACCCTCTGCACCGAGGCTGAGGGGGCGGGGCAGCCACAGGAGCCCTGCAGGGCGGGGCCAGCCGGCAAGGGGCCTCGGGGACCTCAGCTACCTCACGGGAAGGCGGGAAACCGCGCGGCCAACTCACTGCGGGTTGTCACACTGGCGGGTCCTGAACTTCACACCTGTGCCGCAGGTGCGTGAGCAGGAGCCAAACGGGCTCCAGGCGCCCCAGTTGCCATCCCGTTTGAGGATGTCAGGTGTCAGCCAGATGCAATGTCCTTTAAAGCAGTGCTGAAAGAAAGAAGGCCACTCCTATGATCCACCGGCCCGGGGCCACTCCGTCGCCCCATGCCTTTCCACCTGCAGTTCCTCTGAGAGCGGCTTGGCCCTAGAGGTTCTGGGAGAGCCGACCCCGCTCGCCCTAGACATTCAGAGCCCCGGCGGGAGGCGCAGCGAGGGGGAAGACACCCTGCTCCCCCTGACCACCGCCCTGGTCTCCCAGCATCCTCGCCGTCTCGTCCAGCCCGCTGTGCTGTCCCCTCCGCCGGAGCGCACCCCGCACCGTGTCCCCGCGTGAAGCCCGCACCAGGCACATCATAAAGATGCAACCGGCCGTCAAGCCAGTGCCTCCAGGGACATACAGGATCTACGCCTGTTTACGTTCAAAAGGCAACTTCAAAGGCATATAATGGAAATGAAGGTCAGGTGACAAGCCGACACCCTAAAAACGCAGGAATACAGTGAGTAGAAGGAGCTCGGGGAACACAAATCCACGACCTGACTCTGGTCACACCACTCCCCGGCCTGTCATGGGGAAGATGCTGATATAATTCAGGGCCATTTCAGGGAAAAAAGATTACAAAATTTAAAATACTAAATCAGAAAATGGAATACTGTCTTAGCAGAAGAGAAGCCATCACAAAAAGTTGAAGATTTAAAAAGGGCCCAATACCACAAACAGCCAGAAGTAGAGAACAATGATTTTTTTCAGATACACTGACTGTCACAACTTTTCATAACATTTCCTGAAATTCTTTTAAGGTCTTTTTTTTTTTTTTTGAGAGAGAGATAGAGACAGTGTGAGTAGGGGAGGGGCAGAGAGAGAGGGAGAGAGAGAATCGCAAGCAGGCTCTGCGTTGCCAGCACAGAGCTCCATGCCGGGGCTTGAACTCAGGAAACCATGAGGTCATGAACTGAGCCAAAACCAAGAGTCATACACTTAACCAACCGAGACACACAGGCGCCCCCTTTTCCTGAAATTCTGACGGCATACTCGTCCATCCCCTCTAGGCAGGACCTGTGCTGACGTACCCGAACAGGGGCCCCACGGACCCCAGGCACCCTGGCTGCCGTCCGGTTTCAGGATGTCATTTGGTAGCACTGTTTTCCGTGTTGAGAACAGAAAGAAAACACAGCCACACCTCGGCAAATGTTTTCTGTAGCTAGTTTGGCTGCATGATCCTGCAACTACTCAGCTCGCCACTGGGGCAGAACAGAGCTACAGGCAACAAGTAGGTGAATGCAGGAGGCTGTGTTCCGATAAAACTGTTTACAAAAACAGGCAGCAAACGGAAACAAACATCTACGGGGACCTGTGAGGAGCAGGTGAACCCTCCCCTCACTAGGATAGCCACAGAACTGGTGAAAATCCTTTTTTAAAAACCAACCACTCGAAATATCTAGAGATTGTTCTAAAGTCGATACAACAAACAAGAGAAATGATTATTCAAGAATGTCTACTAGGGGCACCTGGTGGCTCAGTGGTTGAGCACCCCACTTCAGCTCAGGGCATGATCTCGCGGATTGTGAGTTCAAGCCCTGCGCCAGGCTCTGTGCTGACAGCTCAGAGCCTGGAGCCTGTTTCGGATTCTGGGTCTTCCTCACTCTCTGCCTCTCCCCCAGTCTCTCTCTCTCTCATAAATAAATAAACATTAAAAAATTAAAAAAATATATTAAAAAGCCCAGAGGCAGTGGTGTTTACTGAGGATAAAGAATAAAATTAGCTCTCAACAATAAAGGTAAAAAAAATATTCCCACACAAACAGAATTCATTGCTAGTAGACTGCCTTGTAAGAAAATAACTCAAGGAAGTTATTCAGGCTGAAAGCAAATGACACCAAAGAATAATTTGAATTCTAGAAGTTTCTAGAAGAAACACAGACGACCGAAACCGATTTAATAAGATAGAGAAAATCAGAATAGACCTATAACAAGCAAAGAGGTTAAATCAGTGATTTAAAACTTCCCACAAATTATAGTCCATTCCCAGATGCTTTCTCTGGTGAATTTTGCTAAGCATTTAAAGAAAAATCACCAGTTCTTCAAAAACTCTTTTAAAACATAGAAGAGAGAAGAAATTCACCCATTCATTCTTGGAGGCTAGCATTACCCTGATACCAAAACCAAAGACCATTATCTCTTATGAAAACAGACAGAAAAATCCTCAACAAAATCCTAGCAAACCAAATTTAAGAGCATATTAAAAGATTATACACCGTGACCAAGTGATGTTTATGCCAGGAGTGCAGGGTTTAACATCTGAACGCCAATCAATGTAATAAGCCATATTAACGGAATAAAGAATAAACTGTATGATTGCTGCAAGACTCAAAAAAAAGTAATCTGGGAACATTCAACATCCTTTCCTGAAAAACACACACACACAAACACACCCCAGACAAGGAACAGAAGAGATTTCCTCTATCTGATAAAAGACATCCAGGAAATACACACAGCTAACATCATGTTTACTCACCAAGGGATGAATGCTTTCCCCTGTGATCAGGAACTAGACTTCTAATCGACATTGTACTGGAAGTTCTAGCCAGGACAAGCAGCCAAGAAAAGGATCAAAAGGCATTCAGATTGCAATGGAAGAAGTAAAACTATCTCTACTTGCAGATGACATGATCTTATATAGAGAAACTCGCAAAGAATCTGCTGAAAAAACTATTATATCCAATAAAGAAATTCAGGGAGATTGCAGGGCACAAGATCAATATAGAAAAATCAACTGTTATTTCCATGAAGTTTATTCTATAAATAAAGTGAATGTGAAACTGAGAATCTATCTATAATAACATCAAAAAGAAGAAAAAACACTTAGTAATATATTAAGTAAAAGAAGTGCAAAACATGTACACTGAAAATGACAAAACATTGTTGAAATAACTTAAAGCTTCAAATAAAAAGAAAAACATCCCATTTTTATGGATCAGGCTGTCGATATGTTGACACTCTAGATTCAATGTAATCCTGTTGCAGAAACTGAGAAGCTGCTCCTAAAATTGATATGGACACATCCTCGCCAACACTTGTTATCTTTTTGGTTCTAGCCTTTCTGACAGCACAAAGGACTGGGAACAGCCAAAACAATCTTTAAAAAGAACAAAGTAGGGGCACCTGAGTGGCTCAGTCGGTTGAGCATCTGACTTCATCTCAGGTGATGATCTCACGGCTCACGAGTTTGAGCCCCACATCAGGCTCGCTGCTGTCAGCGTGGAGCTTGCTTCAGACCCTTCCCCCCTTGTACTCTCCACTCTCAAAAATAAATAATAAATCTTTAGAAAAAAAAGAAAAGAACAAAGGAGGAAGACTCATGCTTCTGTATTTCAAAACTACAAAACGACAGTAATCGAGACCCTGTGGCCCTGCCATAAGGAAAGACAAATCTATCAATGGAACAGAATGCAGAGTCCAGAAACGAGCCCCTACATGCCATCGGCTGGTTTTCAACCAGGATGACAGGGTGATTCAATGGAGAGAATTGTCTCTTCGATTGGTGCTGAGACACCGGGGTATCACACGCAGAGGATAAAGCTGGATCCCTACCTCACACCTCACACCCAAAAATCAACCGAAAATGGGTCATGAACCTAAATGTGAGGGTTATACTCAGAACACAACACAGAAATACGTCCTCTTGACCTAATGGCAATGATTTCGTAGATACAACACCAGAAGTACAGGCAACAAAAGAAAAAACATAGGTACACTGGACCTCACCAATATTGAAACCTTTCATGCATCAAATGATACTGTCATGAAATTGAAAAGACCACCCACAAAATGGAAGAAAATGCTTGCAAAGGTTACATCTGATAATCCTGATATGGGACCTGTATCCAGAATATATAAACAACTCCTATAAATCAATAATAGAAAGATGAAAAGGTCAATTAAAACACAAGCAAAGGATGTGAATAGGCATCTATTCCCCTAAAAGATATATATCTATATATCTATATCTCTGTCTATATATATGATTTGCCACTAAGCACATGGTGAAAAGGTGCTCAATATTACTAGGGAAATGCATTCAAAACCACAGTGAGGAGGCGCCTGGGTGGTTCAGTCCATGAAGCATCTGACTCTTGATTTCGGCTCAGGTCATGATCTCATGGTTCGTGGGTTGGAGCCCCCAACCCGTTCAGGCTCTGTGCTGAGTGTGGAGCCTGCCTGACATTCTTTCTCACTTTCTCTCTCCCTCTGCCCCTCCCCCACTCATGCAAGCACGCGCATGTGTACTCTCTCTCTCTCAAAAACCAAACCAAACCAAAAACCACAACAAAATAAAGACACTTCACACCCACGGGAATGGTTACAAGAAAAACACAGAATATAACAAGTTCCTGCCAAGATGTGGAGAAATCAGAGCCCTCACAACCTCACAACAACGCTAGCTCGAATGTAAAAAAAAAAAAAAAAAAAAAAAAAAAAAGGTGCAGCTGTTTTGGAAACCAGTCTGGCAGTTTTGCAAAACGTGAGACACAGAGCTACCCTACGAGTCCACATGCCACTCCCAGGTACATATCCAAGAAAAGCAACACATCCACCCATAACTCACACAGGAATGTTCATAGCAGCACTTCTCATAAGAGCTGAAAAGTAGAAACCATTCAGATGCCCATAAACTGATGAACGGATAAATAAAACAGTGTTATCTCCACAATGGATTATTAGCCACTAAAAGGAATAAAGCACAGAGATACACATTACAGCATGGATGAATCTTTGAAACAGTATACTAATTAAAGAAAGCCAGACACAAAGGACACGTATTATGCAAGTCCGTTTATATGAAATGTATACAGAGACAGAAAGTAGATTGGTGATTGCTCAGGACTGGGTTGGGGGCTGAGGGGAGAAGATGAACCAGAGACTGCTAAGCAGTATGGGGCTTCTTTGGGGAGTGACAACAATGTTCTAAAATTTGGCTGTGGTGATAGGACTCCATGCATATCTTGAAACACACCTGACTTGGCGATTTTAAATGTGAATCACATCTTAATGGATTCAGGTGGCAGGAGGCGTGGGTCTGTGTGTGACAGCTTGCATACCCTGGTTTGAGCAGGTTGAGGGAAATATTTTCTTTATTTTTTTAAGTTTATTTATTTATTTTGAGGTGAGGGGGGCAGAGAGAAAGGGACAAAGAGAATCTTAAACAGACTCTGCACTATCAGGTGGGTCTCGATCTCATGAACCACGAGATCGTGATCTGTGCAGAAATCAAGGACCCTGACACTTAAATGACTGGGCTACCCAGCTCCCCTTTATTTTTAAGTTATTGATAATTTAGATAAGCTATAGGTGGTGTCGTGGGAACACAGAAATGATCAAATCTGGAGAAACTGGTATTCACTTTGTTTTCTGATGTGGATTTCAGGGCATTTCAAGTTTTCTACGTCAGAGCCTGATTTTAAATGGTCTGTGCATTGGCAACACTCCGTGATGGCTGACGTCGACATTCTTACTTACTGCAGGGACAACATTCTGAGCTTCATGTTGCCTTTGATGTTCTCAACATTTCATGTCAAGTCAGAAAGAAGTTTAAATGCTTTTCCAATGTGTCACCCTCCTTCGTTAACTGGATTGTCAAACGTTTCAGGAGCCTGTCTCTTCCTTCCCTTTGATATTTATCTCTTCCTCCTAATAAATGGCTGCGTTGGGTTTGATCTGAAACCTTTTCTTGTTACAATTAAATTTTTGTGTGAGTTAAAAATTGTTTTTTTAACATTTATTTATTTTTGAGAGAAAGAGACCCAGTGTGAGCGGAAGAGGGGCAGAGAGAGAGAGGGAAACACAGAATTGGAAGCAGGCTCCAGGCTCTGCAGCACAGAGCCTGATGCAGGGCTTGAACCCAGGAGCCGTGAGATCATGATCTGAGCTGATGTCAGATGCTTAACAGCTGAGCCACCCAGGCGCCCCTACAATTAAATTTTTGAAGTCGGTGTTACTTCTCCTGATTTCTTTACTCTTTTTCCTCCTCTTGTCTTCTATTGATTTTTATCTGAATTTTCTTTAATACATCAATTTGAAAATGACAACAGACAGTGCCTTTATGCTTCCGTCCCAATCAGAAGTCTGTGATTTCTTCCTTATTTTCTTGCTGAAGAGTTCCAAAACAACTTTCGAAGTTGTAGTTCAAGCGGTGCCTTCAAGCTTCATCAACGTTTTGAATAAACTTTCTGCATCCATTTGCACTCAGCTTTCTCTCCCGGTCTCTGAAAATTTATTTTAGCACCCCTTATATTTTGAAATCCATATGCTGTGAGGCGTGGACAGCTTTTTAACACGCAGACCATCTGGTTACACTTAGCCTTTTTAAAGAAACACCCAAGTTGGATCTGTGTTTAAAGGAGCCCATCTGCAAGATACACCCCAGAAGCAAACATAAACTGCCGCCAACACGGAAGCCGGCGTGACCTCAAGTAGAGCCTGAGGCATCTTTTCCGCAAGGATCTGAGGACAGTGAGCCGCATACCGCGCAGATTCCGCAGTGACCCTGAGTGAGTTGGCACGGCGGTGGCCGGAGTGTCTCCAGACGCTACTCCTGCCCCTGGGCAGCTACAGTCAGTAACTTAACTGGACACAAAAGATACCGGGACCGTGTACATAAGCCAGGAAATAGACCGCAAATGCAGCTTCTCCTCAACCGAAGCCCCAGAGGACCCACTGCTACTCTAACGCCAGCGCGAGAAGTGTATCGGAGGGGAAGGGGCTGTGAAGAGAGAAGTGATCTTAATTGATTAGTTAAAATAAATGACTTCTGCAGACTTTATGAAAAGGCACGATCCGCATCGTAAGGGGTCCAACGGAAGTGGAGGCACCAGAGCAGATGCATTCGAAGATGTGAACTCACCCCTGCCCTTCTCTCTAAACCTTCCTCGGGCCCTGATACGGCAGGATTCAGGCTGGCTCTTTAGCCTGGCATCAGAGCCCCTGTGTGACCTGCTCCTACTCGCCCCTCCTGCGTCAACTCCCACCACCACGCCAGGCACCCGGACGCTGACTGCTCTTTGGAGAGACCACACCTGCCTTCAGAAATGCTGCTCCTCAGAAAGGCCAACACTCTACTCCCTTCCCCCACACCCAGGGCAGCAGACGCCAAAAAGCCAACCCTCCAGGACTGAGGCTCTCATTCCCCCGGCCACCAAGCATGTTGGTTGCTCATACTCACAGTCAGGTCCCTCTTCAGGTAATGCCCCCAGCCAAAGAGTGCTGCCTAGCCCAGGGTTAGTCACGCCTCTTTCCTGGGGACAGCCGTAGCCAACCACGGGTCAAGTCTGGGTGCAGTCTGAAAGGCCAGCCCTGAGCTTCGGGTGGGGTCTGGGGAGACCCGTACCATGGCTGTATTGCTGTCTGATGCCTCACTGTCCCCACAGATGGGGACAGAGCCTGCAAGCGTTCCCCAGGGAGATGCCTGCAATTGGATCTCTGTGTCAGGGTCCATTCCAGGGGCTGCCACCTCTGTACCCACGTCACTGCTATGCTTCCCTCCTGGGTCTCCTCTCTCAGACAGCCCCCTCCTTGCCTCCCCTACCCTAGTGCACATCTCTGCTGGGGAGTCTGCCTCAGCCCTTCCTCTCTCCCTCCTTCCTCCCTCCCTCCCTCCTTCCTCCTTCTCTCCTTCCTTCTTCCCTCCCTCCCTCCTTTGTTCCTTCATTCCTTCTTCCTTCCTTCCTTCCTTCCTTCCTTCCTTCCTTCCTTCCTTCCTTCCATCCTTCCTTCCATCCTTCCTCCCTTCCTTCTTTCCTTCCTTCCACAGGCCTCTCACCCTTCCCAACCTACCAAGGGACTCCTGGACTTGCTTTCCCGCCAGTGCGAGCCCTTGTGAGGTGGGACAGAGGCTGCCCCTCTCTAGATTCTCCTTCCCAGGCGCTGGGCACACAGTCCAAGCCTCCACCACCATAAGGCTGGCTCACGGCTGGCAAGCCTGGAATCAGGCAGATGTGGCTGCAGGCCACCAGTGATGCTGGTCATGACCTTCCAGGCTACCGTTACCTCATCTCTAACCCCAAAGTGCCCATGTTCAACCATGGAAGGGAAGGGAAGAACCCACAGAAATGCTGGCTGGTGGCCCCCCAGCTGGGGATGCAAGGTGGGGCCGGCAGGCAGGGAAGAGGGCCCAGGTAAGGGGATGTTGTAGAATGAATGTTCGCGTCCTCCCCAAATTCTTATGTCCAAGCCTCAGCACCAAGGTGATGGCATCAGAGTCATCACATGAGCCGGTGTTCATGAGGGCGAAGTCCCTTATGAGATTGGTGCCTTTACATGAGGACAAGAGATAGATGATTTCCGTCTCTGAAACGTGACAACACAGCAAGGGCAGATGGCGTTCTGCAGCTGTCGCCAGGACCCGTCTGGCACCCGGATCTCAGACTTCCAGCCTCCACAACGGAGAAACAGCAGCGTCTACTGTCAAATCCCCCAGTCCATGGCATTTTTGTTACAGCACCCGGAGCTGGCTCAGACAGAGGGAGTGAGCGCTGCTGGCATCTCAGAACGCTGCAACTGGGGCCCAACTTCCAATCACTGGGGGTGGAGGGCACCAAGGGCCAGGAGGATGGAGGAGGCCAGACAGTGGTCCCTGCAGACCCTCCTCCACCGACTCGGGTCCAAACGCACAGAGGCAGTACACGTGTGTTGTGGAGAACAGAGAGGAAAATCACCCTTAATCCCAGCACCCAGAAGCTGTCCTTCCGATACGCCGGTCCTTTCCTCCTGGATGACCATGAACGTTTAACATCACCCCCAGTGAGCAATTTCATACTCGATGCCTCAGTGCTATTATCTTAAAAAACAGGTTTAATAAGGTCATTAAAATGCTTTATGAACATAAGGTTAAATGCCTACAAATACTTCATACAACAGAGAGGCCGAAACATTGAAAAGCACAAAGCCACTTGTCCTGAGTGGATCTAGAGCCCGTGACAAACCCGAGGGCTGTGGAGAACGCTGTGGAGAACGCTGACGCGTCCGGCCAGGCGGGGGCCGGGAATTGCTCTGGAAGCCCGAGGGGCAGACCGCCTGTGTCAGGGACGCGCATTTAGCATTTCTGAGCCACTGAGGTCCTCGGTCTTCTTCCACCTGCCAGCATGTCCTGAGCGGTAACACGTGCCAGGAGCCTGAGCCCTGAGGATAAGTGAGGTGGACACTTAGGTGACTTGCCCGAGGGAGAAAGGCTGGCTCACGGTCACACGGTGAGGAAGGAGACCCAGGGCCTGAACTCTCCAGTCCAGATCGCGGGCCGCCCTGTCACTGTGCCTGCCTGCCTGTTCCCAACTAGGCAAGGGAAACATGAGGTATGACAGCGGGTCACCTCGGGGCCCGTACACCAGGCCCATGTCTCTGACAGTGAATTCATGAAAACGGAGGGTGGATGTGGCTTCCCCAAGATGCTGCGTGTCAAGGTGAGAGCTGGCGGAGGACTCTTTGCTGCCAACAGACATGCTGAGGCCGGAGCCATCTTTGACCCCCTCTGCTCTGACTCTGGCTCAATCAGGGAGGGCAAGGTGAGCCCACCAGCCTGGCCGGCAGGGCAGAGACACCCAAGAGGACCCTCCATGCTTGGTCTGACTCTGCTCCCGGGCATCCTGTCTGCAGATCGGAATGATGTCTCCAGCACCATGATCTGGGCAGGACAGGGACAGGCCATCACCATAGCCTCCTGGGAGCCATGCACAGTCACCAAGGGTTTTGTTTTCTGGATTCTGATGCTTGGACATTGAGAGCCCTGCTCACCCTGAAGGGACTGCCCCTTCCAGGATTAGCCAGTTTCTAAGGATAGTAAACAAGTCACCCAGTAGCGGGATTTTTAAATGCAAACCAACCAATCCAGAGCTGACCACCCAAACACTTCTATCAGACTCTCACGTTCAAGGTCAGCTTCGCCTGCCCGATCGCCCCAGGGGCAGGTACCGGGTGATACCAGAGGTATCAGTCCCTCCTGCCCACGGAAGTTATTCACACTGACCAATCCCAAGCCTGCTTACCCTGCCTTACCCATTCCTTTCTACAGAAGCCATAGTTGGCCCTCCCCTTTGCCTCCTGACCTGATCCACCCTGTACTTCCAAGCGTGGCCCCCTGGCACCATTCCTTTGGGATCCATGAGAAACGAACAGTTGCCTCACTGGCAATCACCTCTAATCGGTTGGCCTTACTCCAGGTCACCTGTGATATAAATATGCTGTACTTTGAAACCCAAGTCCTCCCTGTCTCATCCGCCCCACCCCCGCCCCCGGCCTTCCTGACCAGGCGCCCGCCCTGTATGATCTCCCACCTGGATTGCTCCTCTCGCTTTTCAGGCTTAAGCTGTGGCCACTGACTGGGAAGCCTCTCTGGTTCTCCAACAGGCCACGCCCAGCCCCGTCCTCACTGTCTCTTCCTGCTCATGGCTGACCCCCACCCATGGTGAGGTCTGTAGGAGGTGGAGGGGCAAGACACATGTGAATGTGAATGAATGAATGAATGAATGAATGAATATGGATCTGAGGTGACCAAGCTCCTCTCTCAGCCACACCCACCTCTTGATTCCATGGGGACGCTGCCCACCACTGGCCTCACTCCTCCCCACCTGATCCTCTGCCCAGTCTCTCTGAGACACGGGGCCCCGAGCCCCAAGGGTGCTGTCACATCCCCTGCCTACCCGGTCCCCACAGGTTCTGACCCGGGGCAGGCTCTCCCTGAACCTAGAGGGTGGAGGGGGGGCGGTTCATTTGTTTGCTCTCTCCAGATCACCCTGGGCCTGGAACGTAGATACGGATTGTTCTGTCTCTGGGAAATTGTAGAAACCTGACACTGAGAAAGCAGGGGTATAATCTGGCTGTGGAGGCCAAGAGGGGACGTGCTTGGGATGAGCTGCTGGAGAATGTGGACAAGAGGATCCCAGGAGGCCACACTGTGTCCGGAGCCTGAGCTCTGCCGCCCTCTGCTGAGGGGGGGTGTGGGGGGGGCGGGCGGGGGTAGTCAGAGGAACAGGGACAGCTGAGGTCTTCATAGCCACGCCCCCGATCCCTGAGATATCCTGCTATCTCACCAGTGAGGCCTGTCAGCCTGTGCCCGTCTCACTCCCCTGTCTTGCGGGAAAGGGGAAGGTAAGGGAGGGCTGCCTTCCAAATAAAAAGTTACATGCAATAATGAGTGCGATTCGAACATACAAACACACACAGCAGAGGAGTGTGACCGCCCCAGGGTGTGTGCCTGCCTCTCCCTGTGCCTCCTCACCCCCCCCCCCACCACACATACCAAGAATCCCTGAATCTTGGGCCAGTTTTCGCCCTGTGCTCTTGTGAACTAGGGCGGGCTGACCCCAGCTCCGCCCCAATGGCTTCAGCACTGCTCTGTTATTTAACAAATAGCATATAGTTTTATTTACTGGGCTAAACAACAAAGGGTCCCACCAACTCAGTGGCCAGCTGAGTAGTTTCTGTGCGGAGGAGTGCTTCGGCCACATCCACACACCTTCTTCACCAGACGTTGTCTCCCCCCGAGGCCGCCCCACAAGAAAAGGGGGGCCAATTGGCTGGAAGTGCAGGCATTCTCCGGCCCATGTTCTCCCAGCGGCTGGGGGGCCTGTGCAGGGCTGCCTCCCGCCACACCCGTGCAGGGTGGACGGGTCGGAGGTGAGGACGTGCATGGGGCGGGAAGCCATGCCGGCTGGTCTCAGCCTGAATCAGCTCAGTGTTTACAGAGCTGGTCACAGGGGATGTGGCAAACACTCCCGGGCCCTGTTCCTTCCACTGAGCTCCAGTGGCGGAGGAGGGCTATGTGGTCAATTCTGGCTTTATGAGATCCCTGGTGTTTTACTGACAACAACCCACCTCCAACTTCTAACAGTTCCAGAAGTCTGGGGGCACAGCTAAATCACCTGGGCACACCCGGAGAAACACCAATTCCCACCATAATGTAACACCAGCTAGAACAAACAGTCCGAAAATTTGTACGGAACCAGAAAAGACCCCGAATAGCCAAAGCAGTCCTAAAAAAGAACACCAAAGTCAGAGGCATCACAAGGCCAGACTTTAGCCTCTACTACAAAGCTGTCATTATCAAGACAGGATGGTACTGGCACAAAAACAGACACTTAGATCAATGCAACAGAATAGAGAACCCAGAAATGGACCCACAGGCATTCGGCCAATGAACCTTTGACAAAGCAGGAAAGACTACCCGATGGAAAAAAGATAATCTCTTCAGCAAATGGTGTTGGGGAAAACAGTGTGGAGGCTCCTCAAAAAGTTAAAAATAGAACTACCCTATGACCCAGCAATTGCACTACTAGATACTTATCCAAAGGATAGAAAAATGCTAATTCGAAGGGGCACATGCACCTCAATGTTTATAGCAGCGCTACTGGCAACAGCCAAAGTATGGAAACGTCCACTGAATAATGGATGGGTAGAGAAGATGTGGTATATATATGCAATGGAATATTACTCGGCAACGAAAAAATGAAGTCTTCCCATTTGCAACAACATGGATGGAACTGGAGGGTATTCGCTAAGCAAAATAAGTCACTTAGAAAAAGACAAATATCATGTGATTTCACTTATATATGGAATTTAAGATACAAAACAGATGAACATAAGGGAAGGAAAGCAAAACTAAGATAAAAACAGAGAGGGAGACAAGCCATAAGAGACTCCTAAATACAGAGAACAAACTGAGGGTTGCTGGGGGGTGTTGGGTGAGGGGAAGGGCTAGAGGGGGAGGGGCATTAAGGAGGACACTGGTTGGGAAGAGCACTGGGTGTTATATGTAAGTGATGAATCACTACATTCTACTCCTGAAAATAAATAAATAAATGAATTTTGATTAAAAAAAAACAGAACGAAATACGAAACAAACAAAAAACCCCACCAATTCCCAGATCTTCAAGCAAACATTTGTACACAGATGTTCATAGCAGAGCTATTTACAACTACCAAAAGGTGGGAGCAATCCAAATGTCCATCAGTGGATGAAGGGATAAACAAATTGTGCTCTGGGCATATGGTGCAATAGTATTCAGCCATAAAAAGGAATAAAACACTGACACCTGCTGCAATACAAATGAACCTTAAAACCATTCAACAAGAGAAGCCACAAAAGGCCACACATTGTATGATTCTATTCGTGTGGAATTCCAGAATGGGCAAATCCTTAGAGACAGCTTAATGGGGGACTCACTGCTTAATGGGGTCTCTTTTTGGGGTGATGGCGAAGTTCTAGAACTACATAATGGTGATGGGTGCACAACACTGTGAATGCACTAAAAGGCCACGGAACTGTATAAAGTGGTTAAAAAGGCAAACATTAACAAATTCAATTATTAATTGTATTAAAATTAAAAGTTAAAAAAATAATTTAAAAATACGACAAAGCAAAACCAAAAATCAAAGCACTTCCTGATCCTTACCCCAAACCAAAATCTTTAGGGGTGGGCCTGGCAATCGGTATTTTGAAGAAGGTCCACCAGGAACTAAAATTAGCCAGAATTTAAGACCGGCATGGAGGGACTTCAGGCCCAGATGATTTGGGGGCCTTTCTAGGCCGGATGCTGAGGCACAGGTGCTGGGGTGCACTCCCCGCTCTCCACCCCCCACCGCCAGGTGTGTCGGGCGTCTGTGGGATGACCCCTCGTGGTCTGCCACCCGTGGTCTGTCACCCACACTTAGGCTCACCTGCATAAGCCAGCCCCCAGCAAGTGATTGGCTGAAGAGTGAGCACGTGATCTCATTGGAGCCTATGAGAATTAAGTCCAGAGTTTGCACAGAAAGGACAAGGTAAGAAAAGCCCACCTTTTGTCAAGTTGCTGGATGGTGGGAAGTGGTCTGGGGTGGCTGGCATGTGCCGGGGCAGCCAGCTGTGGACCCTGGAGCCGCCTCAAGGGACAAGTGTGACCACCTGGGGGCAAACATGGAGGCCCCAGGGATGGAGAGGTAAGCCTGATGCTGGAGCTAGGGACCCAGCGGCCCTCAGCCCCCGATGCCGGCCTTCAAGTGAAGTGACAGTGTCCGTGGGGGGACAGAAGGCTGCTGGAACCCCGACACAGCCCCTCAGAGTCGGGATTCCCGAGTTGGGGGGTGCCTGAGGCACAGCGAGGAGCTCTGAGACACCAGGTTCGCTCCGACAGAAGAAATAGTGGGCTGGAAACAGAGGGGGCTGAAACTCCGGTTTCACATGTGAGTAGTTATTAGGAAGGAGGCAAGGGTGCCCGAGGAGGCCCCCCGCCCCACTCCGCCTGTGTGCAGGGCCTATCCCTGGAGATGTGGGCGTGTCACACTGCCTGCCCTCCACTCCCACTCACCTTGCCAGGTGCACACATGGTCCCGTCCAGGGGGGGGCCCTTCTTGGTCTTGCAAAAGTAGGGATTGTCAGGGTGGCTGCACCACAGCTGCTTGCAGGGGTCAAAGGTCCGGAACTAGAAGAGAGCAGGGGCAGCTCACCAGGCTGCCTCCCGCTGCAGGGCCCCTAGGCTCCCCAGGGTCCCCAGGGTCCTCCTGGACAGGGTGGAGTCAGGCACGGCTTGGGTGCCCATGGTGGCCCATGTGTGGTGCCCACGGCTCTGTATGATCCTGAGGCCATGACAACCTCATGCAGTGGCTGTTTCCTGTCCCTGTGGTGGCTGTGGGGCCTCCCCTGCCTCTAGTCCTTGGCCCCTGAACCTGCCATGGAGTCTGGAGGGATAGCTGGGGGTCACTGTACCTGGCAGGAAGGCTGGTGGGCATACCTATGGCCCAGGTACCAGTGGCAGGGAGCGGCTGGCACTGCAGGGCCCTATGGGCACCTACTGTCCCCCTGCTGAGACTCCACCCCCTGAAGCCCTCCTGATGCCCTCCCCTCTGCCCGTCTCTAGCTTCAGCCTTGGCCTTTCTTCCCTGGACCTCACAGTCACTTCTCTGGCCTTTCGGCTTGGCTGTCCCCATAACTCCTCCTCCAGAATGTCCCTGAGGGATCTAGACCTGACCATGCCAACCCCCTCTTTAAACATTTCTAGAACTTCTCGTTGCCATAAGAATCAAGCCCCCTCCCCCCAATCTCTTTGGGCAGTCATGCAAGAGCTTAGACCATCAAGTCCACCATTTGCTCGCTCTGTGGCTTTAGGCCTGTTACCCAAGTCCTCAGTTTTCTTATCTGTAAAATGGGAATACTTTGCTTACTTCCTTGATGCAGTTGAGAGGAGCATGAGGTCAGATACTAACAGACACTAATGCTCCTGCCATCCTGCCTGGGGCAGGGTGGGCCCCGATCAGCAGATAGTCCTGATGGCTGGGATTCCTGCTGCTGGCCCTGTCCTGGCACTAGACCCTAGGAACAACTGCTGGGTCCTCTGTACGCTCTGTTCCCTCACCTCTAGGCCTTTGCATATGTGATTCCTGCCTTCCAGAATGTTCTCTCCTCCCACTTAGCCTTTATACCTCACTTCTTCCTCAGAAAGCCCTCCTGAACTTGCAGGTAAGGCAGAGGCCTCACCAGCATCCCACCCCCATCCCTTCTGATGCCCTGGTCACAGCCCTGGTCACCAGGACCATGTCTGGACTTGCCAGATGGGCACTGGGTGCCGAGCAGGTGAGGGGCAGTGGGTGTAGAGGGAGATGCTGCCATTCTGGAAGCCTGCTCCGGCCTCCCCTCCAGGGCCACCCTAACACCAGCTGCCGCCTCAGAAGGCAGCCAATCGGCAGGAGGTGCCCCTTCCCCAGCCCCCAGGGGTGCGCTGACACTCACCGCCGTGCACATCATGTAGCCCAGGCCGAAGTCAAAGCGGCACTGCTCGTTCATGGAGTAATGCAGCCCCGGGAGCTGGGGCAGCGCTGGCCAGTCGTGGGCAAAGGGGTCATCCCGCAGACAGTCATAGGAGCTGTGAGGAGGTGCCACGAGGGGCCTTTGGCGGGGAGGGTCCAGCTGGGGAGGCAGCCGCTGTGCTGCCTCGTTTTCCCTGCTGCACCTCTTTCCCTCAGGGTAAGCTAGCTGGGCATCCCATCAAAGGTGCAGCTGCTGTGCGCACTTTCCATTCTAGGTGGGGCCCTCTAGCACTGGGATCTCCCCACCTCCCTGCACTGCTCTTCCTCTCCCTCCCCTGCGCCTCAGGCTGCAGACCTGCGGCCTAGGGCTGGGGCCGGGGCCCTTGGGTGTAGGGGTGCGCATGCGCCTTCCTAGAGCTGAACCAGGGCTGTGGGGTCGCCGAGGCCCCCGGGGTGGTACTCACTGCAGGTAGCGGCTCAGCTCCTGCTGGCTGCAGCGGGACCAGTGGAAGCGGTGGAAGGCTGCCTGCACCAGCGGGGCCATGATGCTGCCCAGCCGCACCTCGTCGCCACAGCGGTTGCCTTGCCCGTCGTGCTCCATGCCCAGCCTGTACGGGGGACCCAGGCGGCCTCACTGGACCCTCACCTTGGCTGCACTGACCTGGCAGCTGGGGGGCCGCCCCCACCGCCCCCAGCGGGCCGCCCCGGCCCCGGTGGCTTTCTCCGGTCTGCCCCGACCTAGTTTTCCGCCAGCTCTGTTCTAATAGCCAGGGACGCTTGGCGGACACTTAGGATCTTGCCCTCCAGGGGGCGCTGTTTCGTGAGCCGGCGGTGGAGGTGGAGGCATCTGCAGCCTGGAGTCTCCACCCATTCAACCCAGGGGCCGCACATCCCTGCACAGACCCAGCGGCCCGGCAAGGGTGACCCCGGCCCCCAATTTCAGGGGGCTCCTGGGGCCTGCACACCCGGGTGGGGTTGTGGCTTCCCTGCCCCCAGGTCTCTAATTCTGGACGAAGCTCCCTCAGAGCCCCCCTGTGTAAAATGGGGTAAGGAGCCCCCCTCCCCCCGGGGGCTTTAATGGCATAATTCTTTGAAGACAAGTCTCCCCACACCAGCACCCGCTTGGCCCTTGGATTTGTCCCCTCAGCAGAATGTGGACCTCGGGCCTGCCCTGTGCAGTACTGGTGTCAGGACATCACATCCCAAGTGCTTTCCCTACAGAGGAGACATTACATCTTAAGTGCTCAGGGCACAGAGGAGAACTGGGGAGCCCCAAACTTCCCCACCAGCAAGGACAGTGAAGCCACTTACACGTGGCCGGTCTCGTGGGCCACCACGAATGCCGAGGAGAAGCCGTCCTCATGGTTCAGAGTACAGCTGCGGACCGGGTGGCACATCCCGGTGACAGGAGCATAGCCTGGAAGGGAGACAAAGGGCGGCTCTGGCTCCCGGGACTGGCGGAGAGGGCTGAGGGAGTAGACCAGCTGCAGACGACGCCCTCAGAGCTCTCAGCTGGTGAACCTGCACTCTGGCCTAGAAGATTCTGAGCCACATTCTTGCCCAAGGCCTCCTCTCTTCCAGGAGTCTGTGGGGGAAGGGGCCAGAACCAGACCAGGTGCCCCCAAAGGTGGAGGGTGGGGAGCAGGAGCAGGGAGGGGGGCCGCAGCAGGCCACATCCCCCTGATGTAAGATGCCCAAGGACCCCCCCCACTCCCACCGCCCCTCAGCCAGCCCATCCCCACCCCCACTCAAGTGGTTTTGAAAGAACCACCGAATTCACAGGTAACTGTGAAGAGACTCAGTGTGCTTCACCAACCCAATGCCGTTGTGTGGCCCAAAGAAGCAGTAGGGGAAAACGGAGACACACAGGGAGCAAGGGGAGGACTGAGGAATGAGCTAGAACATGCCAAGCAGGGAGGTGAGAAGGCCTGCAGGTGGCCAGCCTCTGGAACAGCTGACTCTCCCTGGGTGAGTGGAGTCTGATCACAGAGAGAGGTTCTGCAGGTGTCTTCAGGGAAGCCTGGAGGACAGCATTCCCATGGATGAGGAGGGGGAAGGGCATGACACTGAGACGCACGTAGGTCGAGGAAAACCAGAGAATGGGGCCAGCCACTTGCCCCTCTCAGGACAAGATAAAGAAGTGCACACAGAGCGGGGTGTGCCAAAGGGACCCTCTGCTAAGACACCACCTGGAGGCCCCCAGAACCCTGCCCCAGCCTCACTGCTTGCAGACCCCACAGGGAGATCCCAAGGCAGTTGTTCAAAGGGAACAGTAGAGAAGAAGGGAGGAGGGCATGGCCCAGGGCGTGCCGGCATTGGACTGGTCTGGAAAAGCATTGGAATCAAACCTCGGTCCTTTTTGCCTTGTGATAAGAAAGTCTGTGTCTTAAAATATTTCTTTGCTCTGCAGGTTTTGAGTTGATTGTTCTGGCATCAGTGTCCCAGAGCCAAACTTTGAGATCCTCTCTTTGTCTGCTGTATGCAAAGCTTGCACGTGCATATGTACCTCCGTGCAAGTATTTCACATTCACACTACTTGGCGTATTACATGGGTCTTTACAACCTGAAGATCTGCAAATGTGTCTTTATGTTTTTCTTTATACCCTTCCCTCTTATTTTATTTTGCTGTTCTTTCTTTCTCTAAGCCTTATTAGATAGATACTGTGCCTCCTGGATTGAGCCTCTCTGTCTTTACTCTCCTGTTTTAATCTTCCTGAATGCCTTTGACTTTTTATTTCAGCTTCTGACTTGTCTATTTTACCCACCGTGTCTGTAGCTTCATAAAAACTCTTTGTTGTTCTTTATTCTTCCTGGTAACCTGCACTGGATCTATGAATGTCTTCTCTCAAACATTCTGGGAACTTTTTAAAAGAAGTTCTTCAGTCTCTAAATGATCTCTGTTTCCTCTAGAGTCAGTTCTCCAATTTTGTTTTGCATCTTGGTCCAACTTTTTCATGGTGTAAGTTAAAAAAAGGGGGGGGGCACCTGGGTGGCTCCGTTGGTTAAGCATTCTACTCTCAATTTCAGCGCAGGTATTGCCCTTGTGGTCTGTGAGTTCAAGCCCTGCGCCGGGCTCTGTGCTGACAGCTCAGAGGCTGAAGATTGCTTTGTATTCTCTGTCTCCCTCTGTCTCCCTCTGTCTTTGCCTCTCCCCTGCTCGTGCTCTCTTGTTCTCAAAAAATAAATAGATATTTAAAAAAAGAAAAAGAAGAGAAAGTCTGGCTGTCTTTAGCTGTGCTTTCACATCTTGAAATGAAGGACGAGGTCACTTACTATAGAAGTTGTGTCTGTTTCTCTCCCTGGGGAACAGTTCTGCTCCCCACCAGAGCTCTCCCCTGAACTAAAGGGCTGACGGGCCTCTCCGTTTGTCATCTGGCTCAGCTCGTGGGGCGCTAGCAGTCCCTCAAAATGAAGAGGCACCAACACCAAGTAGGAGCCTTACTCTGCTCAGCCATTCTCTGTTCCCGCCTGAGTCCCACTGTGGTGCCCTTCTGTGTGGCAAAGGGGGCAATGGCAGTGCCCCGGAGATGCATTGTTAACACTGATCTGGGCTCAGATCAGAGTTATTCGGGAAGTCTCCCTAGTTGTCCAAATATGGGCAAGTGGTCAGAGAGAGAAGCCAAAGGTTAAAAGACAGTAGGAAGACGCAGGGAAGTTAAGCACAATAATTCATGGAAGGAAGTGGTGGACATAATGAGCACGTATATTATAGAAATTACACTAGATCACTAGGATGATTACCAGAAATGACTCAAAATGACTATCTGTAGAAAGTGCAGGTGGGGTAAGATGGGCGCACTCCTCTGAATACATATTTTATACAGATTTTTTTTAACGCTCTTTCTTTTGAAATGTGATATGCATCCATAAAAATGTACATGTCCTAGGATACAACAATCGAATCATTCAAAGGGACCTCGCCCGTGTAGCCACCTCCCTGGTTCAGAAATACGACTGCATCAGCACCGCAGAAGCCCCTTCTCACTGCCTCCCACCATGACACCCTCTCTCCTCCCCACCCTCCTGACTTTTAATGCCACAGATTAGCTTTGCCCACTTCTGAACTTGGAACCTTCCGTATATATTCTTTTCTGCCTGACGTCTTTCACTGTGCAGTGTGTGAGATTCATCCACAGTGTGGAGAAATAGCCGGAGTTCTTTCCCCGCTGTGTGAATAGATCACATTCCTTTATCCACCCTCCAGCTGATGGACTTAGGTTTCTCCCTGTTTACGGGTTACTAGAAGTAAGGCTGCTGGGAGCCCTCCTGCACAGTCTTGTGCCCGTGCCTGCAGGTGGCGGAGGCGTGTCTAAGAGAGTAGCCATCCCATAGGCACATGTCTGGCTTTCACAGACACTGCCAGACAGTTTTCCAAAGGACTTGTCCCACTTTATAGTCCTATCAGCGGAGAGTGAGAATGACATCCCCATCATCACCAAGATTTGGCAGTTTCAGTATTTTAAAATTTTTAACTATTTTTATTAGGTGATATCTTCCTGTGGTTCTAATTCATTTCCCTGCTGTCAACTAAGTTGAGCACTTTTTCCTATATTTGCTGATCAATTTAGGTTTTCTAAGAGCCTGATAAAATCTCTCGCACATTGTTCTACCAGGCTTTTTAAGTATTTAAAAAAATTTTGAAGTGTTTATTTTTGAGGCAGAGTGTGAGGTGGAGAGGGGCAGAGAGAGAGGGAAACAGAGAACCCAAAGCAGGGTCCAGGCTCTGGGCTGTCAGCACAGAACCTGACGCGGGGCTCAAACCCATGGACCACGAGATTATGACCAGAACCAAAGTCGGATGCTTAACTGAGCCACCCAGGTGCCCCGGTTTTGTTTAATTATTATTCTCAATTTGCCAGAGTTCATATATTTCAGATATAAGTTCTTTGTTAGATACATGTTTTACGAATATTTTCCCCAATGAATTAACAGGGCCCTTAATGAACCAGGCTTTTTAATGGTGATGTTTAATGTTATTTATCTTTTCTGTTGCAGTTAAGTGCTTTTCATCTATTTTAAAGAAATCTCCTTTTACTCTGAGAAATATGGAGAGTCTCCTCTCTTATCTTCTATAGGTTTTATTATTTCACCTTTCATATCTAGATCTAAAACCTACTTAAGATCTAAGACAGCTACAAATAGGATGTTTGTATATAAATTAGATGAACTTCAGTAGATGCAGAAAAAGCATTTGACAGAATTCCACTTATCCACTTATGATAAAAACTCTCAACACAGAGGCCATAGTAGGAACATACGTCAAAATAATAAAACACACGTATGACAAGCCCACAGCTAACATCATCCTCACCAGTGAAACACTGAGAGTGTCCCCTCTAAGATCAGGAACAAGACAAGGATGGCCACTCTCGGCACTTTGAGTGAACCCAGAATTACAAGAGCAGAGAGATTAGGCAAGAAAAATAAATAAAAGGCATCCAGATCAGAAGGAAGAAGTAAAACTGTCACTATTTGCAGATGACATGATATTATATATATAGAGAGAGAAGACTCTTAAGACTCCACCAAAAAAATGTTAGAATTAATGAACAAACTGAGTAAAGTTGCAGGATACAAAATCAATATCCCCAAATCGGTTGCATTTCTATACACTAGCTATGAACTATCAGAAGAGAAATTTAAAAAACTATCCCATTGCCAATTAAATTAAAAAGAATAAAATACCTAGGGATAAATATAACCAAGGAGACGAAACACCTATACACTGAAAACTGTAAAACATAGAGGAAACAAATTGAAGATGATATAAAGAGATGGAAATATATTGTGATCATGGATCAGAAGGGTTAATATTGTTAAAATGTCCATGCTCTCCAAAGCTATCTACAGTTGCAATGCAATCCCTACCAAAAATCCAATGGCATTCTCCACAGAAATAGAAAAAAAACAATTCTGTTTTTTAAAGACTTATTTTTAGAAGAGAGAGCATGAGTTAGGGAGAGGAGCAGAGGAAGAAAGAGAAAGAGAATCCCAAGCAGCCTGACATGGGGCTCGATCCCATAAGTCTGGGATCATGATCTGAGCCAAAATCAAGAGTCAGATGCTTAACCAACTAAGCCACCTAGGTGCCCCTAGACAAAAGCAATTCTAAAATTTTTATGGGAACCAGAAAAGACCCCAAAGAGCCAATAAAATCTTGAGAAGAACAAAGCTGGAGGCATCACATTCCCTGATTCCAAACTATATTACAAACTATAGTAATCAAAACAGTATGATATCACCATAAAAACAAACATATAGATGAATGGAACAGAATAAAATCCCAGAAACAAACCCACACATATATGGTCATTTAATTTATAGCAGAGAAGCCAAGACTATGCAGTAAGGAAAGACAGTCTCTTCAGTAAATGGTGTTGGGAAAACTGGACAGTCACAAGAAAAACGATGAAACTAGACTACTATTTTACATCATTCACAAAAATCAACTAAAACTGTGAAAGATTTGCACATAAGGCCTGAAACCATAAATTTCCTAGAAGAAAACACAGGCAGTGAGCTCCCTGACACCTGTCTTGGTGATGATTCCTTCTTGGATTTGATGCCAAAAGCAAGACACGTGAGACTACGTCAAGGTAAAAAAGCTTCTGCACAGCAAAGGAAACTGTCAACAAAATGAAAAAGGCAACCTACAAAATAGGAGGACACATTTGAGCTGAAGTCAGACACTTAAATGACTGAGCCACCCAGCCCCACTAGGAGGACACATTTGAAAATCATCTATCTGATAAGAGGTTAATATCCAAAATATATAAGGAATGGAAAACACCTCAACAGCAAAAACAAACAATCCAATTAAAAAACGGGCAGAGGACCTGAATAAACATGTTTTTCAAGAAGATGTCCAGATGGCCAAGGGCTCAATACCACTCATCATTAGGGAAATGCAAGTCAAAAACACAATAAGGTATCACTTCACACCTGTTCACCAGTTAGAATGGCTTGAGTCAAGAAGACTAAGAAATAACAAGGTTGGCAAGGATGTGGAGAAAAGGGAGCTATCACGCATTGTTGGTGGAAAAAATTGGTGCAGCCATTATGTAAATTACTTTGCAGTTTCCTCAGAGAATTGAAACAAAGAACTACCTTATGTTTCAGCAATTCTACTTCTGGGTATTTGTCTGAAGGAAACACAAACACTAACTCAAGAAGCTGTCTACACCCCCATGTCACTTCACTGCCCCATGAAGCGTACGTTGATGGATGAATGGATAAAGAAGATGTGGTATATACATACAATGGTATATTATTCAGCCATAAAATGGGAGATTCTGCCATTCACAACATGGGTGGACCTGGAGGGCATTGAGATAGCAGGCAGAGAAAGACAAATACTCTGTGATCTAATTTCTACATGGAATCTTAAAAAAGAAAAAAGGCAAAACCTCATAGATATAGAGAACACACTGGTGGCTGCCAGAGGCAGGGGGTAGAGGGGGATGGGTATAATGAGTGAAGGGGGCCCCCCTGGGTGGCTGTCAGTTAAGTGTCTGACTCTTGATCTCTGCTCAGGTCATGATCTGGTGGTTTATAGGTTCAAGCCCCGCATCGGCCTTGGCACTAACAGTGTAAAGCCTTCTTGGGATTCTTTCTCTTTCTCTCTCTCCCTCTGCCCCCACCCCTGCTCATGTGCATATGCTCTCTCTCTCTCAAAAATAAATACATAAATTTTTAAAAATACTGATGCAAATGTTTTGCTAGAATAATCATATCTGGTGTCATTTCCCCCTCCCCACCACAGTATACTTAGAGCTCATTTTTTAAAAAAAATGAGTAAAGGGGATCAAAAGGTACAAACCTCTGGTTATAAGATAAATAAGTTCTGAGGATCTACTGTAAAGCATGAAAAGCACAGTTGGTAATACTGTGTTATATATTGGAAAGTTGCTAGGAGAATAAAGCTTAAAATTTCTTATCACAAGAAAAAGTCTTGTAACAATGTGTGGTGATGATGTTAACTAGACCAGGCAGGTGATCACTTCACAGTTTACACAGGTATGCATCATTATGTTGTATTCCTGAGACTAATATCATGATATGGCAATTATGTCTCAATGAAACAAACTACATTAAAAAAGGAGGGTATTACGCTTTATTTCCCCCGCAATTTGGATATTTGACTGACCTGACACCATTTGTTAAAAGAATCATCTTTCTCTTCCACTTCATAGAATCACCTTCACAATGAATCAAACACCCATCCATCAATAAGTTCAATTCTGGACTCCGTGTTCTGTTCTAATGATACATTTGTCAATCGTCACGTCAAAAGTCATTCTTTTTAACGACTGTACTTTTGTGAGCACTGAATACTTTGCTCATTTCTTCAATTGCACTAGACTGCTCCTGGCCCATTGCATTTCTATGTGAATGTCAGAATCAACCTGTCAATATCCTCTAAATATCCGGCTGGGTCTGAACTTGCCCTGGAGGGCACTTACGTCCTCTTGCAGGTCAGGATGGAGAAAACTGAGCTCTTTACAATAGCGAGCCTGCCTATCTTTTAGTATGGCATATCCCTTCATTGATTTAGCCTTTTATAACTTCTGCGCATGTGTTTTACGGTGTTCTGGTCCAGATCTTGGACGTATTTTGTTAAACTTATCCCCAGGTGTTTGCTATTTTTTATTCTTTTATTATATCATAAGTGGTACCAGTTTTCAAATGTTCAGTTTTTGCTGTTAGAATATATAAATTCAATCGATTTATATATATATTGACATTAAAGCTGGAAAATTAATAATACTAATGATTTATTTGTAGATTCCTTTGGTTTTTTTCCATGCACACAGGCATATCATCTTCAGATGAAGACTTTGATTTCTTCCCTTGTGATCTTTATACTTTTATTTTTCTCTTGCCTTACGACACTGGCTTGGATCTCTACTACAGTGTTGAATAGAAGTGGTGACAGCAAATATTCTTGACTCATTCTCAGGTCTAGAGAAAATCTTTTCAACACTTCACCATTTTATATGATGTTTGCTATAGCTTTTTTTTTTCCTGGTGAGTATCCTTTATCACATTAAGAACATTTTCTTCCGTTCCTACTTCAATAAGACATTTGATCACAAATGGATATTGATTTTTGTCAAATACTTTTTCTGGATCAATTGAGATGATTCTGTAAGTTTTTCTCCTTTATTCTATTAATGGGGCAAACTTCCATGATTGATTTTCGTACGCTGAACCATGCATTCCCAGAAGAAGCCGAAATTCATCGCCATATAGTGCTTTTTCTAAGTAGTACTGGATTTGATTTGCTAATATTTTATCTGGGACTTTGTATCTATATTCATGGGAGAGACTGGCCTATAATTTGGATGTCCATTGTGGATTTTGGTACTAATGTGAGCAGGTCTCATAAAATTAGTTGGAAACATGTTCCTTCTCTTTTCATTCTGTGAGGGTCTGTGTATGATTGGCATTAGTCTTCATCAACAATTAGGAAGAATTCTCTGGTGAAGCTATTGAGTTCTGGAGGTCACTTTAAAGGAAGGCTTTTAATCATAAATTCAATATCTTTAGATGATATGAGACTATTCGGATTTTCCTTTTTTCTCAGATTTTATGTCTTGTCAAAGAATTTGTAAGTTTCATGTAAATTAACCAATTTATCAACACAACGGTGTTCAAAATACCTCATTATCTTATTATCGTTTTAAAGTAACATTTGTAATGATGTCCCTTTTACATTCCTGATCTTAGTAAATGTATTTTCTTCTTTTCTTTTTTAAACTAGCATTGCCAGGGGCATTCCAATTCTAATCCATGTTTCCAAAGAACCAAATTTGGGTTTTGTTGATTTTTCTCTACTACTGTTTTCCATTTCAATGATCCTGCTCTTAAAATGATAATTTCCTTCCTTTCTATTTTTGTTGAGTTTAGTTAACTGCTTTTTTACACATTTCTTGAGATCCATACTTCCATGATTGGACCCTTCAGCCCCTTTTTCTAATGAGTGTGTAACTAAGGTTATAAATATCAACTTAATCATTATGTTAGCTACAGCCACAACTTTTGATACGTCGTATTGTCAATATCATTTTGTTAAAAAATATAGTCTAATTTCTACTGTTGCTTCTTTTTTGAACCACAGATTATTGATGAGCATACTGTTTAGTTTTCAAACACTCATAATTCTTCGAGTTTTCTTTCTTTCCCAGTTTGATCAGGGACATATTTTGTATGATTTTGATCTTCTGTATTTTGTTGAGATTTCCTTATGGGCCTGCATAGTCTGCTTTGGTATGTTTTTTTTTTTTAATGTTTATTTACGTGTGTGTGTGTGTGTGTGTGTGTGTGTGTGTGAAAGAGAGAGAGAGAGAGAGAGAGAGAGAGAGAGAGAGAGAGAGGAGAGCGGGAGAGAGAGCAGGGGAGGGACAGAGAGAGAAGGAGTCATAGAACCCGAAGCAGCTCCAGGCTGTGAGCTGTCAGCATAGAGCCCGACTCGGCTCAAACTCACAAACTATGAGATCATGACCTGAGCTGGAGTTGGACACTTCACCGGCTGAGCCACCCAGGCGCCCCTGCTTTGGTATGGTTTTATGTTGCACTCATCAAGAGTGTGTATTCCTGTTGTTTGGCGTGGTATTCTAGAAATTACTTAGGCCAAGTTTCTTCATTCAAGTCTTCTGTATCCTTACCCCTGTTCTTATCTATTCTATCATTTACTGAGAAGAAGAGTATGTTAAAATCTTCAACTATAATTGTAGGCCTTGTCAATATGTCATTTTTACATAGTTCGAATTTTTAAGTAAAATCCCATAACTTCTAAAGGAGGAAAACCTATTCAAATTTTTTTTTTGTTAGTGGAGGGAAGCAAACAACACCAGGACCCCACCTTACATCCTGTCTGGTCACTGGACTGCCAGCCCCAGGCTCCGCCCATTTCACCACCTATGACTTCTGACCCACCAGGGAGGTGCAGTTTCCTGGGGGAAGTGGCAGAGGCAGTGATGGTTTTCCCCAGCACTGAAGGCCTGAAAGTCACCAGCACTTATGCAGCCCCTCACAGGCTCCGGCAGCCTTACCTCTCCCCGCCCTGAGAGCCTTCCCAGCCTGGCCCACGGCTGGCTCCCGCCCAGCCTCCCTCCTCCTCCCCGCCCCTGCACAGGCGAGGCTCACCTTGCATGCCCGAGGGCCCGAAGTCTTGCCGTGTGAGGAAGATGGCGTGGTCGTGGTACTCATCGTGATCTGTGTCCGGCTTCTGCTGGAGGTAAGCCCAGCGGCAGACGTTCTCCAGGCTCTGAGAGGGGTTCCCAATCTCAATGAGGCTCATGGACTGCAGGGGCGGGAGAGACAGAAGCGAGGGCTTGGCGTCCGGTGGACCAGACTGGAGCTGAGCAGGCTGCAGTGCTCACAGAAGCCCTCTGTTGGGGACCTGGGCGGGGTGACACAAAGCCCAGCCCCCCTGGGGACCCACCTCCCACTTGGCTCCATTCTTCTGAGGGAAGGCTCCCCGGTCACACACACCTGCGTGAGTTTTCACACAAAACCACTGCCTGGTTTTTAGGTGAGTTGTGGAGACAAAGCTCTGAGGCTGTTAGGGCCTCACACAGTCCACCATTCCGTCTCCGCCACTTCTAGGGGTCCCTGTGGGTCTCTCAGGCACTTATTCTGTGGGACCCTGGGCAGGAGGCAAATGCACTGTGGATTGCATGCCGAAGAGCTCACGGTGCTGGCAGGGCCCAGGGCAGGGGAGACAGAACTCCCGATATGGTGTGCAAGCCCAGAGAAGGGGAAAGGAACCCTATGCGTTCCCCGTCTGAAGGCATCACAGAAAACCATACACACAGTGGAGGAGAGAAACTGCAGCAGATCTAGCAAAGGAGCCATATAAAAGCAGGGGCGTCGTGATCAGTCCCTCAGGAACCATGGACAGGAAGCCGCCGGGAGAACCACGCCCCCTTTGGTGTCATGGCGCACAGCAGAGCGCCGTGGCAGGGACGGATGGCAGCCTTGCACCCCATTCTGCACCATGGTGTTGGCATTCACTCTCCCATTTGGTCCTTACAACCACCCCGAGAAAGCTGAGGCTCAGAGAAGTAAAGTAACTTGCCCTTAGTCCCACAGCTAGGAAGCCTAAAACCAAAGCCTATATTCAACCCCCTGTCCTAAACTGCCACCCCAAACAAAACATACACCGTACTGTCCCCAAAGCAAGGCTCCTACATACAACACGCTTCCCTTTTCTCTCTGCTGTCCTCACACCAGGCAGTGAGTGTGTAAGCTCCTCTCACCTTGAACTCCCACCACAGAACAGTTCCGTCCCTCCAAAGAGTCCTGAGCATGGACTTCTTCTCTTTTTAATGTTTATTTTCATTTTGGAGAGAGAGATTGAGAATGAGTGGTGAGGGGCAGAGAGGGAGACAGTGGATCTGAAGCAGCCTCTGTGCTGACAGCAGAGAGCCTGATGCAGGTCTCAAGGCCATAAACTGAGATCGTGACTTGAGCCGAAGTTGGACTCTTAATCAACTGAGCCACGCAGACAGCCCTCCTTTTTATTAGAGAGAGAGAGAGAGAGAGCGAGCAAGCACATGAGTGGTGGGGTGGGCAGAGGGGGAGAGAGAGAGAGAGAGAAAGAGAGAGAGAATCTTAAGCAGGCTCTGTGCTGAGCTCGGAGCCCGGTGTGGGGCTCCATCCCACAACCCTGGGACCATAACCTGAGCCAAAAATCAAGTCGGATGCTCAACTGACTGGGCCCTGCTTCTTCTCTTTCAGGATCCATCTGTCCGTAAAGTAGAGTTCTACATTCCTTAGTAGACATGTATGCAGGTGGTCTATTTCTTCCTGGTCACTGCCAGGGTTATTTATCCAAGTCAGTGACTTACAAGATGGCACACCAGTTCCCAAGTCCCAAGCGCAGAGTACCTGGGAGCTGACTGTGCTCATTATGACAAGACAAAATGAGTCCTGATGAAGGAAAGTTACAGACTGGAATGAGAGGTCTGGTGACCAGGACCTGCAGGACACAGGCACAGAGATGGCCAGCCCAGAGGAGAGTCCAGCAGGGGGAGGGAGGTGGAGCCCATTCTGGCCAGTGAGCTGTGAGCAAAGGTGACCTGTGCCTCTTCCTGGTCAGACCCCGCACAGATCTCTCCTCGTTGGCATGTAATAATCAACAATGTTGAGATGGTGGCTGCTCTGTCACTCAGGCCCTGAGCAGGAAATAAAGATCTGCTGTTGCAAGCCCGCAGCAGGACCTTGCCCGCCCTGACCAACAGAGGAAGGACAGGGGGAGTGTGGCGTCTGTGTCCCATCCAAGCCGGGTGCCTACAGGTCCACTGCAGTCCTTGCCAGGTGGTAGCCACCTTCAGAAAACGTTGAGAGGTCACAGCTCTGAAGAAGGACTCAGGGGAGAGGATTTCCTTTCTAGGGAATGAGCTTTGGGCAGGAGGAGAAAGAAGAGATGCCCATGGGCGGATTTAATTTGGGGCTAGAATTTGAGGCCCTGTGCTTATGAACTTAAGATTGCCAGCCGGGTCCAAATCAGAGGGAGATCACAAGGCCACGAATGACCACTTGATCCAGGATGGCCACAAAGCCGCCACTAGAATGCAACCCTGCTCTCCCTCCAACCCCACAGCACGGGTCAGCAGCCTTGATGGGTCGCCTCCAACGGAAGGGGCTTCCCTTCCTCCAGGACCCTGTCTCCCAGCCCACGGGTCAGGAGGTTATTCCCCATGATGGGCTGGCCTGTCAGGGTCCTGAGGGTTCTGTGGGTTGGGATAATTCTCATCTGGTTCCCTCTGCCCCCGTGGGCTGCTGTTACATTTGCATGAGTTACTCATCTGTACAACAGCAGCTTGGTCCCTTTTTTGTAAAACATCCCTCTGTTCATCTGGGTCGGACCCCAGGCTCAGCGGTGAGGGCCTGACTAATCCAGCACCACGTCTTCCTGGCACCATTCTGGAGTGGAGAACACATAACTCAAGTGAGCTAAGGCACTGGAAGGTGAGCCCAGAGCTGCTGGCGCCCCGTTGCCACCCCGGGAGGAGATCCCACCTGAGAAAGAAGCCAACACAGAGCCCAGGCTGGAGAGAGGCCGGCTCCCCATGTCCTCATACGAGGACCCGGCTCACCCAGGCCCGGGGCCAGCCAGCGTGGATCTGTTATCTGCCGCTACATAACAAGTTATTCCAAAACTTTATGGTCTGAAAAACCTCAAACATTTATTCTCTTGTGGTTTCCGTGGTCAGGAATCCAAAAGCAACGTAGCTGGATACTCTGGCTCAAGGTCTCTCCAGAGATTGCTGGGCCAGCTGGGGCTGGGGCTGTGGTCTCATCTGAAGGCTCCCCTAGGGGAGGACTAGCTCCCGTGTTTGCTCACGTGGCTGTTGGCAGGACCCAGGGCTACTGCCACACCACAGGCAAGTCACCTACCGCAGCTTGCTTCCTGCAGCACGGGCCACCCAAGAGAGGGGGAGATGGTGCACGCCCAAGGCAGGAACCATGGTCTTTTTAAAGTTTTTATTTGAGAGAGAGAGAGAGAGAGAGAGAGAGAGAGAGAGAGAGAATGAGTGAGCACATGCACATGGGGAAGAGGGGAGATGGAGAGAGAGAGAGACTCTTAAGCAGGTTCCACGCTCAGCATTGAGCCTGAGGCAGGGCTGGATCCCATGACTGTGGGATGATGACTGAGCCAAAATCAAGAGCCTGATTAATGGACAGAGCCAGCCAGGTGCCCCTGGAATCTCGGTCCTTTGAGGGGAGGGTACTATGCCAGGGAGTGAATACCAAGAGGTGGGGTCACCAGGGGCCATCCTAGAGGCTGCCTGTCACCGAGGTGTGTATCCTTTATGTGTGTCAAGATACTTCTCCTGTGAAAGTCAACTTGAGTTGTGTTATTATCACATGCTACTGAGAGACTTGAACAACACACTTCTTCCTAGTGGGGGGGGACCACAGGAACCTCAGTCAAGGGCAGTGGCTGGCAGATGAAAGCCAGGGGCTGGTATGCCCTCCACCAGTGGGAGAAGGGCTCTGGCCACATCTTTGAGGAGGGGTCAAAATCCAGCCAGAAAGAAACCCATTTCAGGGCCAGAGAGAAGGAAAAAAGGCCACAGAGTCAGGGACAGAACAAAAGGCAGGAGCTGGGCTGACAGAGGCTAATGAGGAGGTTGGGAGAAGACAGAGAGGCCAGAGTGCTCAGGAGCTGGGCTTGTGGGACGTGCTGAGAGAGTCTTCTAATCCCCAGATGCCCTACAGGAGCAAGGCAGGTGATGTAAGTCAGTGAGGCAGGTTGATTGTAAGAAAAACAAGTCTACCTTTTGTTTTGCCAGTTTAGAAGGTGTAAGAATACACAGAAATACTTCCCTAACATAATAGAGTGGGGGTCAAGGGACGCCTGGGTGGCTCAGTCGGTTAAGCATCCAACTCTTGATTTTGGCTCAGGTCATGAGCTTGCAGTTCGTGAGTTTGAGCCCCACATCAGACTCTGTACTGACAGCCTGGAGCCTGCTTGGATTCTTGCTCTCTGACCCTCCTTCTCTCTCTCTCTCCCTCTCAAAAATAAATAAACATTTAAAAAAAAAAAAAGAAAGAAAATGGAGGTCTAGACGTTGTGGACTGTAGCAAAGCAAGGGGTCCATACACGGTGGACAGGGTGGCAATATTCAGCTCCCCGTGTGCAGGAGCTCCCCAGAGCTGCTACATTGGATTTCTCGGGGCCAATCTGTAAATCTGAATTTTACAAAGTAAGCTTAGCTCACACAGTAAATGTTGGCTCAAATTAACATGAATTATGTGGACAAACAAAACACATCCCCCAGGTCACCAGGTTGAAAGCACTGGAGTAGAGGCCCTCAGGCAGACAGCCCCTTCCAACACGTCCTTCTGGGCTGGACCCGACACTGGCAAGCGCCTCCTTCCCCCAGAAATTCCTACGGTTCGGCCCAGGCTCCCAGCCCCTCTGGCAGCCAGAGTGATTTCTTCGCTGCGGCAGGATAATTTATTGAAATATTGATTTGCGTTTTGTTCTTGCCTTGTGTTTGCCCATTTCAAGAAGGCAGCCTGCCACTCGCGTTCTCCAGCCCCGTGGGGATTTGTGCTGCAGGGTCCAGAGCAGGGGTTGTCTGGGACCCTCCCTTTGGCTTTTGGGTTCCGAGGAGACACCCCGAGGAGGGGGGGCAGAGAGAAGGGCTGGGAAGGGCTGCACCAGGACGCAATCGTCCTGGGGGAGGCGGATCTCAGAATCCAGGGGCCGTGTGCTGGGCCCTGGGAGCCTGCAGCCCAGACGGGACTCAGAGATGGGGGAGAAGGGTGATGGCAGCATTTGGGCACCCAAGAAGCACATCCTATTTCTCTGCCCATGTCCCAACCTTCTCAAGGTTCTGGCCCATTTAAGATGGGCACAAAAGAACCTAGGACTGGGATCCTCATCCTTACTGGGTCTGGAGCATTCAGGGGGGTGTGGGTACCTGGGGCCAGACTGCGACCTGATACCGACCCCCGCACTGTGGCAGGCGCAGGGCCTCTGGGTCGTTGAGGAGGGAGGGATGGTGTGGAAAGGAGCTGGTGCTATCTCAGCAGAGTCAGGGTCACAGGGGGCAGGAGATGAGGAAGAGAGGGGTGGGGGCTGGCAGGTGGGGGAGGAGGAGGTTTCTGGTTTCGGTGAAAGGTGGCCAGGGAGCGCACAGGGGAGGCTTGAGGAGAGAGCTGTGAGCTCAGAGTCCGCGGTGCCTGGGGATGTGGTCGAGGGACTGCTTGTTTGGTAGGGGCTTGGCGTCTAGCTTTGGGGAGCTCTCCTGTGTATCTGGGTGCAGCCCCTGGGGGATCAGCTCAAATGCTCTGCCCACTCCTGACAAAGGCTGGCCCAGAGACCCAAATAAGGCCAGAGGGGCAGAGGCTCAAAAGGCCTGGACACAGGCAGAAGCAGGTTTTCCTGGAGAAACACTGGAAGTAAGCTCCCAGGAGCACCTGCTCCCTGCACCCCCTAGCTTCAGCCTTTCCTCCACCTGCTCGTCCCACAGCCTGAGCGACTCCTGACAAAGTCATCCAAGTAGAGGGCCCAGGAGAGGGGTCTGAGCCAGCCCAGGTGGGTCACGTGGGCTCTGGTGGTCCCTCTTGCGCAACCCACCCCCATCTCTGCCATCCAGCCACATCCACGCAGACCTCTGATGGGCCTCACTCTCCGAAGCACCACCAGCCGCCCTGTTACCATGGACCACAGAGCCCCTGAGCTGTGGCCCTCCTCCAAGCGAAGAGAGGAGGAAACATGTATTTCTTCCATTTGTATCCCCTTCCAAAGTACCAAAGAGAGGCACAGGGTTGCCTGTTTCAATTAAGGAAGATTCTCACAGCTATGTTCCAGCCAGCCCTCAAGGCACCTGCTCTTCTCAGCTGCCTGCTCCTCTCTGTGCAGGTTTCAATCGAAAAACCGTTTGTACAATTCTCCCATTCCCACCTGTGCTGGATGGGGACCAGCCGTGAGCCCTGCTAGGGGGAGACCGCAGCAACAGCTGAGGACGTCACAGATGGGACGGTCCTCCCCCGGAGGACACCAGCGGTACAGAGCGAGTGGCAGCGGAGTGGTGGTCAAGCCGTCTGCATTGTGGAAGGGGCATCTCTGCACCCCCAGGCTGGGTGTAGCTCCAGGTTCACAGGGATCATCTAATTTAAGCTGTACGATTGCGCTAAGATATATTTTTCGGAGGTGGAATCACATCAGAGACAATAGAAGTAAACATCCCCAAATCCTGCTACCAAGAAGTGTCTGTGGGTCTGGAAGCCCTGCTGCAATCAGAAGTGTTTTCTATTCCCGGGCGGTGAGGAGTAGGAGACGGAAAGGGAAGGCGGGGGGAGCCCAGACGTGGCCACCAGGTGGCGCTGCTGCCACAAGGACGGCCTTGAGTGCGCGCCGCCTACCTCCCCCCCACCGTCTGTAGCTGGGGCTGCAGCTCTGAGCCCAGGCAGGCACAGGGCAGAGGGGGACTTTGAAGGCCAGAGACAACCTCTGCGGTCCCACCCTAAATACGCCAATTAAGACCCGTTCAAAAGTTCTGTTCCAGTCATTGCTCTCTGACATTTCCATTGTTTGCCCTTGAATGAGCTGAATTATTTATGCTCTTGCCTCCTTCAGTCAAGAACACAGGAGGGAAACTGGACCAGTAGCCTGGAGGCTGGTCTCCTAGGAATCATAGCCCCATGGGGTGGCTATACAGGTGCCGCCACATGTCAGAGAGCCCCACAGACCCCAAACCCACCCAGCAGCTCACCAGGGCACGAGCAGGTGACAGGTGGGGCTCACCTGGACAGTATGAGAGTCCTGGGGTAGGATACCTGCTCATCTCTCATCTGCAGAATGGGTACAACAGTACAGAGCCCGGAGGACAGGGGCTTCCGTCAGTGATGATCAGCATCTACAGAGGCCTTGTCCTTGTTGCTGCGGTGGCAGTGATGATAAAGATGAAGGTAGGATGCCAGTCCCTTGGGGAGCCAGCCCGCCTTTAGGGGCTGCCTGTGGCCTCGTGTTCTGGGGTATCTGGCTTCAACCCACCAAAGCCTTCCCAACTGCCCCGGACAGCATGCCCAGGACCTAGACCTGCAGAAGGGCAGGTGAACAGACCTTGACCTTGGCACTGTTGACACTGTCAAACACTTCTCTGTTGCAGAGGCTGTGGTGTACGCTGTAGGCTTGAACATGAACAGCATCCCAGCTTCTACCTGCTAGATGCCACGGGCATCCCGCTGGGGGATGGCAAACTGCCCTCCGTGGGGGACTGGGGTCATGGGGGAGAAGCTGAGGAGAGCTCGGGGCAAGGAACCGGGGGCTTGCACTCTCCCACTAGTGCCCTAACATCATGGCCTCCTCAGAGCAAAGCAGGCCGCCAGCCTCCTGGAGCCAGCATCCTTACTGTCAGGTGGGGGTGACGATGCGACTCTCCCATGCATGTGCCTTGAGGGCACAGTGACCCAGGAGTCACCCAAGGAGCTTCAGCCAGGGCCTGACCCCAAGGGGGTACTGCAGGGGGCAACTGGCACAAACACCCTGTTACCGCTGCCCTGTTGCTAGTATGTGCTCATCTTACGGGGGACACTGAGGCTCAGTGACGTCAAATCACTTGCTGCAGGTCCCACAAGGATCGCCAGGGCCAGAATTAACAGAACATCTTCTGAAGCTGGGAATCGCCTCCCGCACAGCTTCGGGGTGTGAGGTGGTGCACAGTACTCAGAGCCCATCGTGACCAACAGGCATCTCAGACTCGCAACAGGCCTGAGTCCAGAAGGCGAGCCCTTGATTTCTCTGCCAGGGGCTCCCATATCATTAAGACATACTCCAGACGTCTGGGAAGCTATTTCCAGAGAAAGCCAACTTGCCAGCATGGGATTCTTAGCAGAACCTTCCCAGGCTCGGCCATGGCAGGCCCCCCGAGGGGAAGGGTGCGGCCCAGGAGGGAACCAGGATGATGGGGGTCAACCACCATTAGGTTGGGGAATAGGACCCAGACTCTGAGGAGACTGGGGACTGTCCCCAAGGTGCTCCAAATCCCCGATGCCACCCCTCACACCCATAAGGCAGTTGAGGTCTAGCACAGGTGATGCCCATGGACGTCAGAGTCAGAATGCCGTAGACCCTTGCCCTCCAACGCTGAAAAATTCCTATGTGCGCTCTGCGCTTGTTCTTGCCTTGGTCTCTCAATACAAGATACCTTATGTTCCTCTCTGATTGTCCCCAAGTCTCTGATTTCCATCATCCGAGGAAATATTTAAAATGAGAACAGTTCTGTAGCTCTGGTGCCTTCTCAAAACAGTCAATTGAAAAGCCAGTTGCTATGCAACCCTCAAGTGTTGCCGCTGTTCTGCTCCCTGGCTGATGGCATATTGTATAAAATAAGATAATCTCTTTTCTTCTGTCTTTCTTCCTTTCTTTTTTATTTATTTTTTTAAGAAATGGAGAAAAAATTTTTGTTTTAGGAAAAACTTGAGATAACTCAGAAGCTTCTCATAAGCCGGAAGACAAACAACATGTCACTCGTGTAAGTGCTACCGATTTTATCCCCTCTGGAGCCTGGTGGGGACCCGGGGACAGGCTCCGGGGAGCTGGTCTGCTTCCATCACGATTTGGAATGAATAGCGGGATCGGAGTACCTGGACCACTTTCTGCCCCAAGTCTGGCTGCCCCTGCGAAGAGAACCCCCAGATCTTGGGGACACAGCTCAGTCCCCTCTCCTCACAGGAGTCCTGGCTACAGTCATCATGGTTTCATGATGCTTAAATCCTCCTGGGAATGGGGGACTCCCTCCTTGACAGGGACACATGAGTTCCTTAAAGAGCAGCTCATCAGAATTCGTCTGCACTGCGGGCCAAGCCCCGTCTCTAAGCCTGTCCGGCATCTCCTCCAACAAACAGCCCACTCCCTCCGACAGGAGCGCTGGGCCTCTTGTTCCTCGGGCCCTGCCGGGCGGTGCCTGGCCACTCCATCCGGGGCCGCCTCCCTGCTCTAGCTCCTTCAAGGTGCTCCCCACCCCGAAACGACCTTGTGTACCTGTGACTTCACGGGGAGCTCACGCTCCATTCATGTGACCTGCGCCTAAGACGCTTCTTGCAGAGACCTGCAAACAGGGCCCTGCTCCCGGTGGCTGTGCAAAGTGGGGTCTGTGACACACGCTGTAAACCGTCCACAATGAGACCAGTGCCAAAAAGGGAAACCTGTCCAGTAATTTGATGGTGTGGTTTTACGAGAATGGAATTTAAGAAACAAAGGCTGGGCTGGTATTTCTGAATATCTTGGTTTTGTCCCATTTTCCTTTTCTAAAATTCCTTTTAAATGTATTTTCCAGGAGGACTGGTCAGCATGGACCCTCGGGGCTGAGGTGATCTGCGTGTCCGGCTCAGCAACCTCGGCCCTGAAGCTGCTCTACACAGATGGTCGTTTTCCTGCGTTGTTGGGTCGCCCCGGGCCGGTGGTTCGTTGCTCCTGAGTCCTGTGGCCGATGACCGTGCTCACTTAAATCAGCCAGGGCCCAGAGCTAAGCACACTGCCCATCCTTGGGCTCCAAACCGTGGTGCCCCGGGCAGCACACCCCGTTCCAGCAACCCCAGACCAAGTCCCTTCCCATCAGGGTATCTGGGCAGCACCAGCAGTGCCCTCCTGACCCGACTGAGCCCCTACCAGGACGTCTGCCATGTGTCCTCCCTCAGGAGACCGAGAGCCACACCCCGGAAGCCCTCACACCGCAGCAACCTGCCCAAGGAGGACTGAGCATCAGTCAGGCCCCATAACCTTCTAGAAGCTCCCAGGACACACCGGCCCTGCAGGCCATGGCCCTTCCCAGAGACCTCCCCCACAGCCCCAGGGGCCCGACCTGGGCTTCTGGGGAAAGGTAGGGTGGAGCAGAAGGTAGGCAGAGCGGGAGGTGAGCTTGGCTACAGGAGATGGGACAGCCCAGCTGGATCCCCCGGGGACCAGCATTGGGGCAGGGAGCATGCTGCCCCTCTGGGCCATCCTGGGGGGACAGGGGACGGGCAGTCCCCCACAGCCTGTGGTGACCTCTATCCTGGCCCCTCTGACACTATTGGCTGCTGATCCCCGGCTGGGGTCAGTGGGCACTCTCTGGGTTTAGCTCTGAAAGCGTGCATCCTACACCAGATTCTAGATTCTCCCTTCCAATTCCTAAACTCCTTCCCAGCAGGAAGCCACGGGGGCTAGGGTCCCCCTGTGTCCCTCCTGGTTCCTGCTGTACCAGTCCTGGCGTCCCCGAAGCTGCCCTGCTGCCCAGGTGAGCTCCAGCCATGCACCTTGCTGGTCGTGGCCGCCAGGCAGCCGCAGCCTGCCCACCTCCCTACACGTCCCTGGGAAGAGCCTGACAGTGGGGCTCACGCCCACTCCCCTTGCTCCCCACTCTCCTCTGGGAGACTCGGGGTGGGGGGTACACACATGGCCCTGCCATGAGGGAGGTGCCCGTATTCCTAGGGGATATGGCCTCACCTGCTGGTAAGGTGGCAGCCTGCATTCTAGCCCAGATGGTTTGCTCAGAGGGTCCCTAACCATGGAACCAGCAGAGCCCCTGGGCCCACCCACAGGACAGGTAAGATGGGACCCTGAGGGCGGAACCCCTCCCCTCCCCTCCCCAACTGCCCCCAAGCCTCCACGGAGCTGAGGTGCCAAGCGAAAGCAGAAAGTCCTTTCAATGTCCTCCCACAAACCATGAATAAAATGTCAGACATGTCAGAGCCCTAGGGCATGCCACCGGGGACCCTACTCGGGTGGATTCAGCTCAACAGGATTACTTGGATTCTACTGTTTTTAAGTGCTTTTTAAAAAATGTAAACTATCTATTCATAATTTAAAAATGCACTATTTTGTTTATAAAAGAAACATACTTATCATGATAAATTAGGAAAACTCAGTGAAATACAAAGAAGAAAGTAAATATCCATGGCCTACCACCCAGAGAGAAATATTAGTCCCCTTTGATGTATTCTTTCCAGCCCCTTCTGTGCAGACATTTGTACACAAAAAATAATATCATACCATAAATTGGGGCGCCTGCGTGGCTCAGTTGGTTAAGCATCTGACTCTTGATTTTGGCTCAGGTCATGATCTCATGGTTCATGAGATGAAGCCCCACACTGGGCTCCGCGTCCACAGCTCAGAGCCTGCTTGGGATTTTCTCTCTCTCTCTCTGCCCCTCTCCCCTGCTCTCTCTTGCTCTCTCTCAAAATAAATAGAAAACATTAAAAAAAAAAACTTTAAAAAACCATATGGTAAGCTATGTTCTGTTTTCAAAATGCAAACAAAGTTAATTTTATGCTGAAACTATTCCCCAGTGCTCTTTAACATGCTTTAAAAGTGGGGTTTATGGACACCTAGGTGACTCAGTCAGCTAAGCGTCTGACTTCAGCTCAGGTCATGATCTCACAGTTTGCAGGTTCAAGCCCCGCGTTGGGCTCTGTGCTGACAGCTCAGAGCCTGGAGCCTGCTTCAGATTCTGTGTCTCCCTCTCCCTCTCTCTCTGCCCTTCCCTGACCATGCTCTACCTTTCTCTCAAAAATAAATAAACATTAAAAAATTTTTAAAAATAAAGTGGGATCTATCATCAGCCTACTGTTCTAGCACAGACATATTAGAGTTTATTTAACTGGACCCCTGCTAGTGGACAGTTAAGATTTTTCCCAGCTGTTTACACTTAGAAATAAGGCCACAGCCTTTGTCTTCTTCCTGAAACTTTGTCCACAGCTCTGATAACTGCTTTGGGACAGAGTCATAGAAATGAACAAAGGTGGGCAAACGTGAAGAACCTTTTTAAGGGCAGTGGTGAGTACTGTCACATTTCCTTCTAGAAACGTGTACGCATTTAGACTCAGACCAGAAAAGGGCATGTCACCCACCCAGACCAGCAGTTAATTCCTTCTTTCTAATCTGAGCTCAGGCGATCCTTTAAAAATGGTAAATTTCAGGATGCCTGAGTGGCACGGTCAGTTGAGCATCTGACTCTTGGTTTCAACTCAGGTCAGGATCTCACGGTTCATGGGGTCGAGCCCCGAATCAGGCTCTGTGCTGGCAGTACAGAGCCTGCTTGGGATCCTCTCTCTCTCCCTCTCTCTCTGCCCCTCCCCTGATCATGTTCTCTCTCTTTCTCTCTCTCAAAATAAATAAATAAATAAACAAACAAACTTAAAAAAAGAAAAATGGCAGATTGTATTCTTTAATGTGATTAATAGTACGGTTAAATATTTTTCCTTCTTTTTTTTTTTTTGACCATTTGTTTTTTCTGTTCACATTCTGTGAACTGCTTATCCCCACTCTCAGTTCTGTTTCTCCTCTGATTTGTAAGCGCTCTTTAGGATATCACTGCCACATTGCCAGTGTTTTACACGCTTGTGCTTTGTCGTGTAATTGTATCTGGACCGAAGTGTTATATTTTAAGTGTTCAAATACATTCATCTTCCCGTTTACAATTCCTTCTATTGTACTTACCATTAGGGAGCCCTTGACAACCAATATTTTCTTCTTGATTTTTGTGGTTCAAATGGTTGAATGTTTTATTGGCCTGCATTTATCATATGTAATATTTAATTTACTATACATAAAATTTATATTTGTCATATATTTACTTATAACCCTTAATAACCATTTCATTTACATTTATCACATGTTAAGTTAAATTTATGGAGTGTTTTCAGAGCTACATAGTTTATTCAATTGATCTGTCAATGCTTACGCAAATACAGTATGATTTTAATTATTTTCACCTTATAAGATGTTTGAAGTAAATCTCTCTTTATTTGCTTAGCTTTTGAGGCTTTCCCAGTCAGCCTTTTCGTTTTTAATGTTTATTTATTTTGAGAGAGAGGGAGAGAATCCCATGTTGTGGGGCTCGATCCCATGAACCGTGAGATCATGACCTGAACTGACATCAAGTAGGACACTCAATCGACTGAACCACCCAGGTGCCTCTCCTAGCCAGTCTTTTCTGGCTTCTAAGGCTTCTAGATGAATCTTAGAATCATTTCACCAAATTTCCAATTATTAATTTGTGAAAAACCAATATCTCTACTGTACCCAGTCTTCCTATAGGAACGGCATAGGTCTCTGCCTTTATTTTATTTCTTTCCTATCATTAACAATGTGCAATTTTGGGGGCATCTCGGTGGCTCAGTTGGTTAAGCCTCCGACTTTGGCTCAGGTCATGATCTCACAGTTCACGGGTCGCAGCCCTGCATTGGGCTCTCTGCACCGACAGGGCAGAGCCTGCTTGGGATTCTCTCTCTCTCTCCCCCTCTCTCTGTCCCTCCTCTGCTTGCACTCACTCTCTTTCTCTCTCTCAAATAAACTTTAAAAACAAAACGATGTGCAACTTACTTCCTGTAGGTCCTGTATGTATCTTATTAGGATTGGCCCAGATATTTTATATTTTTGGTTATTTTTGTAAACGGAACTTTTCTCTCCCTATTACACCTACTACTAGGCATTGTGGGTTAGCGCAAAACTCAGTGATCATCTTTATAGAATTATCTTCTCATTGGCCGTGTCACTAAACTTCTTTAATTAACCCTAAAGCTTTACAAAAGATCCTTTTGGGTTTTCCAGGCACATAATCATCAGCAAACAATGAACATTTCATCTGTTCTTTTCCGATATTGGCTCCACGTCCTAAGACATTATCTAGAATTTCCAGAACCTCGGTGACAAAGCCACCTTCTGGTTATCACTTTCAGTCACTGCCTCAATGAGGGCAGCATTTCCCAAAGTGAGTTCTGTGGAATGTTGACCACACGAGGAAAAGGGCTCCACTGAGAGTCAGCTTCGAGAAACTATGGGTACAGATCTGCCTCTGTGATTCCCAGCACACATTTCCGTCGTGAAGTCTCCGACAAATTCTTTGACAAGCTTTTCCTCCCAGACTCACTGGACCTCCGGGCTCCTCTCTCTCCCTGTGTAAACGTCTAGGAGAATTAGCTATGCGGTACACTTGCAGGGACATGTGCTTCTTTTCTCCACCTTTAAATAAAATTTTGGTTGTCATGTTACCATCTGTTACTAGTTGTCACAGAGTTTTGAATACCGGGCGGTGCTCTCGGCTCTAGGCCGCAGATCGTGTCCTGGCCCTGCTGGTGCCTCGGCGTCAGGGGCCCCTGGGGGCTCTTTCTCAGGGGCCCCCACCCGGCATACTTCCCTGCGTACCCCGCAGCTCATGCCTTCGCCAGCAATGCTCATGTCCTCTCTCCAAGCCCCAGGCCCCCATGCCGGCCTCTCCCTGCCATCTCTGTTGGGGTGGCACGAGGCACCGCAAACTCAACCCATCTCTCCTGAACTCATTGCCTTTCCCCCCCTGACACCCGATTCTCCTCCTGTGTTTGTCCACCTGAGCAGTCCGCATCATCATGCGCCTGGCTGCCCCACTTAGCACCCATGCCTCCGGATTTGGCTTCCGACGGTTCTCTTCCATCTGCCATCTTTACCCCAGCCCGTGGCCGTGGCCTCAGTGCCGCCCACTGCCACCCCCCTTCAGTGGCGCCCACGCCCTCCTACCCCAGGCTCCCACCCCCCGTGCTGCACACAGCAGTCCAGGGATCCTCTTGGAAATGCAAATCAGATCCTGGAAACACCCCCCTGCTGGTTCTCCTCCCTTTTATACTCCCTTCCAGTTGGTTGGCCTGACATCATGAGGGCTGCCTACCCCAACTTTCCGCCCCAGCTCCCATGTCCCTGACCCCCATCATCATTGTTTCTGCTCTAGAAGCTCTTGCGATCAGGGACCACGTCGGTGGCCCAGCCCAGAGCCCAGCACACAGAAACCCTTCAAAACCTACGGGTCTGATTACGAGTTTTTGTCATTCGGAAAAACGGATGTGATGAATTATATGAACAGACTTCCTGATGTTCGGAGATGGCCTTATTCTCAGGATAAACCCTATCCTATCATGCTGGGAATCTCTTTTTCTGCATTATTGAATTAAGCCTCAGGATTTTTTATGCCTATATTTAGAAGGAAGACAGGTCTGCACGGCGTCTTAGACATGCTACCTCTGGCAGCTTTGAGTATAGGAATCACACTGGCTATAAAAATAAATTGGGCGGATGTCAGAATTTATATATATATATATATGTGTATATATATATATATATATATATATATATATATATATATGCTCTGAAGTGATTTCTATGGTGTTGAATTACCCTTGCTAATAATTCCTTAGAAATGAATAAGAATGCACTGGCAAAAATAGATAATCTGACTCTCCATTTAGAGTTAGTTTTCAGAGAACTCTGAAAGTGCTGGAGAACTTGAGTTCCTGCCATGGTTATGGGACTTATTATGGTGTTTTCTAACATATTTTGGAGTCGGCTTTGAAACATTCTCCTTTCCCAGAAAACCCCTGGCTTCCCAGGTCCTCCTCGTGTCTGACCCAGAGATCCTCAACAGTTCACCTTCAGATTCTGACACTTCTGCAAATGTCGGAATGTTGGTCACACAGTCTGTCTACTGGCCAGCAGCCGTGAAGGGAAAGACAAGAACAATAGGAGAAATGGCGTGGGGTGGGGACAATTTAGCACAGAGCCCGCCGGGGCATAGTTAAAATAAACGAAGCTTTGCTTCCTTGAGCAATGAACACATTTCAGGCCAAATTGAAAGCCAAAGTTTTGCCACCACCAGGAATCAATTCACGGCGCACAATTTCCGAATTCTTCTTTTGAACAAATATGGGGGCAACCAGAGTGGATGGCAAGCTGCCACCTGGTGCCCAGACCAATCTGTGGCCCTCCAACTCTTTCTATCTCCATGCCCTTGGCCAACCTGAAGTGTCCTATTTCCTCTCTCCAGCAATAGACGAAAGGGGTGGGGGACCTAACTGTGTCCACACCTCACGCCAGTCCCTGAAGGATGCTGGCCGGAGGGCCCCGGGCGGGAATGGATGGGCTGGAGGGAGCTGGTCTGGAGAAGGAGAGAAATGGGGAGCAGGGGGCGGGGTATGTGGATAGTTACTCCACTGGGGACAGGGGAAAGTCGCCTGGGCCATTCCAAAGACCCCTGCCTGTGAATGGAGGCTGGGACTGGATCTCTGGGCGAGGGTCTGCCCTCAGTTTCCCTTCCCAGGAAGTGCTCCACCCCAAACTTGGATACAGGGCTAGAGAGCCTCCCTAAGCCCTCCGACAGCTGGTCCCTCTCACCTGCTAGCCATCCAGAGGGAGGGGGGATGGGAAAGGACCCGAATTGGGGGTCTTCCAGCAGCTTCTAGTGTGGGAACTGCCCCCAACTCCCTCTCTTCTGCCCGGATAAGCATTCTCGTGTAATTTACGTTGTGCACGAGCTTTCTAATCTTTGAGTCTGTGCTTCTTCTCTCTCTCTCTCTCTCTCTCTTTTTAGATTTGTATGCCGGAGACTTGTGTTCACCAAAGTTCTCTTCTTGATTGGTTCTATTATTTCTATTCCCTAATTTTTTTAAGCTTTGCTTTTCCAAAACTAGCTCCTTAGTTTTATTCTCCTTTGGTTTTTCATTTGAGGTTCTTATGGACCTTTGTTCTAACATTACCAAGTTCAGTGTGGGGTTCACATGTATTCGTTCTCTCTTGTGTAATCTTGGGAAGCACCTGAGAATTTGCCTCTAAATACAGCTTTGGCCACACCCTGTGGGTTTTGATCCGTAGTACTATCACTTTCATTAATTTTCCCAGCTTTAATAGTCTTCCCAGCAGGTTGTTTTTTAAATTTTCAAAGAGACTGAACTTTTTATTTCAGTTTATATCTCCCTTCCTTCCACCCCCATTTTAGGGCACCGAGTCAGAAAAGACAGCCCAGTTTTTGCTGTATAAAATTCCCTGGAATTTTCTTTACAACCTAGAGTACTTTTGTAATTTTCAAGTGTTCTAAGATTCCTTGAAAAGGAGTCACATATTTCTGTAGGACAAAGAAAAAGAATGATGGAACTACTAATTTAACTTTATACATTATTATTATATTATTTGAAACTTCTGTGCCTTTTAAAATGTAATCTGTTAAAGGTCTTAAAAAGAGAATGAAAGACTCCCACGGTTAGGTTTGTGCCAATTTCTGCCTTGTTCTGACCGTCTGCTTTGATCTATCTTCCGTTCTCCCAGGGGTGCATGAGAGAACATAACTGGGGTTCTTCCTGTGGCCGTTTCTGCTTCAGAGGGACACGCTTCCTGGGGTAAAGAGACTAGGCTCAAGATCCACTATTCCTGGAATTCATCCGGCCACACGAGCCCCCCGTTGTCATTTTTTATACCATGGACCTTGTAAGTTGTGTGCAGTTTGATTTTACTTTTGGAGACGAAGACTCTTTGTCTTTGAGCACAGTGCCTAATTACCATGTCTGACGATTGATTTTTGTACATATTGAGTGAAGTCAGATGACGGAATGGAGAATTTGGCTACCACGGTGAGAAGCCCAGCTCCCCAAGGAGCCAAGTGACTCTGGCTCCTCACCCAGCACACCAGCAAGCCACTTTAAGCCTCAGTGTTCTTATCTGTGAAATGGGGATCATGATACATCTGCCTCCCCTTCTGCCCTTGGCTTCAGTGAGTTAATATGGGTAAAGTGCTTCTCAGCTGCCCCGCATGGGGCTCCTTCCTTCCTCACCATCTTTCCTTTCTCTGCATCCTCTTACCTTTCTGTCTCAGGTCTCAGGTCACTGACAGTGAGGCTTTCAGCCCCAGATGCACAGACCCCCACACGCTGCTAGGAAAGACAGCTCCGAGCTTGACAGCAAGAGGAGGTAGGGAAGGCACGAGAGCCCAGTGAGGGCAGAAGCCACACAGCGTAAGTTAGAGGAGAACATGGGTGGAGGAGGTGGGAGGGAGGCAAGGGGAGGGAGAAGTGACCTTATGTTTCTGATGCTTTGATGCTGGGGGCCATGCTGACCCTCCTGGGGTTAGCCAGTTCTCAGAGATGACCAACAACTCATGCTTTTCAAATGCAAACCAACCAGTTCAGAGCCCATACCCCCAGTCACCTCCTTCATCGGGCTCTCACCGCCCTGCCCGCGTCACCCAGGGCAGGTACTAGCCACCGACGGCCCAGAGCCGGCAGGAATTATTCACGATGGCCAGTCCTGTACCTGCTTACTCTGCCACACCGCATCCTTCCTGGGGAAACAGCAGCGCCCCCCCACCCCCCGTCCCTCCGCCTCCTGACCCGCCCTGGTGCCACCTGGTGGCCCTGGCTGGGTGATGAACCGACTTTTCCATGGCAGTCACCTCCTGATTATTGGTTGCCCCTCCCCACCTGAATAATAACAAAACCTGCATTGTAAAATCAGGGGTGAGGCACAAGGGGACTGGGAACATGGGGGTGGCTCATGAGTTTCTTGTCTCTTCCAAGTCCCACGAGGCAGCCGGGGACAGGCACCGAAATTCTGTCTTTCCGAGGAGGCCTGCGCCTCCCTGGGGGACCCTGTTCCTCCCACGGAGACTGGGGGTGGGGGGGGGCTCACCTTCCCGTAGCTCAGCAGGATTATCCGCACCAACACGACGTTGATGTGGGCCCCCAGGGACTCGTCGTGATAGATTTCATTGACCTGAAAGACAACCAAGGAGGCATCAGCAGGAGCCACAGGCCCGAGGACCACCCACAGCTGATAAGGTAGCGCCCCGGGGAGGCCCTGTCAATCCACCTGCACTGTGCCGTGCCCTCCTCAAACAAGGATGACCGTCCCCATCTCACAAAGCTAACCGGCAAGAAGCCATATTTGTCACCACCGCTAACTTGAATTGCCTAACGCCTCCCCATGAGGTCACGGGGCAGGGGAGCAGAGTGTGCACCCCTAAATGTGGGTCAAACTAGATTTTTTTAGTCCACAGTGAGACGACAGCTCTAAAAGACAGTGTTTTTAATTTTTTAAAAAATTTTTAATGGTTTTTATTTATTTTTGAGAGACAGAGAGAGACAGTGCAAGCAGGGGAGGGTCAGAGAGAGAGGGAGACACAGAATCCAAAGCAGGCTCCAGGCTCTGAGCTAGCTGTCAGCACAGAGCCCGCCCCATGCGGGGCCTGAACCCACAAACTGTGAGATCATGACCTGAGCTTAAGTCGGATGCTTAGCCGACTGAGCCACCCAGGTGCCCCTAAAAGCCAGTTTTTAAGAGAGAAAGGGGTTTTTGTCTCCAAAGTATTGTTTTATCTCACAGGCAAAGCCTGGCCAGTTTGGCTCACGGATTTTGACAGTAAGTCACGGTGTGGAAGACAAGAAGGCGGTTACATGGGGAGGTCCGGCTGCAGCTGGAGGGGACAGCAGGGAGGAAAGGGGGAGAGGAAGACCAGGAGGAATGGCTAGGCTTCATTTTGCTCCTTCCACCCCTGGCCCCCAGCGCACGTGTCATGAGGCAAGGCGGTGGGGGAGGGGGGGACAGGGCAGAAAGTATAAAAATAGCCCCGATATTTCGGAAGAAGCCAAAAGTAGAGAGGGCTTGATTGTGCTGTCCGGGACCTGGGAAGGGACAGGTCCATATGGAGAGGGGTGGCTTCAGAGAGAGCCCAGGGGGTGCTGGGGAGGAGGGCAGACCTGTGGCCACGGCAGAGAAAATAAACCCTGACCAACTCCAACCGCAGGGGCTCGGCCTGGAGGGTCGCTGCCCAGGGCAGAGCACGCTGGGGCAGATGTGTGCAGGTGCAGGGTGGCCAAGCCCTGCACCACCCCTGTCTCGAGGAAGGAGGGACAGGAGGTGAACAGACCTGGTGTGGGCTGAATCGTGTCCCCTCACGTTCCTAACCCCCAACATAATGCCATTTGGAGGTGGGCCTTTGAGAGGCAATTAGGGTTGGCTCATGTCACGAGAGTGGGGTTCCTATGATGAGCTTAGTATCTCTCTAGGAAGAGACACCAGAGCTCTCTCTCTGTGTCTCTCTCGATCTCCACCCCCCTCACCCTTCCTCACGACCGTGTGAGGACATGGCAAGACAGAGGCCCTTGGCAAGCCAGGAAGAGAACCCTCACGAAGAGCCAAATTGGCTGACACCTTGATCTCGGATTTCCAGCCTCCAGAACTATGAGAAATTAATGTGAAATTAATTAATGTGACTTGGCCTGTGGTATGTCACGGGAGCAGCCTGAGCTGAGACAGGCCCAGAGTCAGCCTGCGCTCTGACCTGACTCTCCCCTAAAGCCTCCGTCTCTCATGGGCCGGGTCACACCCTTCTGTCCTGGAGTGAGGCTGGCATCAAATATAAGAACTAAAAAAAGCTGCCTTTTCCCTCACGTTTCAGCTTTGGTCCATCCTGCCAAGTGTATAACCCCCCACTCCCCCCCACCCCCAGCCCAGCAATGAGCCCCTGACAGATTTGCAATGGGCCTTCTCAAGCTCAGCCGCCCTGGCCTTCATGGGGCCTGCCACCCACTGGGGTCCAGAGTTGCCTGGCCTTGGACTCTCCTTCTCCACGGACCTCGGCAGGTACCCAGTAGACCCAGGAGAAAGCTACGGGCCCCATTGCATGCCAAGAACCATGTAAACATTTGAAATTCAGCAGTGAACCAGCGTGGAGCTGGCCTTTTGGCAGAAACAGCTTTACCACCATGACAATGGAGAAAGACCCTGAGAGATAGGCAGAGAACCTTGAGGACATATTAATGGTGAACCTGCCCTGGTGAGGACTGGTGGGCCCCCTAAGATGTGACATTTCATCTCAGAGATAAGGAATGAGAAGGAGTTAGCTCAGTAAGGCAGCAATAGTGCTCCGGGCAAAGAAAGTAGCACATGTAAATGTCCTGGGGTCAGAGGCAGTGAAGTGTGTTCTAAGAACTGGGCCAGGGGGAGAGGGCCCCTGAGGCCAGACGATACAGGCATTCAGGTAGTGAGGATTCTAATTCTATTCAAAGAGCAATGGAGGCTACGGAGCCCTGGGAGACATATGATGACCTGCATTCTACAAAGATTACTCTGGCTCCTTTACGGAATGGAGATGGAAGTGCCCACTACAGTAGTGGGGGTGTCAGTGTGGGGCTCGGATTTGGAGATGAGTGGAGAGAAGGAGCAGATTTGAGGGGTGACGTGGACTAGAAATGGGGGACACCCTGGGGCCTGCTCAGCCTTGTTGGCAGACAGAGGCAGTTCACCTTTGCTCTGCCTGGAGTCAGGAAGGAAAGATGCCCCGGGCTCGTCTCTCAGCACCTCGCCAAGAAGTGAGGGGCTGGAGACACCCTGAAAGTGCCTCTCCGGGGCCCATGCTCTAATTGCACTTCTCAGAGCTGGCCTAGGGGCGCACCCCAAGGGGACCCCCCCCCCCCCCCCCCCCCCCAGTGCACGGTGAGGCTGTGAGCCTGTAGTGTTACAATCTTTGCAAAGACAGGAAACCTGCCTTGATATTCAGAAGGGATTCGGGGCTGAGTTCACAGAATTATCTAGATCATGTTTTGCTCCCATCAGCCCTTGGGGGCCAGAATGAGAGGTGGTCCCACCTGAGCACAGGGTAGGCTGAGGCTCTGAGTGAGGGTGTGCTTGCCAGTCCCACAGGGAGGGAGACTCAGGGCTGATCCCTAGATCTTGCCCATCAGGGCCCAGCATCCTGCTCCCCTGGCCCCTGCCACTGTGCCCAAAGGTAGCCACTTGCATCTCGGGTGAGGAGCCCCGTGTCTTTGGATACTGAGCAGACCTGACCCTGACTCCTGATTCGGGAGGTGACCAGAATCCCAGGGACCCCACTGTAAGGACGCAGGTCTGAATCAAACTGACTCCATGACAGGCTTCAAGTTTCCCCTCTGACCTTGGAGGTCTAGGTGTGGGTTTCTCAGAATCATTAGACAATAAAAGGGCACACATTGCCCAAGGCAGGAGGGACCACCCTTGTAACACCCAATCAGGAAAGGCCAGCTAACACCCCTAACATTCCTAAGGGCAGGCCTAGAGATAGAAGCTATAGATAATCACCTATTGCTTAAGGCTAGTCACACCCTACGGGAGGGTCCTGGGTCCACTCTGTGATTGGTCAGTACTCTAAATGTTGTGTTGGGTCCCACCAAAAGTAACAATGTATATGGTTAAAGTTACTGCCAATAATGATAGGCGATAGTGATTGGATCACTACCTGTGTTTCAATTTCCTGTAACTCCCCCTTCCCAGACCCCATAAAAGGCCCTACCCTGCCTTTGTTCGGGGCTCTCAGCATGGATCCACTGCGCTGGTGAAGTCTGTGAGCCCAAGTTTAGGCCTGGCCAGCCTAAGCCAGTAATAAAAAGCCCTTTGCTTTTGCATGCGTGACTCGGTCTCCCTGGCGGTCTCTGGTTTTGGGGGATGATAACAAAATCTTGGGCATAACACCACCACTTGGCGCTAAGCTCTGTGAGGCAGAGGCCCACATCCTGCTGGGGGAGGTGGCAAGGCGACCTGAGTCTGGGGTGTACGGCCACTGAGCGGGGGCGGGACAGGGGAGGCCCTGCCTTCCAAGCCTTCCGTCGGCTGCCAGCTCGCACTGGCTGGGCCAGGCTGTGGAGAAGCACACCCGTCGGAGAGCCGGTGGGGGAGGCCAGGCCGGGGGTCAGGCTGGCAGCCCCTCCCTGGTCGCTTTCAACTGCAGTGTGCCTTTCACAGTGTCTCCCTTAGGAAGTCCCCGTCCCTTCCACAGGGGACACCTCTTCACACGGTCTGTTCCTCTAGGGGAGTCAGCAGGCTGTGCCCTGGCCTCCCCCTGTGACACCTCTCAGGGAATGCAGGGCAGTCCCCTCCGCTGGCCCTGCCCTGCCCCCCAGGTGAGGTCAGCTCTTCAGGGGGCTGTAAAATTGCCTCAGCCCTTGGGCCCAGTTACCTTCCACTTCCCATGGGATGGCGAGAAGATTCTAGAAGCCAACAGGACCCACCGGGGCATAGAAACCACTGGGAACCAATGAGTAAAATTCCTTAATAGCAACATAGCTCAACATTTCTGCCGAGCAGAGAGCTGACAGACATGGCAAAAAGGGTCACTGAAGATGGAAGGCAGTCTCCAAACATCTCCCGCACGTTGCCCTGCCCCTCCCCTGACCCCAACCCCATCTCCCAGACAGGCAGGCAGGCGGCCGGGCCTCCAGAGGCATTTCTGCCTCTCGTCCTGCCCATGCCCCCACACACCATTCTTCAGGACGGTCACCACTCAGCAGATCTGGCTTCCTCTTCCTCTGCCGGAAACCCTCAATGGCTCCCCAGTGCCTTCAGGAGCTGCCCCGGCCCCTTGGCTCGGCACTCGGAGCCTCTCTAAGTTGGCCCTGGCTGGCTGCCCTGTGCTCCCCTTCGGCTAGTGTGACTGGGCGGCCCCAGTCTCAATGGCTCCGCCTTCTGCAAAGTCTCGCTGTCTTCTCCAGCTTCTTGTGCAATGGTTCATCCCAGGAATTCCCTCTCCCCTTCTCTGGCCCCAGAATTCTTGAAATATCTGGAAAGCATCTGAGAAAACAAAGTCAGGGTAATAAATGTGTCTAAAAGAAGGGGAGGCAGTGACCCTCCTGCTGAATTCCTGTCCACTCCAAGGCCTTCCCGCTGCAATCAGAATAAAACTGAAGCCCTATCACCTCCTCTCAGGTTGCCCTGGCCTTGCACACTGTGGTCCAGCCACTGGCCTCTGTACATCTTGCACAGAGAGCCCATCCTGAGAGCCCTCAGGACCTTTGCACTTGCTGTGCTTTCTGTCTTCTCATGCTTTTCCCCCAACATGACTGTCTCTGTCATGTACCCCCTAAAGCAGTTGCACCCCACTTACAGTACCCCCTAAAGTGGTTGCTCCCAGTCTGGACTCTGCACTTGATAGGAGAGGCACCTTTCCTCCTTGCTCACTGCTGTTTCCCCACAGCGTGAATGAATGAATGAATGAATATGGGAGTAACTTTGGAGAATGTGGAACGATAGGAAATAGGCAAAAATGTGTGACAGCGACAGGACCCATGGTGCCAGGTAATGACCGAGACCCTAGCTACGTGCCCAAGCGCACCCCCAGCCCCAGCCCGCCCTCCCGGAGACCTGTGTACTGGGGAGGCCGCTCTCCTCTGCCCAGACCACAGGGGGAGGGGAAGCCAGGACAATGTCCTTGAGCCCTGTCTTGAGAAATTGATCCTGGAATCTTTAAACCTTAGGGGAAAACGTTCAAAGCCGCAGGCGGGCTCTGTGCAGAGAGAGGCCAAGGGCTCTCTTGTTTGGGGGAAATACACTGTGATGTGCCTTTTGCTTATGCAGAGATGCGGCCAAGTTTCTGTTCTGGAATAGCCAATAAGGAAGGACACGGGCTCTGCATGATAATGTAAAAGTTTGCCTTCTTTGTGGCACAGTTCCACGCTGGCGATCAGGGAGCCCTGGCAGGTGGCCGGAGGCTGCTGGGCGGAGGTGACTTTCCCCTCTGCTGAAGGATCTGGGGCCGGGAGGGTGCAGGGAAGACAGGCCCAGGAGACGGGGCTCCCTGCAGGCAGAGCCGCCGGAGGGGTTCCCATCCCTGTGCCCAACCTCCAGGAAACTTGTCACCCCTCCTCCTGTGCTGAACTTGGGCAACCAGGGGGCAGCCCAAGCTTCCCCCGGCACCACCCTGGGGAGCAAGCGGGGCTCAGAAAAGTCCATCACGAGGCTTCCGGAAGCAGGGCTCACAAGGTGCTTTGTGGCGTCTCTGGGGACCCCCGAAATACCTGGGGTATTTAGGGCATTCTGGTCTCTCTGAGGACCCTCAGGAGCAGGCGTGGACCATCCCAGCAGAGGTGGAAGAAAATACGTGCCATGGGAAGCTGGGGCAGAGGGTCCTGCTGGCTTCCGGGAAGGACTGTGTTCATCTGTGTGCATTTCCTGACTCAGGAGCGGGGCAGCAAATGCCTGCTTTGATCGTGAGAACAAACACCCTTTTGCAGGTCTTCCTCCCCGCTGATTTCTCCACGAGTGCGTCACAGGCAATGCGAGAACAAACACGACGCTAGCCGCTGCTCAAAATCCAACTGACACGAAATGCAAATGAGCAAGACCGGTTCGGACCGTACAGTACAAATGGGAGGCAGGAAAGGGCCTTCCTTCAACACCAAGTCCAAGAACCTGACCCCAAGACCTCAAGACTCCTCCAGCAAGGGCCAAACTCTTCTTGCTCCTAGGCCCACACCAGGCCACCCTCCACTGAGACTGGGGGTCCCTCCGCAGCTCTCCAGGGTGGAGGCAGGACCCCTCCACCCCCAGGCATCAGCTGGACGCCCAGCATATGCCCGCCTGGCCAACAGAGCAAACACGTCTTAGGAAACAGGCCTGCTTCCTAAAGGGGGCTCCCCTCTGGGCCACCAGCGTGCATGCCATTTCCCAAAGCCCATGTTGCTGCCCGCCAGGTGTGTGTGTGTGTGTGTGTGTGTGTGTGTCCCACATTGGGGGATCCTCCCTGCCAGGCCCCGCTGTGGGTAAGGGACGGCCACACCACCATGTGGGGCCTGACCTTCCCACTCACTGACCAACAACTCATCAGAAAGGGGCTAATGCTACAGAACGAGGGAGGGAAGGACTCTGCTGAGGCCGCAGGCCAGGGCCTGGTGGCCCCCCCACTGAGGCCACTGTTTGGAGGCCCTTGAGAGGGAAGGAGTAGAGAGAAGGCAGGGATCTTGATTCTTTCAGGCAGCTGCCGTGGCCCTGGGGAGCCGGGGACATCGCCTGTGTGCCTGATCGTCCTCAAAGCTCCTCAGCACTACCTGACCCACAGCCCCGGGGACCCGACCCTCACCCCCACCCCCGAATCTCATCTAGAAGCGGCTTTTGGGGGAGGGGCCCACCGTGGCAAGGACTCACAGCATCCTGGCCTCCCCCGCCAGTCTCAGAGTCTGAGAGGCATGACCTCGCCCCTGGGATGTGATCCCTGTCACCTATGCCCAAACGGGCACCACGATGTCATCAGAAAACAATGATTTTTTTTCCCTTCCTACTGTGATTCACATTTTTCTGCTGTCCTATCACCCTTTTGACCCAAAGAAAGAGAGAGGGGAAATGCCATCTGTGAGGAGGGCTGGTCACGGTACAGGGGAAGCCCCTGGGGACAGCAATGGGGGGAGGGAAGTGTCCTGGTTGATGAAGGAGGTCACGGGAGGGGCTGAGGGAGAGGAAGGAAGCCAGAGCCAGGGTGGTTGTGCTCCATCCCTACTTCTGCTCCCCACACACCTTCAGGGTCAAGCACATAGATTCTGAGGGCTACGGGTCCTGCTTCCCACTTGGGCGCTGAGTGGAGCCCACACCATGAGAGTAGAGTCCGTTCCCAACGTGGCACTAAGTGGGAGGTGACACATGGGGCGGAGCGTGGCAGGCTTGGACTGGGAGAGGCTGCAGAGCGGACAGGGCTTCGCTGCACCTGACCTGGACCAGGTGGTGCCCAGCACACCTGACCGTCCATGTAGAGTGCTCAGGGCCAGACCTGCCACCCTCGTGGCAAAAATGGTGAGGGCTTATGCCAGTCTCCCCACTGCCACTAGCCCCCAGGGGTCTCCACATGACAAGGAGGCAGAGTGAGACCCTGCCATGTAGGCAGTGACCCAGAAGAGACAGAGAAAAGCAGGACGGCTTAGGCAGTCACCAGTGTCCCCAGCACAGGTGGGGCTCACAAGGAATTCGTAGTTCCCAGCAAAATTCAGAAGCGCTGGTCCAATCTATCCTCCAGCACACACTCACTGCCGGGCTTGTCAGCTGCCAACATGTCCCTCCCTGAGAGTGATCCACTCGAGTTTAGCACCGTTACTAACAGCCAGAACGTAAGGACCCTCCTTGAACGCAGGAGGAAACGGCTTGGCAGTGCGTGCAGCACACGGCCGTTTGCACCCTCAAGTCCCTGAGCTGCCCTGCTGGCCCTCTGCCAGCCGAGCTGTGTGCTAACCACCCGGGGCTCAGACTCAGACCAGATGCCCAGAACCAACCTGCAGACGAGAAGACAGGAGGGCACAGCATGCTTCACAGGGAGCCCACAACCAAAGGGAGAGAGTGCTCGGAGGCCTGAGTTCTAGGTCTCCAGGCTCAGGCAGAGAGGAATGCACCAACCACTGCGTCCCCACTCCGGGCTGTCTCCCACTCCCTGGGTTGTGCCCCGTGTCCCTCGTGTCCCCCTCCCCGGGCCGTGCCCCCACACCAGGCTGTCTCCTGCTCCCTGGGTTGTGCCCTGTGCCCCACATTTGTTTGGAGGACACTCCCTCGGAGCTGGCTGTGCTAACTCAGATACTGCTCCCCTTCGGGCTGGTTCCTCTGCTGGACCATCACCGTCTCGAATGCCCCCATTTGTTGGGTGGTTAGCCACCCTCTCCCTCTGCTGTACCTGTGCCCCAGAACTGGGGTCTTGTCTGCATCCATGGCTGTTCTATGCTCAGTGCCTAGAGCCTGTTAGGTCTGAAAGTTTAGGATAAAGCCCGAGCCCTCTGCATCAGAAAGCCACCCTGCCCTGAAGCCCCGAACATCCCTCATTCCTGGGACAAGCCAGGGGTGTGGCCTCCTATGCAGAGAACGGCACCAGCTCTGGGACCCCTCCGCTGTGACCTTCTCCCCAGCCAGGCGGAGGGCGTGGGCTTTGCCTCGGGCCTACGAGGCCCTTGTCCTCCTTATTGATCTAAAGCAGGGTGAGTGTGTCTCCGCCACAGCCACGCTTCCCGAGGACAAGCGCTGAGCTGGTTTGGCAGACGTCACCGACCAGGGAATGACCGTGGCACCTCGTTTGAAGCCGTGGCCTCCAAGACCTGTGCCACGTGCTTCCTCACGTCATTACCCTCACCTCCCATACCCTACAAATGAGTGTTATTCCCTTGTTTTACCAGTGGGGAAACTGAGGCCCAGAAAACTGAGAAACACACCCACAGAAGTGGAAACTGGGCAAAAGCTTTAGAGAGCAAGTTAGCAAATCTGCTGACATTAAAACCATGCATCCCGATGACCTGATGATTCAAACTTCCAGGGTCTGTGGTGGAGAAAAGGCTTTGGTCATAAGGAAGAAGGGACCAGGATCTTCTGGGATGTCTTTTCCCTTTTCCACACAGAGCCTGATATGGGGCTCGAACTCACAAACCATGAGATCATGACCTGAGTTTAAATCCAAAATCAAGAGTTGGATGCTTAACCAACTGAGTCACCCCGACGCCCTGAGTCTATGTTTCTTAAGGGAGTCTGGGGGCGCCTAGGTGGCTTAGTCGGTTAATTATCTGACTTCAGCTCAGGTCATGATCTGGATGTTCGTGAGTTCGAGTCCTGCACTGGGTCTGTGCTGACAGCTCAGAGCCTGAAGCCTGCTTCGGATTCTGCGTGTCCCTCTCTGCCCCTCCCCTGCTAGTGCACGCTCTCTCTCTCTCTCTCTCTCTCTCTCTCTCAAAAATAAATAAACATTTAAAAAAAACCTTAAGGGAGTATATAGGACCATAGTCACTATGAGAATTCGCTCACTCATTTATTCAAAAGACATTTACTGAACACCTACTACATGCTGGACCCTTTGCTGGGTGTGGAACATGCAAATCAGGTAAGCAGAACCTCTGAATTTGACATTAAGTGTGTGACACCCTCGAATGAACTCCTAACCCCTCTGAGACACAGGTCAAGCACCCCTGCGGCAGGGGAGCAGGGTCCCTCAGGACCCCATGACTGTACCCTGGCACAGAGCGGGCAGGCGGAGTGGCGGCCCAGACCAGGAGCCCCATGCGGTGCCACACTCTCGGCTTTCCTGACCCAGCTGCCACCTCCTTACTGGAGTCTGCAGGGACAAACTCTGCAGCTGCTGCAAGCTGTCACCAAGGAGTGACGATGCCTGGCCCTCCTTGCACGGTGACACTGACTCCAGCTTTGACAACCATCCGCTCTCCCCAGGGAGGCCAAGGGCAAGCTGCTGCCAGACTCCCACAGCAGCTGTCAGGCGGCCTTCTGCAGAGACGAGGGAGGGCGGGGAGAACCCTGGGGTGGGGGCAGGGTGCCACACTCCTCAGGGAGGAAGAGGTGGAGGTAAGGCCAGACCCCGGTAAACCCCTAAACCCCCCCTCCCTGAACTTTCTCCTCCTACATCATCATGGCTGGGGGCGGGGGATGGGCGGGGGCGGGGGGGGGGGGGCTGGTGTCCTATTGTCCGTCCCGCCCCCACTGGAATGTGAGCTCCGTGCAGGCAGGACACTCCCCCTCCCCAAGAGTCCTCACCACCACATTCCAGCACCTACGTGTGTCTGGCACAGGCCAGGTGCTCTGTAAACACGCACTGAGTGGGTGAGTGCGTGAGTGAGCTAGCAAATCTTAGGACAGGGAGACACAGTAGAAGGAAGATCTGGGGCAAAACTCCAAGAGAGGGGAAGGAGATGGAAAACAGGCTGTGGCGTGGGCAAGTGGTGTCAAATGCTGTTGGGAGACCAGAGAGAGCCAGAGTGGAAATCTCTTCCTCAAGGAATTGGGGGGAACTCGCGCTTCGGGCCAGAAGAGAGGGGAGGGGCCAGGCCCCTGGGCCAGGCCCCACCGAGGGCCCGTCTTCCCACCTGCCAAGTCCTCCCACACCAGCCCACCTCTCTGAGCCTCGGTGACCTCACCCAGGAGAGTGAACTCACGGACCACTGGGCACAATGTAGAGACAACAGGTGAGTGACTCCTCACGCGGCATGGTGGGGTGGAGGCAGTTCCAGTAACAGAAGGCCTAAGCCCCAAACTCTTAAAGAGAGAAGTTTCTCTTTTTAGACACCAAATCAACCTCATCACTCCCCTCTCATGGTATGGCAGGGGACCCAGGCCTCTTACTTAGCCTGACACAAAAGGCTTTGCCAACCTTGGGGCACCGGGGTGGCTCAGCCGGTTAAGCGTCTGACTTTGACTCAGGTCATGATCTCATGGTTTGTAGTTCGAGCCCAGAGTCTGGAGCCTGCTTCAGATTCCATGTATCCCTCTTCTCTCTGCCCCGCCCACTTCTCACTCTGTCTCTCTCTCTCTCAAAAATAAACAAACATTAAAAAAATTTTAATTCCCTCACTCCAGCACCCTACATCCCCTCTCCGTAGGGCCCAACCTCATGCTGTGATGTGGTGATGCCACTGGGCCTTTACACATGCTGTTCTACCACCTGCAGCAACACCAGCATACAAACGCCAGGCTCCTCTCCTCGTTAACCCCAGCCTCTGCATTAGGGGCAGCTCAAGTGGCTTTCAGCTGAGGCACTCTTCCCTGTGACCCAGAATGCCCTAAATTTGCACAATCAGCATGTACACTAACCAGGATACAATTACTCTTCCCTTCCTTGCTCCCACCCCTCCCATGATCCAACTTCCTTGAGCACAGGGACACGACTGCTCAGCCCTATACCTCAGTGCTCAGAATGCGGCCCAATTTAGACCAGGGGTTCAGAGAGCACCCACTGAATCAACACACAGCCAGGAATAGCTTGCGTTTGCAGATGCCCTCTTCGAGCCCCGCCCTCCGCTGAAAGCACTTTCCCGGTGTTTAACTCAAGTCACGCTCAAGACAGCACTGGGAGGTGGCCCTAATTATCCCCCATCACAGGACACAGCAGGGCAGGCCGTGCCTCCTTTCTTTCCAGCCGGAAGGAACCGTCCACCAGCTGACCGGCCAGACTTGTGTCCTGCGGTCCTGTTCTGATTCACTTGTGCAGTGTGAGGTCTTAATTTCAATTTGTTGCTGACATTGAAAAATAATTAGATTTCCCATAAAAGTTGGATTTCCAGCTTCTCATGGAAAAAAAAAAAAACAACCCAGAACTGGCAACAGCGGGTCTGCTCATTCCTCCAAGACCACAAGTGAGTGGGACCCAGGAGGGGATCTCCGGGGAAGGGGGGAGCGTGGCCTCTCCTGACGCCCCATCCCCACCACGCCCTTGGGCCCACAGCCAGCTTCACCTGGGCCTATGCCTCCCCGCCTGGCTTCCATTGGCTATGAGATGTACTTTCTCTGGAGCATTCTATCAGCCTCACGCCCATCGCTGACCCCGATAACTCTACCTCCTGGCAGTGCATGGGGTCCTGCTCTCAGGCCAGTGGGACATACATGAGGAAGCAGAAGGGTACCCAGAATGCCCTGCTGCAGCCCAGGGCACCAGCAGACCCCGGGGCCTGGGGAGCTGCCAAGAGACCGTGGGGGCTCTTGTTCCCCGTTCTCCCACCCTGTGCCACGGCCAAGCCCAACCGTGTCCCCCGTCCTGGGAGCTCTGCCTACGTGCCTCCAACTTAGGGAACCAGGTTCCAGTGTCTGGTTTCAAAGATGTTTTTCTCTTTCCCAGGAGCCAGAGCCAGGGACACGTGAATGGGGACTTGGGGCAGGCTCCGTGGCTTCGTCACGAGGGGACACCCTCCCCCACCCCTGCCCCAGGGAGTCAGCAGAAAACATTCCTGTCCCTGCCACTGCCTTCCCCACCATTGCCACACGGCCCCAACGTTCTTGGAAGTTGGTGAGAAATGGAGCTTGTATGCCTTTGTTTGCAAACCCTGGCAAGGCTTTGGTAAACCCAGGCCAATTTCTGGATTAAATTAGAAAAGAAAAAAGGAAAAATATCAGAATCCTGGCACAGAGAGGGATCATTCATTCAACAAAAGTTGTTTAAGAACATATTGTACAGGGGATTGTGCCCGTGCTGGGGAGCGGGAGGTGTGGAGGTCAAAGGGTATGGCCTCTGTTCGGAAAGCATGGAAGTTTCTTTGGAGCTCACATTCTCAGTAGGCTTAAGGAGTGTGTCTGCCCTCAGCAGAAGAGATACTCTAGGGGCTCAGGAATTCTTCCGGAACATAAGCAGTTAACACAGCTGGGAGAGACAGCGCTGTCTGCCCAGAAATCTGCTCTTCCTACTCTGCTGTTGTAACATGGCTATTAAGATCAGCTCACTTAACTGCTGGAAAAAGGGTCCTCAGAGTGACCTCACAGGTCCACGGAGCTGGCGAGGCGAAGGCAAGGGTGGGGGTGGACTGAGGTCTGAGCAGGGAGAGGGGTGGAGCTCCGCTCAAGGGCAAAGCCCCTGACGATGGCCTGCAGGAAAGGGCTGCTCCAGCTGCAGAGGACTGGAGATCTGCGAAGGGTGAGGGGAACCTTGTGTCCTAGGGACCGTGCCAGCCCTTTATGGGTTCTCAGAGTGTGTGCAGGGTTCAAAGATGATGAAGCTGCAGTGGGGCAGGGGGCAAGGCAGGAGCTCCACCAGGTAGGTCAAAGGACTCGGATGGAGCTGCTGCGGACCCACAGTTGGTCCTGTTCTCTACCAAGTGCTCCGCATATAAGAACATGTAAGAAGAGCCAGAGGACAGCTGCAGTGGGATGTGAATGTCCACTCCAGAGTGCTGGGGCCACAACTCAAGGGGAGCACAAAGCACGCAAGAGATTTCTCTAGTGCCTGATACCAAATATTTCATGAGTGCCAGGGAGTGACTGTTTTTGGCCACGTATCTCTGTCCGAGCTACTCGACTCTGCTATTACCGCACAAAAACAGCCACAGACAAATCGCAAATGAACAGGTCTGGCTACATCCTGAAACTTTATTTAGAAAAATAAAATGGATGGCGGGCCGTATTTGGCCCTTGGGTTGTATTTCTGGCAGCCTTACTTTAGCATCTCTGCTTATCTGGAAAAAATGCTGGAAATTTTGCCTTAACTCAGTAGAAGTTAGAAGCCCAAGGTTAGTTTAACATAAAACTGATGTTTTAAAATGTTGGCCATCCAAAGAGAGTGACACTTCCACAGCAGACATGCCCAAGGTAAAGAGAGGGCCGTGGGCCACCGTCTGGGGCAGGCCGTCACCCACTGCAACGGTTGGCCTCACACCCACAAGGACTACAATCAGACCAGTCGCTCAGGTAGGAAATTGCAGGTCTTTGTGGATACTAGATCCCAAGCAACACATCAAGGCGTCTCAGGGAAAAGCAGGATTGTTTGGTGCTTTGGTTAAAGGCGATGACCCACACGAGAAGGCTTACTGGGTGTTGACCCCAAGTTGTAGATTTCTTGAAGTCTTGTCACAAATTTTACTCTACTTTTCTTTTTTAAGTTTATTTATTTTGAAAGAGGCAGAGAGAGGAAGGGGAGGGGCAGAGAGAGGGAGACACAGAATCTGGAGCAGGCAGGCTCCAGGCTCTGAGCTGTCACCACAGAGTCCAATGCGGGTCTCGAACTCATGAACCGTGAGATCATGACCTGAGCTGAAGTTGAATGCTTCACTGAATCATGGCTCTAGTCTCCCCCAAAGGTATTCGTCCCTGGCCCCCAACTCACCGGAGCCAGGAGAAAAGCCACCATGTGTGCCTGGCGAGGGAACTGGACCTCCCATGAACGTGAGGGCTGCACCCGGACACTCGCGGTCACACACCAGGTTTGGAGGCAGAGCCGCTCTGTGAAAATGGGGTGATTCCCCAACCTACCCAGCAGGCGTGTTCAGGTGTGCTGACTGCAGCCCAGCACGGGAGCACCAGACACAGGGGGGAGCACTTTTCTAAGGAGAAAGGGTGAGATAGGACAGCGGTTTCCAGTGCACTGGGAGAGCCCGTGGGGCTGGGGAGTCCTGGGCGGAGGCAAGCTCCTGGTTCCCAAGGCTGCATCCAGTGGAGGCCGCAGCGTGAGTCAGCATTGAAGCCTGGAGCAGCGGGGATGGGGTGTGGCAGGGAGGGAGCCACATCTAACCAGGGAGCCCAGGTGGGGCCCGGCGGCGGTGTGGGCATGGGGGGCCTGGAGCAGCTGGCCTGGCTGGCCAGCCCACAGCTCTGCTCACGGCTCACGGCTCTGCCCTCGCAGCCCTCCCAGAGCTGGGCAGGAGACCCTTCCTCCCACAAGCGGTGGATAGAAGCTCTCAGAGGGTCTTTGCAGCCTCTCTGACTAGGCCAAGGGCGCCTGGGCCCAAGGGCCGAGGCCTCATCCTGGTGTGCTAGCAACCTTTGAGGTTCTGGAATTTGAGAGCCAAAAACCAGTGTGAGGGCCCCAGAGGATGAGGCCGCCGCCCGCGATCTGGCCCCAGCACCCTCTTCGGCACAGCCTTCTTCATCTGGACAGAAAGCTGAGAGCCTCCAGACAAGCAGAGGATGGAGAAGGGCCACGGAGAATGGGGCCCGAGGCAGGAAGCACAGGCCGCATCAGGTGTCTGGAGGTGGTCGGGCTGGGCTGCAGGGGCTCCGTGCGGGGCTCCTGTTGCTGAGTTCATGGGCCCGCATGGAGTGCCCGTACCCAGAAGGGCCCCACACTTCGGGTTTAATGCTCTGCTGTCCTGACATTCTCCACCATTTCACCTTTGAATGTGTGTTTTGTAAGTAAAATCAAACGGGATAGTGAGGCTTTGACTCACGAGCGGTCCTGCCTCCACAGGACAAGGTCTTGGCCTCCCACTCCCCACGCTGTGATCACTGCCACCCTCTGCCCTGGGCAGGGGCCTGCATGCAGGTGCGAGGTGGGTGCCCAGGACATGGGAGTGGCGGTCCCTCCCAGGACAGGCAGCCCCACACGGGCCTCCATGGGGGGCGAGCCTCTCGGGCGCCCCCATCCAGAGGCTAAGGTGTAAAGATCCTTGATCGCCCGCCCTGGGTTGGGGCGGTGGGCCTGAGGGAAGGGGAGATGCCAGGCTCAGAGTCCCCAGACCCCACCCGGTGCGAGGGCACCAGCATGAAGTGTTCTTTCAGGGCCAGCAATTTGGGGACAAAGCGGCTGTCAGGCCCCGAGGGCATATCTCGTGTTGCTGGCTGGGACCTGGGGCGCCTGTGAGAATCTACGAGAGCATTCCCTCTGCTGGCTCCGTTCCCGGGGGCTCCTTTCTTCCTCCTTCCAGCCTTTCTGAGTCTGGCCTGTGTTTTGTCTGAACTTCTGGCACCCTCCGCCGTGAGCCATGAAATACAAATCTGTTTAATTTTGGTGATTCGCATCCAAGTTAAATGCTGTAATATCTAAATTTAAAATAAGCTTTGTACAGGGCGCCTGGGTAGCTCAGTCAGTTAAGCGTCCAACTTTTGATTTTAGCTCAGGTCTCGATCTCACAGCTCGTGGGATTGAGCCCTGAATCAGGCTCCATGCTGATAGCACAGAATCTGCTTGGGATTCTCCATCTCTCTGCCCCTTCCCTGCAAAGGCACGTGCCCATGCATGCATGCTTTCTCTCTGGCAAAATAAATAAATAAACATTTAAAAAACAATGATAATATAAAATAAAATAAGTTTTGCACAATATAAAGGTAATTGGCAAATTCATGATTATACTTTAAAATTCTAATTTTTCATTGCTTAGAGGGACCATCAGTAGATGATTTTTAAATTTTGACAAGTTGAGAGACAGAGACCACAGGAAAAAGGAAAAGCCTTTATATGTACCTTTCAAGGCACTTTTTCCTGATCTCCAAAGAAGAGAGCCACATCTTCATTCTGGGTCTTTGATGTGGCTGAACTCAGCGAGAATGGCCATGTGGTCAGTGCAGGGCCACGGGTTTGGGAAATGATCTGCTGACAAGAAACCATGGGAGTCTGCAAGGGTGACCAGGGCAAAGCTCTAGAAGATTAACTCCTGGGGGAGGGTATAAAGTGCCCAACTCAGCACCCAGGGGAAAATCCAAGGAGAGAAAGGTCTCAGGACACAACGACACACAAAAATGTAAACCATCACAAACCACCCCCCCCCAAAAAAACCAAAGGGCAAAACCCAAAACTACAGAGAATATTTCCCACTCACATGAAAGACAAAAAGTGAACCTATTCAAGTATAAGTGTGAAGAAAAGAAACTAATATCCCAATAAAGGACATAAATAGGCCAATTCTAAACATGTAAGATGATTGCTGTTTTAAAGTATATATATATATATATTTTTTTTTAAATAGTTTATTGTCAAATTGGTTTCCACACAACACCCAGTACTCTTCCCCACAAGTGCCCTCCTCCATCACAGCACCACTTCCCCCCTCCCCCTCCCCCTCAACCCTCGGTTCATTTTCAGTATTCAATAGTCTCTCTGTATATATTTTTATAGATGCAACTTCATTACCATCAAATATATACAACTTCAAGACAAAAAGTATATCCCACCTATAGCTTTCAAATAGCTAAAAAGGACTCAGTGGTAGGAGGAAGAAGGGAGACAGGCATTTGCTCAATGGGGCATGAATAGGTAAAACCCTCAGAGAGAACATTCTGGCACAGAAAGCTTTAAAATGCCGACACCTGTTGACCAGGCACTATACTCTTAAGGACACAGTGATGGGCGAATGACAGATTTAGCTATAAGGATATTCATTACAGCCAGTGGCCGATCTGACCTCTAATACGGAAATAAATTTTGTTATGTGACTCTGTCATATCAATAATTGGCTACATAAAAGGCATGCTATGTGATGCAATGTGATGTCACCATGAAAAAGAGGTAATAGACAAAAATCAGTAGGTAGGAACATTCACATACCTGACAGATTTATATTCTCATTTTTTATCATAAATAATTATATTGACTCTGTTAAATACAGTATCTTTTTTAAAATTTATATATTTTTGAGAGAGAGCACAAGCAGGGGAGGGGCAGAGAGAGAGAGGGAGACACAGGATCTGAAGCAGGCTCGAGGCCCCACACTGTCAGTGTAGAGCCTGACATGGGGCTCGAACCCATGAACAGTGAGATCATGACCTGAACCGAAATCAGATGCCCAACCAATGGAGCCACCCAGGAATCCACAAATACAGTATCTTTCAATAAACAAAGAATGTTAGTTTCTAGATTTGTGGAGGAGAAGAAGGAAACTGGACCTGGCAGGAGGTGCGGGGGTAGGTTGGTGGGGGTGGGGGTTCTGAATGCTGTGGGACATTTTCTGCACCCAGGTGACTCTTGGGAAGTTCAGCAAATATTTGCAACCCTTCTTACCCTCCAGACAGTCTTGGCTAGAGAGCAAGATGGATTGATTCATTCCCATTTCCCTATGAAAAAAGGAACACAATATCTTGCCCATAAATGCCAGAAGGAAGTGGCACCTCTGGAGATTTCCCACTGCCCTTCGGGTCACATCCAAGTCCCTCTCAACACCCAGCGACCGGCCTTGCTCACCTGCAGCTCCCCTTGCTTCCTGGGCCCCTCATTCCCCACACACCAGCCCTGTCTCACACTTCCAAGTGTGCTGACCTCATTCATGCCTCAGGGCCCTTACACCACCCCTTCCCTCTGAACACCCCATCCTGCCTCTTTCCAGTCATCCACTATCATTCAAGTCTTAGGTGCAATGTTACTTTCTGTGCATGTCCTTCCTGACTGCCTGTTTAACGTGGTCCACACTTCCCAGACCTTCTCCTTTCCCCACTTTGCTATTTTATTTCCTTCATTGTCCTTATCTGAAATTATCTCTTTTGATTTTCACCTGAACATTCTCTGTGCCCCCCACCAGAATGCAAGCTATGGCTGTGTCCTGCTGTGCTCATGGCTGTACCCCTTGCCTGACATACAGGATATGCCCCATGAATATTTGTTGATGGAACGGTCAAGTGCCAGCTGTATTAGTCAGCACAGGGTGAGTGCTGCTGCATAACAAAGTCTCCACCACATCAGCAGTGAACACAATAAAGCTGGCATGTGTTTCCTTATACACATCACAGTCCAGCGGGGGTTGGGGGATCCTGCCCTCTTCTGTACTTGCACTTAGTGAGACATATGGCTTCCAAGGTCACTGTGTTAGGGAAAGACACAGAGGGAAGGGACACACTGGCTCTTAACTGTCTTGCCCAAGAGGTGACACACATCACTTCCTTCCACATAGGCCATTAGATAAAACTAGCCACACAGTCACAATTTAGGTACAAGGGAGGCTGGTAAATGGGAGGGAGGAAGAGAGCACATGGATATCTGAGGAACCTGAAATGTCTATGTCACATCCCAGCCCAGACTCTGACACAAAGGGACCCCAAAGGGAGCTATGCAGGAAGAATCACCCTGAATGATGAGGGAAAACAACTCTGCTTAGAATGGCCAGGGTCCAGCCACACCTGCCTCCCGTCCACCTGGGCCCCTGCCCCTCCCCAGAGCCCACGTTCTCTGGGCCCCTGCCTTCAGAATCCCCCCAGAACCCCTGGTATTCCTCAGAGGACAGGCTGTGTCCATCTAGGGCTGGCCCCCATGCCTCGGACACTGGAAGTGTTTCCGCTCTGGCCCCGGCTGTCCTCACAGCTGACCGAATGCCTCACTTGGAGCACAGTCCGGGCCAGCTGCCGCCACATCTGTCCTCCACGTTGCTGCTTTGGCTCCAGGGCTGGGAAGCCCCGTAACCAGCTGTGTACTTACAGGGAGAGGGAGATCCGCCCCAGCCAGGCCTTCTAGGGCCAGTCGGGGCTCCAGCTCCAGCCCCAGGACAGCCAGACCCTCGGGCCTCAGGGCCACTGTCCAATATGGCAGCCCCTAGCCACAGTGGTGACCTAAATCCAAATGTCCATTAATTACGAATGAATTAAATTACCACCAGACAGCTACTCTCAAAAATAACAAGAGTTGGTGAGGATGTGGAGAGATTGGAAACCTTGGGCACTGCTGGGAAGGAATGTCAAATGGTGCACTGCTGCGGAAAACAGTGTGGAGGGTCCTCAAAAAATAAAAAACAGAGCTACCATAGGGTGGTTCAGTCAACTAAGCATCCAACTTCGGTTCAGATCATGATCTTGACATTCGTGAGTTCAAGCCACACTTCAGGGTCTACGTAGAGCCTGCTTGGGATTCTGTGTCTCTCTCTCTGCCCCTCCCCCACCTACTCACGTGAGCTCGCTCTCTCTTTCTCTCTCTCTCTCTCTCTCTCTCTCTCTGTCTCTCAAAAATAAAATAAATAGGGGTGCCTGGGTGGCTCAATCGGTTGAGCATCCAGCTTTGGCTCAGGTCATGATCTCATGGTTCATGGGTTCAAGCCCCTCATCAGGCTCTGTGCTGACAGCTCAGAGCCCGGAGCCTGTCTTCGGATTCTGCGTCTCCTCCTCTCTCTGATCCTCCCCTGCTCATGCCGTCTCTCTCTCTCTCAAAAATAAATAAAACATTAAAAAATTAAAAAATAAATAAAAAATAAAATAAACATTAAAAAATAGAACTGCCATATAATCCTGAAATTCCACTGCAGGTATATACCCCAAAATACTGAGGAGCAGGGACATGAAGAGATATTTGCACACCCATGTGCACAGCAGCGTTATTCACAATCACCAGGAAGCGGAAGCAACTCCAGTGCTCATGGACAGATGAGCAAATAGACACACGGCAAAGGACGCACACGAGGGGATCTTACTCAGCCTTGAGGAGGACGTTCTGGCACATGCCTCAGCACGGACGGACCTGGCAGGCGTTGTGCTAAGTGAAATAAGCCAGTCACGGAAAGGTAAGTAGCACATGGCTCCCCTTATAGGTGGTCCCTAGAGTCATCAGAAGCCCAGGGACAGAGAGTAGGAGGGCGGTTTCCAGGGGCTGGGGGAGGGGGGAGTGGGGAGCTGGCATTTAATGGGGACCATTTCAGTTCTGCAAGATGAGAGAGTGCTGGGGGATGCCCACATGACTGTGTGAGCTGAGTTAACATCCCTGAACTGCACGCTGTATTTATTTTTTTAATGTTTATTTATTTTTGAGAGAGGTCAAGAGAGGGAGTGTGACTGAGGGAGGGGCAGAGAGAGAGGGAGACACAGAATCCGAAGCAGGCTCCAGGCTCCCAGCTGTCAGCACAGAGCCTGACACAGGGCTCCAACCCACGAACTGTGAGATCGTGACCTGAGCCGAAGTCAGATGCTTAACCGACTGAGCCACCCAGATGCCCCCATGAACTGCACACTTTTAAAATGATGAAGGTGGTAAATTTTATATGTATTTTACTGCAATTAAAGACAATTTTAGGGGCGTCTGGGAGGCTCAGTCAGTTAAGTGTCCAGCTCTTGATTTCGGTTCAGGTCATGATCTCATGGTTTCATGGCTGGGAGACCCACGGCGCTGACGGTGTGGAGCCTGCTTGGGAGTGTGTCTCCCTCTCTCTCTGCCCCTCTCCTGCTCATGCTCTCTCTGTCTCTCTCAAATAAAGAAACTTGGAAAAAAAACTTTTTAAGTTAAAATTTTAAACTTCCATTGAAGATAAAATAAGGCAGAGATTCTGTTCTCGCATCATGTCCGCCACACTTTAAGAGCTCAGGGGCTGGCTAGGGGGCGCCACATTGGACAGGGCAGAATTTTGAGTATCCCCAGCACTGCACAAGGTTCCGGTGGACAGCATTCTTCTGGAAGGTCATCCTTTCTCACTTATTCATGATTTCTCCATCTCCCTCCTTCCCAAGACCACCAAAGAAGCAAGACTCCCATCAGCCCCTGGCATTCCTTCCCACGTGTGTGCTGCCCTAACTGAGGACACAGTGCCTTACAGCATATTAACTGTCAGGGCAATGCACGCTCAAATAGCATCTCATCTCCCTGATCACGCTGGGAGGCAGAGCTCAGATTAGAGGGGCAGACATCCCCCCCTTCTCCCTGGACCCCAGGCTGTCTGCCATGTCCTGGGACAAGCATGCACCCAATAAACGCTTGCTGGGAGCCACAGCGAAAATAGACATGACCCAACTGCTCTTCCTCAGCTCCTCCAAGTTATCTCATAAAATACTTTTTTTTTTTTGCAATGATAGAATACGTTTCAATTTAGGAATTTCTGCATTTCTCAGGCTTTCCAAGAAATTAACCAAACCATCCCTTTACCCAAAGTCGGGATACCGTCGAACACGAAGGTGGAAATGAACAAACTGAAGTTAACTGGCAAAAATGAGAGAAAATTCTAGACTTCCTCCTACTGGCTTATGCAGCACCAGGTGTGAGTGACAGAGAGACCCTTCACACCAGGATAAGGGTGAGGCCGGAGTTAACGAGCCCAGTGTGACATAATAATAAATATCTACTGGTCTCTTCCCCCCAGTTCCCGACACAGACTTCCTAAACCCTGTAATTTCGAAGTGACAGGGGTGACGGAAGCTTGTTATTTGTTATTAGCCCCTTGCCAGGGTACCTGAGTTTATGCTAATGAGGTGACTCTTGGAGGGCCCTCGCTGGCATCAGGATGAGGGGGAGCAGGCTGCCTGAGGAACCAACCGGGTGATCAGAAGGTTGGAACTTTCGGCACTGCCCCCGCCGCCACCCCCTGCCCCAGGCTCCTAGGGAGAAAGAGGAGCTGGGGATTGGGTTCAATCACCCACAGCCAATAACGCCTCCACCAAACCCGTGAACCATGGAGTTCTGGCAGCTCCCAGGTTGGTGGGCACACCCAGGTGCCGGAGGGTGGTGTGCCCAGGCAGGGTGGGGAAGCTCTCTACCCTTTCCCACCTGCCTTACCCCATGGTGACAGCCCAGAACTTGTGAGCATCTGAAGTGGGGCCAGTCTTGAGGAATTGAGCCCTTGCCGTGCTAACTCTGGGTAGTTAGTGCCGAAAGTACTTGGTGGGGAAAACCCACACATCTGGTGTCAGAAGAGCTGGTGTGAATACGGAAAACAGAGAGTTTCCTTCACAGGACTTTCAGCCGGGTTGGAAGGCAGTGTAATTCTTGGGGACAAGCCCGTATGTTCAAGGCAGGCAAGACGTTTTTATGCCCACTAGTCTCGCAGAGTTAGTGTGAGGATTGCCTGAGAGAACACATGGTAAGTGCCCACAGGGGCCTGGCACATAATCACCCAATAAGACCTCAATCATAATCACGTGGTTGTTTCATTGTTATTATTACTGTTGCTGTTCTTACTACATTAAAGGTATGTTTTGAAAATGAGATGAGATGAAACATGACAACAGTCTCCAAAATAAAATATGGCTGGGGCGCCTGGGTGGCTCAGTCCGCTAAGCACCAACTTCGGCTGAGGTCATGATCTCTCAGTTCATGAGTTCGAGCCCCACGTCAGGTTCTGTGCTGACAGCTCAGAGCCTGGAGCCTGCTTTGGATTCTGTGTCTCCCTCTCTCTCTAACCCTCCCCCACTCCTGCTCTGTCTCTCTCTCTCTTTCTCTCTCTCTCTCTCTCTCTCCAAAAATAATTAATTAATTAATTAAAACAAAATAAAATGCACTCTGCAAGCCTGACTCAGGCCCCACTTTGGGGATGAGAGGGCTGAGTTCCAGAGGGCCGATGACTCACCTAAGGCAGGTGGAGAGGAAGGTGGACACATAGGCAGAGGTCTCTCCGCCCAGCGATCGGCTTGTTTGCGTCCTCTTGCCTCTGACCTACCTCTCCATCGGGGTCCCAGGGGGACTTGGGCATGGGCTGTTCTGGTGACCTCTCGGGTAGCCCCACCACCCCACCCCACCACGGGCCGCCACTTACAATGTTCATGAGCGTGAGCAGGTACTTCTGCACGTGCTCCTTCCCGTGGAACTGGACCACAGAGTCGTCCACACCCAGCAGGACCTCGATGTTGTAGTCCCCGTCCGCAGCGTGCCTTCGTGCCCTGCGCCTCGAGCCGTTGACACGCTCCTCCAGGACCCCCAGGGAGTGGCTGAGGTTGTCCAGGCTGCCTGGGGGGACCCCTGTAAGAAGAGGACACAATCTGCAGTAGCAGTCTAGGCTCGCCAGGCACATCGAGACAAGGCAAATCCCCACCTGGATGCCATTCGGCACCAGCCTGGCCATCATCATGTTGAAAACTCACAGCACCTGAACTGTCCCCATGTTACAGAGGAATGAACGGAGGTTCAGAGAGCACAGAGTGAGTGTTAGGTGGGCTCAGACCCAGCAGCATGCAAACCAACTCCTTGGCCATCGCAGAGCCCTGGCCTGGGACCCAGCGGTGACCGGAGAGGCCGAGCCCAGCCAGCAGCGTGCATGACCAGAGCGGACTCTCTGCACCCCTTCCCACACTTGAACACCCAAGAAGGGCCGCCCAGCTGCCAAAGGGCTGGCCTCCCTGGTGTGGCCACCACATTATAACCAGGGAGGCGAAAGTCCAGCCCTGGAGCGGGGGTGTCCCACAGCATCTCCTTAGACAGCTCCCCTTCCAGAACTTGTCTCCACTGAAGCAAGGCCCCTCATCTCTGGGCAAGGCCCACTCACACCTGTCAAGGATCGAGACCACCCATGGGCGCTCTTGCCCCCTCTCTCTCCCCGGCAAATTGTCACAGGCCGAGGAGATGGGTGGCTGCCTGAAGTGTGCAGGGATCGGGACTCCACAGCGGGCCTGGGCAGGGGTGGGGGCCCACGGGGCCTCAGCTGAGGGCTCCGGGGCCTGGAGCTCTGTCAGGCCCACGGCCCCAAAATAGCGTCTCGCTGTCTGCACAGCTGTGGCATCCTGCCCTGGTTCTCTTCTCCTTTCCTACCAGGCCTGCAGCCCGCCCTGGGCTAGAGCTCAGGCTCCCAGTCCTTCCCATCCCCTGACCCCCCCGACCCCATTTCAGGGCTGCAACTGAACTGACCAGGCTGACCTCTGACACTGCAGCTGGCCGCAGACCACACTGCCTGCCCAGTCCCAGTGCCAAAGCCTTCAGGAACCTCCCTCCCTGCATCCCTGTACCAGTCTCTATGTCTGTGCTGGGTACTGACCCTGGGGTCCTGCTTCTCCTTGGCATTCCCAGACACCTGCCCTGGGAAGGGTCTCGGATCTCAGGTCACCATGACACCAACAATCCAGGGTGTGGTGTCCCAGCCCTGGGGCCCCTGCGGCTGAAGGCGGGGCTACAGCACCACTTCTCCGCAAAGTCTTCCAGAATAATTCTCACTTGTACCCAAAGCCTCTCGTCTGCTGTCTCCTCCGGACAGGAGCAGGAAGAACCTCCACGTCACAGTGGTGCAGAGCCGACACCGGAGGCAGAATCGGGCCTCGGAGAGCAGCTCAGAGTCAGGCGAGGCAGCCTGCCATCTGGTCCCGCCCTGCCACTCAGCCCTGTGCATGTGTCTCCTCGTCCAGGGCTGACAAACAGGCCCCTGTGGTGTGCATTGCATCGTGTGTCCCCATCTCACAGACAGAAAGACTGATGGAACTCCAGCACAGCTGACTCTCAGCCAGGAGCGCTCTCCCCTGCACCTGCTGTCTGATGGGTTTGAGGCACAAATCTGCCACCTGGCCATGGGACAGACACCAAGCAGGGAAAGCAGAGGTGAGGGAGGTGAAGGAGACGAAGGAGAAGCCGAGGAGGGAGGGCTCTGACACAACAGAGGACTGAGTCAGGCCAGAGCAGAGTGGCCGCTGCGTTCCTCTTCCTCTGGAGGTCCTTGTGTCCCCTGCCCCAGCCCTGTGGTCCCAGGTGCACGCTGATGCACACGCACGCACACGGCAGGTGCTGGCGGGGGTCCCCTCCAGGGGTGGGGTCAGGGACGGGGAGGGCAGCCTGCAGGCCGTGCCCAAGTGGAGCCGATCATCTGCTGGGCTGCCTGGGGATGATTCAGGGCCAGCCTCGCCGTTCCCAGAGGAGACACCAGCTACTTAAATCTGACAGGGGGTTTGAGGAATTGCTACTCTATTTTTACACATTTATTTCTTCGCATTTCCAACAAGCAGGGACAGCTCACCTTCAGAACCACCTTGGGAAGCAGAAAAATGGTAATTTCCATTAAAAAAAAACTCTCCTGGGGAAGAGGCTAGATGTTACCCTCTGTCCCTGTCAAGCCTGGGGTCACGGATGGGTGGTCCCTGGACGAAACCAGACCACAGAGGCGCGTATTAGGGCCACATGGCATTTTAAAAATACCTCATTGGGTTGACAGTGTTTCAGAATTGGGAGATTTCATGTTAAACAAAATCTAGAAGAGCCGCCTTCTCTTGAGGAATCAGGGCAGGGGGTCACAGGGCTGGGGGAGGTGATGGGCAGGTAACACTAGGCTGTGGATCGATAGTCATGCCTGGAGACAGGACACAGGGGGCCCACGTCCCCAGGGCGCCTGGCCTGCTGCCCTCACTGCCCTCCCAGCCCCCGAAGGCATCAGAGTGTGCCCCTGGCCCTGGGAGTTGCCATGCAGCGACCCCTCCCAAAGCTCCCTGTGGAGTGGGAGGGTCGCAGCGGGGCTGCCTCTGGGCCAGGGTTGGCTGGGGCGCATCGTGTAGCCAGATCTTCCAGGCAACCACGGTTTTCAGCGAAATTTATGTTACAGGTCCATTAAAAACAGCAATCTTTTCTAAAGATGCAACAGAAACGCCAGTTTCACCTCAAGCATAATTATCCCTGTTATAGCTATTACTTCAATCATGTGTATTTGGAGGATGACTTGGACATTATGTTCTACAGTACCTTCCCCCAAGCCCCCTGCCCTGGAGGGATGCCCCAAAGTCCAAGGTCAAAGTGCAGATGGGGAGAAGCAGGTGACAGCCCTGCCCTGCAGTCCAGCCCCAGGAGGCCTCAGCCCTGCTCAGGCCTGGCAGGACCTAAGGGAGCACAGCCCCAAGATCAGCAGGGTCGGCCAAGTCCCTAGGCCTAGGGCCACGTGAACATGGACAGGACCCAGTGGCCAGGCTGACATCCCTTTCTCTGTGTCCATCTTAGATGTCTCCTCAGTTTCCCTACAACGGGCTCTGTCCTAAAGCCCAGGCCATGCAGAGCCCCAGACCACACCCTGGTCCCAGCAGCCCTGTTGCTCAAGCCAAGTCCCGCCACAGGGAGATCCAACTGGGGAGGGCTTCTGTCTCGTCCTGGGTCAGCTGCCTCGTACCCCCCCCCCCACACACACACCTATGCTGGCCTTCTGGGCCTGTCCCCGTGCACCGGGTCACTTACCTGGCCTAAAGGCCTTTGCTCCTCTAGGTCCCTCAGGGTTGGAGGTGGGCTCTTGGCCACTCTCCCCTCCCACCCCTGGAGCTCCTGCATGCTTACAGTCCATGTACTAAGCCACAGTGACACAGAGCTCACCCAGCCCTTTGCTCCATCCCTCATTACTGGCCTGGGGCAAGATAACAAGCTGTCAACACTGCCCATCTCCTGCTCCTCCCCCCACGAGAAGATGCTGGTGCCCATGGATGGCTGATCTATGGGAGACAGAAGAAGCCTGGGTCCCCACAGGCCATGGCTCCCCGGACTACAGGCATCTGTGGCACGACCCTACCTTTCCAGTGCCTAACACGGGGGGGACGTGGGTTCCTGGCATTCCCTGTGCTAGGGGAAATCCTCCTTCTGCATGGCAGCTAAAACTTTTTTTTCAGCTGATGTCTCAAGCAAAGGATGACGAGGCAAGAAGCTTCCAAGAGCTGTCCCCAGTTTTAGCGTCTCCAGAGGGGATCAGGCGGGATGCCTCAAAGACTCAAGGACAGGACAGAAGGGAAAACGAAATTGCATCCAGGGAATGCCAAAGCACCCGCCCTCCAGGGAAAGCAGTGGGTCCCAGAGGCCAAGCTCACCCACACCCCATGGAGCCCAGGGTGCTGCTTGCACCAAGTCCCGCATGTGGGGGCGGGGACAGGGACAAACCTCCACACACCCCAGCAGCCATCTGATCCCCACAGCAAGGAGAAGGCTCCTCACCATCCTCTTTATTGTCCCCGTCTCAGCATCAGGGAACCCCAGGAGCAGAAAGATTAAGTGACTTAGACAAGCCACGAAGCCCAGGAGGGGCTGGGGCCCAGCCCGGGGCCATGGGGACCAGCGGTGTTAACACGCCCCGGAGCGGTCCCCAGACTCTATCAGCACTGAGGGACCATTAGGGAAACCGAAATTGGTAGAAACAAAAATGTTGAGCCTGGAGAAAAGACCCTGGGTCCTGAGTCTGCAAAGGGCTCAGAAGCACCGTGTGGTAGATGCTGGTTCTGTAGTCAAGGGCACCTGCGTGCTTGCTGTCCCTGGGGGTTTGCAAACCCCACAGGCAGGGCTTTACCGCACTGACTTGTTCACCTGGGATGCCCTTTCTGCTGCTGCCCATGCAGCTCAGAGTTAGAGCTCCCCTGCCACGCCCAGTGGGGTCCTTCCCAAGGACCACAGAGAAGGGGGTCCACAGCCCTCCTGCTCTGGCCTCAGGGACACGTTTGGCCCCCATCTGCCTCCCCCACAGAGCTAGCGGCACGTCTTCGGGGGATGAGGTGCACAGAGTCTTGAAAAGACCCCTTCTCAGTGACAAGAGAAGACTGTTGTCCCCTATCCATGGAACAATCATCCCTCATTTCTCACTGGACCTGCTCCCTCTCATTTTTCAGGTGTCAACTGAAATGTCACCTCCTCGGGAGAACTAGGCTTACTTCATCTTAATTAAAGGGCTCTCCCCTCCCCTACATCTCCCTGAGAGCATCTTATTTTCCTCTTTCATAAAACACACCACCATTTGCAGTTCCAATCTCATCTGTGAATCTGCTTGGGCACTAAATGGCCTCCCCTGCCTCAGAGAGAGGCCCCCTGGAAGACAGGGGCCATGGGGGTCCCGGCACCCTACAAGTCACAGCAGGGCTGGGACGGAAAGGAGCCAAGTGGAGAGGCAATGGGAGGGTGCATGGGGCCCAGCAGCGGGGCCAGGAGGAGAGGCAGGTGCAGCGGGGCCACGGAGACCAGACGGGGCTGGGGGAGCAGGAGCAAAAGTGAGCTGGCACAGAACCCAGCTCTATTTGCTTATACAAGACACAGCCAAGATCAAATGACCTGGGGGCGTTCAGAAGAATGGGGCAACAATAGAGGAACCATGTGATTGTCAAAAACAACAACAAAAAGCAAAGCAAAACAATATTTATGAGATAAAATATAATCCAAGGCATTAACGGGAGAAACTGATCAAGAATTCATTGGGAAGATATAAAAGAGAGGAAACCTAACAAAGCTTCAACCTGATCCAAGGAAACAGACAAATCGCAGTTCTATGTGCATTTGTATACATTTATTCCAGAAAACAATAGATGGATTAGATTAACGTGAGGTAGGGCTGTCGGGATCTGCATTAACTAAGACAACCTGGTGCTGAAACCCAACACCCAGAAATCGTGCCCTTTCCAAGCATGCACAGAACACGTCCCACATCTGACTATGTACTAGGATGGCAAGAACACTCAAGAATCATGTCCACAGGCACCACCACGGAGATAACAATCAGAGAAAACAAGAAGAGGAAATGCCTTCAAACCCCACACTCCAGAAATTAAAGATGCAGTTTTAATAAGCCTCTGCTAGATAGAGGATATAAATCCTAATTGCTGGATCAGTTTAGAAAACCTGAATAAACCTCAGCAAAAACTGAAAAAGTAGTCAAAGAAAAACCTCAAATGTTTTATAGGAGAGTTTTACCAAGCCTACAAGGAATAGATATTTCTCATCTGATGTAAAATATGTATGCAAAGGCCAATGCCTTTCTTTCTAGCTAGGAAAGAGAATGGGGGAAAGGGCTTCTTCCCCAGCACAGCAACAAGCCCATGAAATATCTAGGCATAAAAAAGAATGAATGTATAAAGACCACACAATGAGTAGTATAATATAGTCTACAACTCCCCCCAAATACTAAGAAGACCTCAATAAATGGAGACATCACAGTCACAGTGCTACCCTGGATGGCAAGTTACTCTCCTCCAAATCCATCTACAAATGTATCACAATCTCCATCAAAGAATTATTAAAACCCAACAAAATACCTAAGTTTGATTCTCTTCCAAACAACCTACAAATGTAACACAACCTCCATCAAAGAATCCCAACAAAATAAGATATAATGGAAGACGATAAGAGAAAGCAAGCCAGAAAAATCTTGAAACTATTGAAAAAAATAATAATGGGGGCTATTTGCCTTTCAAATTAACAGAACATATTACAAAATATGTTTATGTTGCTTATATGTTTCATATGCTAATGTTTAGTATTACAAAATATTAATTAGTACATAATGACATTGGTGTCATGAGAGACAGATCAATGGTCCTGAATACAAAGTCCAAAAACAGATCCAAACATATGAGAGACTTCTGGGTAAAATAATAGATTGAACATATACAAGCAATTTAGCTCCTTCCTGGAATCCCATTACAACTTTAGTAAAGTGGTTTTTTTTTTAATCACAGGCTACAAGGACACAGAGAGCAGCAGAGGAAAAGCTAACAGAACTGTTGGAGGCTGGAAAGCAGATGGTCTCATAGTAATGGACTTACTATATCAGAGAAAGTTGAATCCCTAGCTGGCAATGAGGAGAACCAAGAGATTCTTCAAGTCTGCATCACAAAACCCACCAAAGGCACCAAGCACTTCTGGAAGTGGGAGTGAAGAGCAGATTGACATAAGCAGGACTAGCCACCAACTAGTGCCCAACCCCCTGCCCGTATACTGTGTCCTCGTGACAGCCCCGATAACTAACACAGCATTGGTCTGGAAGCGCGTTCTCTCTCGGAAAGGTGGAAAAGGGTCTCCGGGCTGCAGGCACCAGTATACTGGAGAGCACAGGCACTAAACCAAAGCCAGGAGGACTAAATCAATGCTGAGGCACTAACCCTCTTCCACAGTTCACCCCCAGTATTCTGGGGGTCAGGCCTTTACCCCTCAGGATGGAGATAGGGAGGGGTCTTCTCTACAGAATCAGATCAACCAAAGACTGAGAGGCAGTATCACTGTCCACAGCTCCCCCCGCGCCTACATGTATCAAGCTCCCAGTCATTTCTTTTGTTGCCCAGTGTTACACATGAATAGCCAGCCAGGGACCACCAGCTCTGCCGGGGAAACTCCAGACATGGCGATGGAGACCAGGAAGAGGCAAACCATCAAACAACAGGAAAGTGGAGGAAAAAGAGGCGATACAGGAAGGTGGGGGCAGGCCATCATCAGTAACCTCTGAGAGCTAGGAGGAAGATACTACATCCATTAAACAAGCATAGATGAGAACAATACCAAAGGTCCTTTGAGATTAAAACCATTTCAGCAGGAATGATAAACTCAGTGGAAAGAGTGGGGGGATGAAATTGAGAAATCCCCCAGCGAGTTAAGCAATGAGACAAAGAGACTGGAACAATGGGGAGGGCGATTTGAGAAAATTTGAGGACCAGACTGGAGGTGTATCAGCCTTACAACAGAAGCTTCCTAAAGAGAGGAAAGGGAAAACGGAGAGGAAAAGAATTCATGAAATAATTCCAGAAATTTTCTCATAATGGGAAGGTGTTTGCCAGATTAAAAGGGCACAGCTGGTACCAGACATCATAGATGAAGGCAGAACTGCACTATGGCACATTGCTGTGGTATTTTGGAACGCAGAGAAGGTTCTACAGACTTCCACAGGGCACAGGAGGGCACTGGGAGAAGCAGTTACTGAAGAGGGCACAAAGGATTGGAATCAGAATGGCTTTAGACTTCCCCAAACTCAAAGCAAAGGAAAACAATGGAGCAAGGCCTTCGAAGTCTGAAGAAGGGTCACCTCCTAACTAGAATTCTATACCCAAATTCTCCAGCAAGTATGAAAGTGGAATAAGACATTTCCAGATGTGTCAGCTCCCCAAAGTTTTATCTGCCCAGCACCTCTTCTCAAGAAGCTACTGAAAGTCACGCTCCTTCAAAACAAGAGGGGCAATCAAGAAAGCGGAAGATGGAGATGGGGGAGCAGGAGACCCAGTAAAAGGAGTGAGGAGGGAATCCCTCGGAGGATGCCAGAGCGACTCCAGGACAGCAGCTCTGCCCCGGATGTGGAGGGCAGCTGAGCTGTGTGACCCGAGACAGAGGATCATCACTAAGATCCCCTCCACCTCCATCGGGCCATCCTCTTAACCCAAGGACAGAATGCCCAGGAGAGCTTGGCCCAGATTCTCATCAGGACTTGGCTGCTCTTGACCATGTGCTGCTGAGGGTCTCTCCCCTCGTGCTCTGCTGAGGACACACGTATCACTCCTGGACATTCTCAGCTTTTCCCTGAGAGTCAGAGGCAGGCCACGGCGGGCTCAGAGGTGGAAAGTGCAGGGCACGCCGTTCCCTCTGGCCATACTTCTGTCCGGTGCCCCGGGCACGCACACCTCAGCCTCGCCAGGTGCCCGACTGTGAAGAGTCCTCTATTTCCCCAGACTCACTTGTGACCTTGCTCGCCACTTCCCCAGAAGGGGCCTCATCAGCTCCCAGCCAAGGGGAAGTCAGACCACGACCCAGGGACTGTTCTCCTCACCCCTCCTGGAGCCTCTGTCCAGTGGGGCAGTGCTGCCCTCTCCTTGCATGGCTGGTGGCTGGTGTGTGCTTGCCCTCCGTTTTAATATTAATAATTTCTGATATTTATACATAAACTGTAAGTAGCTCATCATTAAATAGTAAATAAAATTAGTAAATGACAGGGTAGCAATTTGGAAGCGGGGTTTTGGTGAACAGTGGATGTGGAGCAGGTGTGGGCATTCTGGCAACCTGGCACCATGGAGTTGATTCTGTGTAAGGGCACTGGGTGGCCAGTAATTTCACTTCGGGGCCCACGATGTAAAGACAGAATAGAGTGACTCTTGCCCTGTGGGCCATTTTTCACTGCCCTGGACAAGGTGTGCAGACAGGCCACACGGATCCTTAAAGAAGCAACTGAGTTGTTCACGGCAGTGTTGCTCAGACAGGTTTCTGGGATTTGGAGGGCAGGAGGAGGGGCAAAATGCGGCAGGTGCACCCCATACACTGCTAGGTGGATGTTAGAGGTTTAACTTCCACATACAGGACAGATGGATCTTAGAAACAGAGGGCCAAGTGCAGAAAGTAAGCACCATATATGCGAGGGACACACACATGCACACGCGCGCACACACACATCCCCAAGCAACGAGCCACACTGATTTTGCAAAAATATACACTGACCGGGGCCCACCTGGGTGGCTTGGTTAAGCCTCGCACTCTTGACTTCGGCTCAGGTCATGATCTGATGATTCATGGGTTTGAGCCCCGCATTGGCACCATGCCCATAGCTCAGAGCCTGCTTGGGATTCTCTCTTTCCTCTCTCTCTGCCCCTCCCCTGCTCGTGCTCAATTGCGCACACGCTCTCTCTCTGTTTCTCTTTCAAAATAAATAAGCTTAAGGGGCACCTGGATGGCTCAGTATGTTAAGTGACTTCAGCTCAGGTCATGATCTCACAGTTTGTGAATTGGAGCCCCATATCCGGCGGTGTGCTGACAGCTCAGAGCCTAGAGCCTACTTTGGATTCTGTGTCTCCCTCCCTCTCTATACACTGACCAAAGGATACCCATTGATCACCTTGGAATGGTCGCTCACTGCAGGGGGAGAGAAGAGGGGAGTGAGCCAGTTGCAGAGAAAAGTGATTTCTTTTTTTTTTAATGATGCAGGGACAACCTGGAGGAAAAGATCAAACCCTGACCTCGGATTGTAAGCAAAAGCGAACTCCAGGTGGACTGGGGCCTGGGATGACAAAACTGAAACCACAAAACTGCTAGAAGAAAACTCAGCCTCATGGTCTCCGCGCTGGGCAGGCCCTGGACTCCAAGGCTGGGGTGCTTTCCAGGTTCCCCCCCAGAACCGCCCCGGCCTCTGATGGGTGAGCAGGCGGGTGGCGGCATGCGCTCCCTGGGGGCCCTGCTGCTGCCCAACTGTCAAGCACGTGGACAAGACCCAGCTGGTCTCCCTTCTCCAGTGCTCAGGAGTCCCCAGGGCTGAAATCCCTACAACTGCCCTGTAGAGCAAGATGACAAGCAGTGCTCCCAGTCAGAGGAGGGTGACACGTCCAGAGCAAGGCCCAGGCCAGAGCACCAGCCCAGCCTTCTTGCCACAAACACCACCAGGCCCCAGCGTGAGTGGCAGGCCAGGCCCAGAGCCCTGAGCACCAGCAGCCTGGGGTCTCCAGGAGCACGCTGGCACCCCCACCCCGGGGGAGGTCACTGCGAGAAAGTCATCCCTTCCATTTGTTAACATCCTGGAGACAATCCCTCCGTGACTGCAAATTCCCCTAAAGATGATCATTAAGATAAAATATATTTATGTAGAAGCATAATCAGGACACAGCAAAAGCCATGGAAGCAGGCAGGCTCTTCGGAGGCTCGGGGAAGCAGAAAGCAGGCTCGGCCCCGAGGGGGCCATCAGCACGGGGCCCCACTGGTGAGCTTTATTAAAAGAAGCTCATTAGGATTATTTCATCCCAGCCCTTTATAGCTTTATGACCAAATCGGAATTAATTTTTGCAATGCCGGCAGCCGCAGCTCATCCGACGTCTGTTTTTACGACTCGAGGTGGAGGGGAGGGGCGGGGAGGGGGGGCGCCCTGGGGCTGGGCCCGCCCCTCTGCGCTTGTTCATCAGGGCTCCGTCTGTAACAGCTGCAAGGACTCTCAGACACAAGCAATGGAAGGTCCATAAATTGCCTGGAGTCCCAGCCCCCTTACCTTTCCAGAGCTTCAGGTCAGAGATGGAAACTGGAGAAGGGAAAAGAAATTTCCCTTACCTTCTCCGTCTGGGACTGTCCCCAGAGCATGCCCTCGCAGGGCACTGGGCACCGGCAACGGATGCTCCCCGGCGGTGCACAGGGAATATCCTGGCGTGCCCAGCACCCGCCTGCCCCGCTGGAGATTATAGACCCACCCGGAATTGTATCGCATGGCCACCTGCTTCTCTCGTCCGTGGGTACGGCTCCTTGATTGTCCTTTGATGAACCACCTCATCACTCCTGGACCTCATGGCTTAGGGGGAGCCAAAGCCATGGAGCCCCATCCCCGGGAGCACCCACATGGCTTGGGCAGGCCAGTGAACCCCGATGCCAAGCATGTGCTGGAGTATACAGGGAAAGATACCGTATCTGCTCCATGCTGCGATTGCTAAGCGGGTAAAATGTGAGCCAGGTAAAATGTGAGTTGGGCACCTTCTTCTCCTGTAAGAAGCAGAGCTGAGCAAGGAAGAGAACAGGCGATACCATTCAGGTCCTGAATCCAGCCGTGCCTGAAGCCAGCTCTGAGTCAGTTCATTTGGATTTCTGTCTCTTGTAGCCACAAGAATCCGAAAAGGCACCATTCTACACACGCACACATGCACTACATGTAACCACGTGCATTGTCCTGAGTAAGCCAGACACCGGCTTTGATTTTGTAGCCATATCCTTCAGACTATTAGCATCAGATGGTGCTGCTTTGTTCCACCTCCTATTTTTGGAGGAAGCCCAGTGCGGACAGAGAGGGGACAGAGAAGGTCCACTGTGGATTTTAGGTGTGTGGTCAAGAGAAAGGGGTCAAGCCCTGGTTCGTTCACACAGATACACGTCCTTGGGAAGTGAGGGGACCTACCTGCAGAGGTGTTGAGAACCCCCAGCAGGGCCATGCTGAGTGATCAGGAGCTCTGAGCCGCTCCCAGGCTCCCTACGGCAGCACTAGACAAAAGCAAGAACACCAGTCCAGCTCTCCTGCCGCAAACACTCCCAGGGCCCAGCACGAGCGACCTGCCATTCACAGCCCTCATGCAGAGTCCCAAACACACCGTTCCCGGGTCTGGACGCTCACACCAGCCAAACGGCCTAAGTTCCTCTGCACATGTCGTTTCCCCCCACCCCTCCACCCCTCCCACTACCCTCCTCCCGGCTCCTGAAGCCCATCTAGCCCTAAGGATGAAGCAGTCAGGTCCCTGGGGTACAGGCGCTGAGAGCACCCTCCCCTGGTGAGTTCCTATGCACAGCCAACGCAGGGCAGGTCCCCGGGGCCAGCTATGGTCTCCAGGGCACCAAACATCCTCTCTATGGGTAGTCAGCCGAGGGAAGGGGAGCTAGCCCCGAGTTACCTCCCCACTGCCGCTCCCCAGAACACGGCGGCGGCCAGATGGCAGGATACAATGGAGAGACTGGCAGATCGCTCAACGAAAATATTTACTGTGAACTTCAGAACAAAACACAGACACCCACAGGTCTCGACAGAAGGGAGGATTCCCTGGGATTTCATTTTAAATGTGGGGGAAGTGGAAGGCTGACAAGTGGGGGGCTGGTGGCCAGTGTTGGGGGGCCACAGGCCTGGCGGCTTCCCCCTCCCCACCCCCTATGCACCACTTACACAAGTGTGTGACAGGCAGGGAAATTGCATCACCAGCCCCTTTCATGCTCCCAAGTCCTGGATTTGGACATCCGGCAGCCTCAGGGCTTCGCTCCTGGGAAGGCACCCCACTCTCAGGTGCACCCAGGCCCAAGCCAGAAGGAGGGCCTGCTTCTCCCCTACCCACAAAGCCGGCTCTCTCCTCAGCCTAGGGCTGCCTGCACCTGCCCCCACCCACCTCAGCATGGCCCCAGCTCACGCCCCCGCCCCCAAGAACCAGCTCCTCCCTGGTCTCCAGATTCTCCAAATCCAGGTTCCAAGGCATTTCTCTTCAGCTGCCAACTTCAGATGCCTATGCCGAGCCCCATGTCATGAAGAGTGGGTGACACGAGGCAGGGAGGGGTCCCAGGGCTTTAGGAGGGGCTTGGGGCATGCTTGTGGAAAGTGTGGGATGCTGCCCAGCCCTGCCCAAGACCCTCTCCTGCCAGGCCGTGATCAATATGCAAGAACAGCTGCTTGCCCCAGCCTCCTCCCCCAGCCCAGGGTTAGAGGGTCCCCTGCTCCCCCACCATCCCCTGCACCCCTCCTGGCCCCGCCCAGGGCCCAGTCACATGGAGGGGATGGGGCCAAGAGCCACGGCTCCTCCTGGCTGACACCAGGACCCAGAGTGGCACCAAGGGTGGGCCACACTGTTCCACCAAGCCACCTTCTTGGGAGAGAGAATTCAGACACCCTTGTCAGCGGTGGGACAAGAAGAGGCTCCACAGTTGGCGATGACAATGGCATTGGCCACATCGGGCATCAGGGCTCTACGGACATCCCTGTTTATTCTTCACAGCAGCCACATGGGCCAGGAACGGACTCTCTCCAGTGCAGAGGGAGGGAGGCTCACACACCAGCCCACGGCCTCACGGGGGCAGGGAGCAGCACGGAAGGTGTCTGATTCCAGAACCCAACTCAGCCCCTGCACGGGCCTCAGTCGGGGCCACTCGGAGCCAGCTGCATTGGGGCCAGTACGCCGCAGGCTGCTGAATGCTTCAGGGGACCTCATCCCACCACGACCCTGCAGCACGAGGCCATCACTCTGCCTCAACTGTCCGCTTTGACCCCTGACGTGTGAGGCTCTAACAAGGACCCAGAGAAGCCAGGGTTTCACCCCACTGAGCACCCCGTGGGCCTCGAGCCTTGAGTCACTGGTGCTGCTACGAGCTGGAACCTGAGATGCTCTACCTGGCAGTGTGTGCTCGAAAGAGGGGGGAGACGCCGAGGGTCCATTTTCAGGGCCGCTGTGCACACGGATGCCCCGCCCAGCGGCAGGGGCTGGGGGCGCCCTGCACATTCACACGGACTCTGCTTCCAAGTGCAGGCCCTGGGAGGGAGGTACGCATGCACAAGGTTCTTCCACTTTAAACCCGGTGGTGGAGCAGAAAGGGGAATGGAGAGAAAGAGCCCAAAGATCGCACACTGGGCACGTGTAAGGGGGCAGGATTTCTGAGGGGACAGACGGCGCACTGACCAGTGCTCCTCACGTCTGTCCCTGTCCAGAGCCTGCTGAAGGAGCAGAAGTGAGCGATGAGGGACTGTCCTCACCCCTCTCCACTGATGCTCCACTGACAGGGGGGACCCCGAGAGAACTGCCTCTTGACTGACAGTCCACAGAGGGGGCAGGAGACACTGGCGGGGTGGACACCTTGGATCAGCCCAAGAAGAGCTCCTCATGGGAGTGACTTCTTCCTGAGTCTTCTGCCGAGTCCTGCTGGGTCTGGGGACCTGGAGTATCCCCAGCCCCCTGCCCCCTGTCCTCTCTCCCAGGGAATGTCAGGCAGGTCTCGCTTTCTTTTGTCTTTCTGGCCTTTCTCTGTCTTCCTAGGATAAGAGTCACAGGAGCCTGCCATGAGTCTGCACCTTTTGGATCCAAGGTGCAGACTGGGGTGAAGGCCCACTCCAGTTTAGAGGCCCCCCGTTTAGCCCTGCGAGGGCCCCAGGCATGTCATCCAGTCCCACGGGTGATGGGCTGGCGTCCTGCTTGTCTTCTTGTGTGAGATTGGTGGGATCAGAAGCCTGGCGGGCTGGTGTCCTCAGGGGGGGTGGGATCCTATTAGTTCTACTGGACCCCACACGTCCCTCTCCCATGGTCCTTCAGCCTGCAGGCACCAGGGCAGGGAGGGAAGGAACTCCCACACCAGCCCCCGAGGCGCTCTTGCTGTGTTCCCCGCACAGCCTCCTGTCAGCCCACGGTGTTGACGGGGCTTAATTTGATCAGCCCCATTGAGAGAAGGAAGGAAAAGAGAAATCAGAGCAAGTGCTGAACGCTGTAAATTTAATCCGTGACACCGCCTCACACGGGCCTTTCCTAACAACCTGGGGGTGCAGGGTGCCCTCCAAGCCCGGCTCTCATGGCCACCCGAGGGCTGCCCTTCCTGCAGAAGGGATGGCGCAGAGCCAGACCCCTGGCTGCCCCGGACACCCCAAGGTCTCCAGAGGGCAGGCTAGGTGGCTAGCCAGGCAAGAGACTACAAAAATCAGCGTGTTCTCCTTTAAAAGGTCTGGGGTTTTCTTTCCTGGTTTAAAAGCAAATGTGACTCAGCTGGGTGTGCACTGAGAGGCAGGGTGGCTGAGCCACTGTACGCGCCGGCTCTCAGACTACGGGGCTCCTGCCTAGCCCAGCAAGGGTGCTGGGGCCGCCATCACTGTTGTGCATGACTGCAAAGGGCACTAGCCACCACAGGACTAAGACCCTTGCATGAGCCAGTCCCAGTCCACCTGCCTGCCTTGCCTGCTGGCTTCTCCCACAGCTGAGGCCCCTACACACTCCCCTGGGACAGGAACCCCCTGCCTAGGGCACCCGGCCTGGCTCCCACTGTCTGCCTGGCAAAGTCCGCTGTCTGCTCCTCCAAAGTCCAGCCCCAAATTTCCTTCCGTTCGGGAGGAAAAGACCTGGCCACCTGCCCCCTCCACCAGACCTAGTGAGTAGTTCTCTCCCTGACCACCAAACCTTACATCTGTCTTCCTCCCTCCCTTGCTCCCTCCCTTCCCTCCTATATTTTCCTTCCTTCCTTCCCCCTCCCTCCCTTCCTTCCTAAGTATCTCAGGATCGACTGCCTGTAAGGCCCCATGCAGCATGATCCTTTCTACACCAATCTGTGCCATGTCACCATCACAAACTAGCTGACTTGCTCTCACTTGTTCCTGAACACACACATACACACGCAGGCATGCACATGCACACTCAAGCTTGCACGCACACACGCACACTTAAACCCAAGCTCACGCTCACACATTCATGCTCACAAACTCACATCCTCTCCCGTCAATTCCTGGAAGACTGAGGCTGCCTTTGGCTCCTCTCCAAGTCCCTAGACACCCACGTGGGGCTTGACAAAGTACACCGATAAACTGGAGCCCGCACCACCTGTTGGGAAGCGGAAAGGTAATTGTCATCCTTACGCTACCTACGAGCAGACTGAGGCTAGGAAGGCAGGGAGAGGCTGCAGGCGTGGAGCAGCCACGGAGAATATTTTCTTGGCAGGAGCAGTTCCGGGCAGACACTCAGGAAGGTGTGGCTGCTTCTTTCCTGGCCCTTGTTTCCAGGGGCGGAGCACAAAGGCGGCAGGGGGCCTGGCTGGGCAGTGGGTGCTGTGGTTACCGACCTCTCCCTCTCCTCCTAGGAGGGCTATTGCCATGGCTCCCGGCACATCCCTACTGCCTGCGGGTGCCACCTGACCGGCACGGAGCACCGGCCAAGCATTATACCACCTTGGGGGTGTCCACAGTGCCAACTGCACGGACTTGGTGCCTGCCGGGACAGCAGGTAGCTAGGCTAGGTGTGTTTGGAGAACATCCTCCAAATGGTCTGCAGTTCCAGAAAGAACTATGTTCTTCCATTTTTCCATGAGATGTGGGGGCCCCTTGGCTAATCTTTCAGTTTTTCACTCTTAACAAGAGATATTTCACTCCCATAAGAAGCAGCCATGTGGGAATGTGGCCATGGGCCAGAGACAAGGGACCATGGGGATCCTGGGCATGCTGGAAGGTCTAGGAGGACAGGACTGCTTAGGAGGGCATAGGTCTGTGGTGCTGGACTTATCTCTGTCAAGAAGTCCAAAATCTGGATTTGCATAGAAGTCTCTGATCTCTGGATACTGGAAAGCAATTTTATTGTATTCATTTATTTTGAGAGAGAGAGAGAGGGTGCAAGTGAGCGAAGGGCAGGGAGAGAGGGAGAGAGAGAGAGAAGTGGGACTCGTACTCATCCAGAGAGGGGCTTGAGCTCACTTGATATGTAGCTCATGGCCACCCGAAGCAGGGCTCAAACTCACGATCTGTAAGATCATGACCTGAGTCAAAGTCAGATGCTTAACCGACTGAGCCACCCAAGCACCCCAGAGAGAAGTTTTATGATAATGGAAGTCCTGTGCCGCCCAGGGACACCAGCCTGAGGTGGTTTTCCAGGTCAGTCTGCCGCCTTGGCTCCGTGCTAGCACGCCCATTCCCTAGGTGCTGTCCTCTTGCCTACGTGGGGGCCTGTGGGAGTGTCAGATTCTGACGAACCAGAGCAAGCCACCTGCCAGCAGCTGCCGCAGGGCCAAAATTTCCTCAGCCGCAACTCATACCCACTGCTCATCTGTGCCCCTTCCTTCTCAAAGCCAGCTGCTGGTGGGTATGGTTTATCATGGGATCCTCACATGGAGACCCGATGAAGGCTCACTAGTCATCCACACAGCCACAAACACTTGGTGTACCCCAAGCTCCTCCTCTATCTCAGAGGTCTTGGCCTAGCCCCCGGTCCACGTAGAGCCCAAGGCTCACCCCATATTGTGTGCACTTCACACAGAGGACCGACATCCTTCATATGTAAAGTGCTCCTTCAAATCAACAAGAAACAGCCCAGCAATTCAAAAGGAAAACAGGCAATGGTATAAATGGACAGTTCTCAAAGAAGAAAACCAAGCAGCTTTCAAAGATATGAAAAGATTCCCTTTTATTTAAAAAACATTTTTTGTAATGTTCATTCATTTTTGAGAAAGACACAGAACATGAGTGGGGGAGGGGAAGGAAGAGAGAGAAACACAGAATCTAAATCAGGCTCCAGACTCTAAGCTGTCCCCACAGAGCCTGACGTGGGGCTCAAATCCATGAACCACAAGATCATAACCTGAGCAGAAGTCGGACACTCAACTGACTGAGCCACCCGGGCCCTCCCCGCACTTTTATTTTTTAATAAAAGAAATCCTTGTGTCAGATTGTCAAAATAGAAATGTGTGAATCAGGGGCACACGTTGACAGAAGGAGAGAGCGAGCCACGAGCAGGGTGTGGCACAGAGAGTGGAGGACAGGTGAGGTACAGGGCAAAGGCCACTGGAGCCCACACGGTGTGGAAGATCCTCATCCTCAGAACGCGGTGACAGGCAGGGCTCAGCTTGCTCTCCAGAGCAGCCCAGCTTCTGGGAGGAGGCAGCAGGGGGCAGCACAAAGGGGCAGTAGGGTGGATGCACACAGAGGTCTGGGAGGCAGCGCCACGGTCACTGCAGCGATGCAGCAAGGGGGGAGCTGAGCCGGGCACCCTGTCACCCTAGGAAGACTTTTCCTTCTGGGGGGACCTCAGGAGGTGTCACCAGGAGGAAGGGAGCCCAGGTGGGGCACACTGGGCCTGATGCTCCTGTGGGGACCCCAAAGACAGATGCCTGCTAGGCACTAAGGTACAAGGAGTCTGGGGCACAGAGAGAGTGCTGGGCCGGAGGGTGGTGTGGGGGCCCTGGGTGTGTGAGGTTAATGTAAATAGTCATGAGGTTTGTCTTCCAGGATGCATACGGGGAGGGACATCAAAGCGACTGCAAACAGGTAAACAGAAAGTAACGAGCATCATTACTGACTCCTGCCCATTCCCCCAGAATCTTGTCTGGGCACTGGCCGGCTGTCCTGTCCTCTTCAGCCAGGGAGGCCAGAGGGGGGCCGCCTCATCAGAGCCCAAGGCCGCCAGCAGGATGGCCTGGGGCTCCCTCCACCCCGCATGGTGTGAGGCCAGCCTGGGTGTAAGATGGGAGGAGTAGCTGCCACAGGACCCGGCTCTCAACCCAGTGCAGCCACTGCCTTGCATGCGTCTGTCTGATGCCTCCCAGAGCAGCAAATGTACCCACAGCCGGAGTGCCCACCAGAAGTGCCTGGGTCTGCTGGCGCTGCCCTTGGCGTCAGCAGGACCCCACCCATCATTATGCCTGCCAATCTGATCCTAAGCCCCTGCAGGAGCACCCCACCCCGGGGGTGGTGCCTTCCCACCTGTCACCTCACTCACCGGCTATAACCATCCAACCAGAAATCCTCATTCCCCTTCTAAGGGTGAGTGCTAAGACTCAGAGTCTGGACAGGAGCCTCAGGTGTGAGCAGTGACCCTGGGTAAGCTTGGCCGGTCCAGCAAGGCCACCCTGGTTCTGATCCCAGGAGGGCCACTTCCCAGGTGAGACACAGCCAGGCCCCTACCCCTCTCTGGGCCTAAGTTTCCCCATCTGAAACACAGGCACAGTGACCCCGTCAACAGCCCACACAGAACATGGGTTCAATGAACGTAAGCTCGGGGAAAGTGAGGGGGCCTTAAAAAGGCGCTATGCCAGAGGATCAAGGGAAAGAAGGGGACAGCCAGAGAGCCAGCGCCAATGGCTTGGACCCGCCCCAAATATGGGAACGGGCCACAAACACCAGACCCCTGCTCCTTTCCCCGTGTGTCAGGGGCATCCAACTTGGCCAGGGCCTCAGCTGCTCCCAGCAAAAACGCTTCTGAAGGGTCTTGCCCTTGCTTGCAGCCCAGGGGCGCATCCCCCAAAGTCCAGACCTCCAAGAAACACCCCTCCCGGACTGCTCTTGAAATCACCTCGGAGAAGCAAGAATCGCTTCTGCTTCCAAAGACATCCCCAGGCAGGAAATGGGCCTCGGGCACCATGAATGTTTAATTACGTTAATTGTCCAAGTTCAGAGCGCACCACCACTCCCTAAGTGCCTTATGGGAAATTGTAATTAAGCGTGAAATGGTTCATTTTTACAACTCCCCTTTCTCACCCTCTCCAGACTGCTGGGAGCTGCTGACTGCAGCCCAGCCTCCCTGGCTAAAGCTCACCTTCCTTCTTACTTAATTTTCTGACCTTTTCTCATGACATCCCCATCCCAGACACGCCAGCGCTTTGGCACACAGCACCAAATGCCGTAATTACTTAACTATAAACCTCCCATGGAAATTTGCTTTTGACTTTGTTAGAAAGCACTGTAATCAAATCTCTGAGAGCACCGGATCGATGGGCAGGCCTGTCGGAGGAAATACATCGCCGGATTAAGTGGCTTAGCAAAAGGAGGTCCCGGCAGGCCTGGGCGGGCGGGTGCGAGCGGGGCGGGCAGGTGGGCAAGTGTAACGACTAGAAAGTCTAGCCTGGCCCTCACGGAGCCAGCAGGCACCACAGTGCTCTCCCAGCCCTGGGCACTCATGGGGGGTTGACTCTGAAATGCTCCTCTGAAATGGTTCAGGTCTCTGTGTACACACTCCAAGGCCTGCCCGTGTGGAAACCACAGGGAGACCTGGCCTGAAACATACAAGGAATGTATACTTTTGACTTTATGCTCTGGGAGGCCGTGCATACGGCCGCACAGAGAGGGCGAGGTTTGGAGGGGGAAGACAGACCCAAGAGCTCTGACCTAGGGTCCCAGGTCTGGAGCCCCGACTTGTCGGAGACCGTGCACTGGGCTGGTTACTGGTGCCCTGCAGCGTGTTTCAGTATGGTATGAGACTACCTTTATTTCACGAGCGTACTTAAAACGTACCACGACTCATGTACCTTCATTTTTATTTTTTAGAGAGAGAGAGAGAGGGCAGGGCAGAGGGGCAGGATGGAGACTCTCAAGCAGGCTATACACTTAGCGTGGACCCGACACGGGGCTCAATCCCACAACCCTGCGACCACGGCCTGAGCCGAAATCGAGAGTCGGATGTTCAACAGACTATGCTGCCCTGGGGCCCCAGCCTTCCCTTTTTAATACAGCGGGGCTCTCAGAGAACGAGTGAGCCAGGTCTCTCATGCACATCTGGGTCTGCGGCTGTGCCGGCTGCTCACACGCCCATGTACACACGTGCACCTATGTGTGCACACATGTGTCTCGTAGAGACCCCTGGGGCGGAGCAGGTGCAGAGAACCAGGCACCAAGGTTGAGGGGACGACCCAGTGCCCAGAGTCCCCTCTCCAGGAACAGCACCCCAACTGTGTTCCCAGAAAGAAATCCCTGGTTCCTCCCGTGCACACAGCCCTCCTTAGCCAATCAGCCCATCCCTTGCTGGATGCGGGCCCAAGCCAGGCGGGTCAGGACAGAGGAGAGCTGTGGGGATCACCCGTGCCCGCTCACAGCTGTCTAGCCCCTCCTGCCACTGGGATTCTGAGTGGCCTGGCTTCCAGGTCCCTCCCCAGCAGGCTTCTGCCTCCCCACTGACTCTGTGGGTTCCTCCCGTCCTCCCAGTAATTCCGCATGGGCTCAGGGCAGCCAGACTCCATTCATGCTGTCTGCCACCAGAGACCTCCCTGCCACAGAGGCAACCCTGGCAGGCACCCAGCGACATCGCCATCCCCTGCATGGCCCAGGCACCACGGGCCTGAGCCCCTGCTCTGCCGGGGATTCTGAACACACAGCATCAATCACCCAGCCGGGAAGTCCCAGGTTGAATCTGCCAGCACTGCATGGACAAGCTCAGAAAGTGAGCAAGGCCGGATCCCCACGGCAGGCAGAGCCTCCCCCCAGACTCCAGCTCACCCACGCCCCAGTCTCTAGCTAGGCACTCTCAGGAATTCACACTCATCTCTCTCCTCTTTCCACACCTGCCACCATCCCTTCCTGACCAGGTGTTGGCTGATAGGCACCTGCCCACACCCAACTCTCCTGGGCTCCAGACCCACACCCAGCTGCCTACCACTGTCCCCAGCGCGTCCTGGAACACTTGCAGGCCAACAGCCCCAGATAAACTCCTCCCTTTGCCCCGCCCTGATCCCGGCAGATGTCAACGACCCGCCTATCTCCCCTCCATGTCCTGGGGGTTCTCAAATGCTGGCATTTCCCCCTCTGTTCCCTGAAATCTGCCCCCTGTCCCCGTCCATGGGGAGTCATACCTCATCACGGCCAACCAGCCAGCAGTAGCCTCCTTGCAGACCTTGGCACGTCGGCCCCTGCAGCAACGCCCAGACTCCCCCAGGCCTCCCCCAGGCCTTTCCAGGGGTGTGACCCTCGCCACCCAGGACCTGCTGATAGGCCTGTCACCCGCATGTCCGTCTCCCATCCAGAAGACCCACTAACACTTCGCCCCTGTCTGCCCTTGCTGGCAGATGCCTCTTCAGTCCTGGAAACCCAGCTCCCTACCGCAGTTCCCGACCCCTGCAAACAGAGCAAGGCGCTCTTTTCGAGACTCTCCCAGCATCCTATCCAGTCTTCTGTTTAACACAGATCACGTGGGTCAGAAAGTCCGAGCTCCTGAAGGAAAAGCACATGTTGGATTCATCCCGGGAGCACCAGTCTGGCCGCAGGGAAGATCTCAGGGAAGGTTTATGTGTGCCGGAATGAGGGAATAACCAAAGAGCAAAACCCAAGCCCGCCCTCCCCCCATCTCGGGGCGCCATGAAGTATGTGGAGCAGAGACAACACCTTTTGCACCCATAAAGTCCAGCGCCTGCCTATGAGTGCCAAGTCCTTCCCAGTGTGCCAGGCCCAGGCTGAGTGGAAATCACAGGGACCCCAAAGAGAACCAGCTGATGGGCCTTGAAGACACTCGTCTGGCCCCTTTGTCTCACGGGTTCTAGGGCTTGACGCTGTAGAAAAGTTCTAGGTCACAGGGAAGGGCCTTGTTCCCATCCTGGCTGGAGGCGTTTTCGTGGGGTTCCTGTGGCAGGTCTTGCCTAGGGAGAGGAAGGGGGCAGGGAGGGCGGTAGCTTCTTCCCAGACTGAAGTTAGAATCCAAGACCGATACCAACTGACTTGGTCCTCTCTAGTGCAGGGCCCTCACGTGAACTGCTGAGCCACACACACAGCTCCTAGTAGGCCCCACCGGTGCCCCCTACATCAGGAAAGCTCCAAGAGTCCTTGTCACCCCCCAAGGCATAAGGCATCGCCTCATCTGGCTCAGCCCCTTGTGGGACATCTTTGAGCTTCAGTCATGCTCCTGTCACCCCAGGGTCCGCCCGGCTCTAGCTCTGGCCCCAGCTGCCCTCCTATTCCGGCTGCACGGAGCACTGCCCCCTGCCATGAAGCCCCCTGCCAGGCCCTAGCTTCCAGAGGTGGCCATGCCTTGTGAGATGCTGACACATCAGGTGACTGCATCCTTTGCCCCAAGGCTGGCTAGACCCTGGTGGGGGAGGGACTGCTCCAAGAGAGATGGGCATCCCAGGGTCATCCCTCCCTCCAAGCCCGTAGACTCTGGACGCAGAAGCCACACTCTCTGCCTCCTCTGTGGGTGCAGGAGGGGCAAACACTATCCCCAGGTGCTTAGGGAAGATGGACACCAGTCCCAATGGTTCCGGCTACCCCCATGAGGACAGAAAGGGAATCTAAATACCAAATTTGGCAGTGACTGAGGTCCTAAGACTCCAACAAAACATATGGGGACAAAGCTAGAGACATGGATAGGCCGTCAGACCTGTTACAGGGCTTTTCAAAAAGCTTTTCCCCCTTTGAAATCCCTTTGAGTTACTTTTAAGGAAATCTACATAACTTTGGGCCCAATCACATCAGTTAAGTGTTGCTTCACAATGGTTGGACAGCGTGGGTGCTGCTGTCCGGGGGCAGGCGGTGGACGACTGCCCGAGGCACCATGTTACAGGTCCTCTAGAAGAGGTTTCTGTTCTCAGGACTCTTCTGGGCCTCTCTCTGTGTTCCGGGGGGGTGGGGGGCATGTGCTGGCTTCGTCTGCAAAACTTCAAGGAAAAAAGTAAGTGCACCTTCCCTTCAACCCCGAAATCACTGGGACACGAGAGCCTGTGCTTCTCATCCTGCAAGGCACCAGCAGAAGAAGCACAAACCAACAAGGCTAAAGAAACCACGACATCCATCTTTCCCGCCACACGCTGGGCTGTGGGCTGCTCTCGTGAGTGCCCGTGTTGAAGGAGGGTTAGCTACCCAGCACTTGGAGCCGCCCCCACGAGAGCTGTGACCATCCGACAACACGCACACACATGGACCCTGTTATTAGACACCCCTTGGAGAAGCTGCGGGCTCTGGAAGCGGCCAAGCTGCCTGGTGGCTTGGAAGAAACTTGAAGTGGTTCCCTCCACTCTGGCGGCATGGACGTGCCTCTTAAGTCTGCAGGGAGCCACGGAAGAGTTGGAGCAGCTCTAGTTCCCCGGGACACGCAGCAGATAAACAGACACCTGTCCGTGGAGCAGAGTCCCGGCTTTCACCCGCTGGTGTGCACGGATGCATCCCCCGGCTACTGACTGAGGGGCTCACACAGGCCCCAGACTGCTCCTGGGACAGACACATCAATCCAGTGGAGCTGACTTCCTGGGTATGCTGACATTGGTGGGTGCTGTGCAGAGCAAGAAAGTAAGAGCAGAGAGGCTGCCGCCATTGCAAAACACTTGAGGGGTCGGGGCTACATCTCACTGAAAGACGGCAGGTGAGCCAAGTCTCGAATGAGCTGAGGGAGGAATCATGGGAGCATCTGAGGGAAGCGCATGTGGGCAGAGAGAAGAGCCCGTGCTGGGCCAGGAGGCCAGAGTGAACGAGCAGTGGGAAAACAGCAGGTAGCAGGTGCAGAGGGGCAAAGGACCAGAGTGCGTGGCACCTTGTAGATGGTAAAGATGCTGTCTCCTCAGATGAATGACGTGGGGGCCGCTGTGGGGTTCTGAGCAGAGGACAGGCATGATCTGACTGAAGAATCAAAGACTCACTGATGGAGAACCACAGAGTGTAGGACTCCATTTATATGAAATGTCTGTGGAAACAGGCAAATCTAGAGACAGGCAGGGAGGTTTGTAGTTGCCCAGGGCTGGGGTGGGAGGGAGGAATGGAGGGTGACACCCAAGGAGTGAGGGGTCTTCTGGGGGGTGATGAAGATGTCCTACACTGATTGTGGTAGTGGTTGCATAACTCTGAGAATATATTAAAAGCCACTGGTGACTTGTGTCTTGTACAGTATGTGAATTCTCTCCCAATGAAGCCTTTCGAGAAAAAGAATGCCTACACTGGGGATGGACGGGGCATGGGGGTGCACGGAGACCCAAGGGGACACTACTGCAGCCGTCCAGGCAGAGGAAGGTGGTTTGGCCTGAAATGGGGCTTGTAGAGGGGGTGTGAGGTGGTCCGCTCTGGTGGATTTTGCAAGTGAAGCCAACAGGTTTCCTGACCTGTTGCACATGGCGTGTGAGAGGGTGAGAGAAATCAGTGGATAAATCAAGACCTCTGCTGTGCAAAGAGTTCACCATCCACAGAGATGGTGGGTGGAGCAGTGGTGTGGGTGAGATTGAGAGTTTACTTCGGGGCATGCCAAGTTCACTATTTCTTTTTTCTTTTTTAATTTTTAATGCTTTTTAAAATTTATTTTTGAGAGACAGAGAGAGACAGGGCGAGCAGGGGAGGGTCAGAGAGAGAGGGAGATGGAGAATCTGAAGCAGGCTCTGAGCGAGCAGTCAGCACAGGCCCCGATAGGGGCTCAAACCGTGAGATCTGACCTGAGCTGAAGCTGGAGGCTTAACTGACTGAGCCACCCAGGCGCCCCACAAGTTCACTATTTCTGTTAAGCATTGCAGGACTAGGAGTCTGGGTAAGGGAGAAAAGTCTGGGTTGCAAATGCAAATCTGGGAGCCACTGGGATTTCGATGGTGCCTAAAGCAACAAGATGGAGGAGATCACCAAGGTGGGGTGTGGAGGGAGACAAGCACCCTGGCGGGGCGGCAGGGGGGCGTGTGGTCAAACACTCGGGCCAGGGAGAGATGGGAGAGAGTCTGCAAACACTGGTGCGGTGGTCAGAGCCCATGAAAACGGAGTGTCCTCCGGCCACGTCCCATCCTGACACGTGCTATGGAGAGGAGCTGAGCACTGCCCAGCGGGTGTGGCCACGCACAAGTCGCCTGTGACCTTGAGGAGGGCAGGTCTGGAGGCGTGATGCGGGCAGAGGCCTGACCCAGTAGGGATAAGAGAGAATCTTCCATTCTCCCAGGAGGAACTGGAGACAGTGATTCCTCTTGAGGGAGTTTTTCTGTCAAAAGGACCAGGCTGGCAGGGGAGGCGAGGGGTCGGGTGTGCATGGGGATGGGGACACCAAGGGAGTGCTCCACCCCGCTGGCACTGCTGTGAAAGGCATAATCCCGCTGATCACTGCGGTGGAGCCATGAATGTTGTCAGATTCGGAGCTGGATTTTTGCCTCTTCCGAGGGTTTTGCCCCGAGAGGGAAGTAGAACATGGAGTCTGACTCTCCTGGCAGAGCTCGGTGGGCTCCGTTGAGGGCAACCTTGATGAGCACAGCCCAATTTGGGAGGAGAGGGGGTGGGGGCCTCAGGTTCAGTGGAATAAAAGGAAACCCAGCTCTCAGGAGAATTTTACAAGAGGAGTTAGCTTGAGCCTCGGTTTTGCTGACAGACGGGCGTAGCTGCATGGATGAGGCAAACCCAAGCCCTTTGCGAAAGGTGCTGAAGAATAGTGGTGTCCTCTGGCCAAGAAGACACCGGAATGTAAGAGGAAGAGAAGAGAGAAGCTTCCAGAGCTGGAGGCCAGGCTGATGCAGGCTGGGCTGAGCGACAGAATCGGGTCACTGTGTCCACCATGACTGTGTGAAAGCACTTGGAGCCCCCACAGGGCAGCGTGGGCACGTCCTTAGTCCCCGGGTTCATGTGACCCTGGCCGATGCACGCTGCCCCTGACAACCTGCACGAGGCACATGCTGCCAGAGATGACCTCACGCTGGTGGAAAACCAACCGAGGGAGGCCCCCTCATCCAGCAAAGCTAGGCGAGATTGGTCTGCTATCCTGCACTTTTGTGAGTCAGAGTTTTCAGCCTCGCTGCCATCAAAACAGAGTCAAAGTCAATTCGAAATCCAAAATGATGTGAAAATTGCCGTGTCAAAGGCCATTCTGTAATTTCAGTTTATTAAAGTCGAGCAACCGCAGCTCTGCTGGACAAGTTTACTCCTGGGTAGGATTCAAATTTGCTCTTTGTATTACTTGTGCAACTTGAATACATTTCAGGGTTTCAGGAAACGGCCATGTATTTTCTCATGAAGAGTGCAGCTGAAAGAGCTACAACTCTCACAAAGTTTGTTTTTAAGTTCTGCGTATGTGACAGGGCTTTACGGCGTGCGAAAATTAATTGTACGCAACGGCGTCTGTGCCTGTCCGTAAGCACGTTTTTAAAAGAGGCAAGTGGAGGCCATTCGTTAACCATCCATACCAGCACCCCTCTTTCTGCTGGGAAGAGCCCTGCCTCACACCATGTGGCTCTGGGTCACGTAAATCGTGCCCCACCTGCCTCAGCTGACACATAACCCACACCTGGCACTGTGTTCCCCTCGCCGCAGTGCCTGGTTCAGGAAGAGAAACGTGGCCGCTGTGAGGCTCGTCACGGGTGCCCCACGAGGTCCAGACATTAGAAGAAAGAGACCTCCCCTTCCTGGATCAGCGGACTCACAGCACAAGCCTGGGGCTGCTGATGCAGAGAGCCAATCTAGGGGGAAGTGTCTGCAGAAGAGGCCAACTTGAAAGGAGGGAGAGACAGAGCGTTGGCAGCTTCTTGGGGGCCAGCTGGGCCTCTGTCTCAATCGCATATGCCAGTACACATCCTTTTTTGGCTTAATTAGATTTGTGTCTCCATCACTTACATTTTGAAGGAAGCAGACAGATACGGAGTCCTCTACCTTTCTCACTGCTATGGTCCTAAAATAGGTTAAAAATAACCTGTCTTAAGAGGTCCACTTCTGCCATGGTGGCATGAGGAGCCCCATGGACCAGTTCCCCAGCACAATGGTCATAACTAATGAAAATAATCCAAAGGAAAACCAACAACGACAATTTAAAGTCTCTGGAAATTGTCCTAAGGGCATACAGTAAATGAAGAAGCATCATGTATTCAAAAAAATCTACTTCCTCTCTGGAGGGAAATCCAATTCAGTAAGAAGAGCATGAGTCTATGGCACTTGAACCAAAACTACTCCCTCTCTTCCCCGAACCCCACCAGTTCAGTCTAAAGAAAGCTCTATCCTGGGTGGGTGTAGCCAAGAGTATGGGGCTCCCTCTTGCCCTTGACTCCCATCAAGGGATACAGTATCTCAGTGGGGATTTCCCATCCCTTCCGACTCCGAGTTGCCGAGGTGAAATTCCTGGTGAGTGTAGCTGAGAGGTCAGTGGCTCCCTTCCCCCACCCCAGCTCCCTTCCATTGGGTGGAAGCTCCATCCCAGGTACCAGGTGAGAGTACTGGGGTCCCATCATCCTTGGCGAGATTGTTTGTAGGAAAGAGGTTCCCTGCTGAGAAAGGCAAGCCGAGAAGACCAGAGGTTTCCTCCCCTGACCAGAACCTGGTGCAGTGGCTCAGACTTTTCCCTACAGAGAGTGGCAGTCCAGAGCAGAGAGCTCAAAAACTCTCCCCAAAGACCTGACTATCTGAGTCAGAATATGAAACAAGGTCAAGCCTAAGCATGCTCCCAAAAACAACAGAGATTTTGGTGGATGCATTTAAAAGGTGGCTGGTAGCTCTATGAGAGCAACAGGCTAAGCCTAGGTCAGGTAGAACCAGGAAAGTACTGAACCAGAAAGAACCGGGAAAATACAGTGATGGGGACCCCTCTGATGGGCAGAACAAATCTCAAAGACCGGCCTTAAAAACTAAGCCTACTCAAGTTCGTTGGGTCACACTATGTAGCAACTTATGCTCTAGGGCATTGCTGGAAATAATAAAACCATCAACCATCAATTAATGGGAGCCTAAAAGCTGGGTCTGATACCCAAAGAGGCAGATGGCTGAACAGAGAGATCAGGGACAGACACAGAGAGCCCCCACTAGAGCCACTGGTGTCCCAGGGTGACTGTGCATGTGCCAGGGCTGTGTGTGCCCTTTGGGGAGCAACATCAGAGGCCTCCCACTGCTGGGGATGTCGACTTCACTACAATAGTCAAGTCAGGCCAAGAAACAAATAAATAAGCAAACAACAAAATGAAGCCCAAGAGTGTGGAAGGGGAATCAGTGTCCAGAGTTGCTACCCTACCTTATCTAAAATGTACAGTTTCCAACAACAAAGTGAGACAGGCAAAGAGAGAAGAAAGTGGGAGGTGGGGGGTGAGGGTGTGGGTGGGGGAGGCAACATAGATCACCTGTGAGCAGGCCCGATGTCAGATTTAACCAGGATTTCTTTCTTTCTTTCTTTCTTTCTTTCTTTCTTTCTTTCTTTCTTTCTTTCTTTCTTTCTTTCTTTTTGTTTTTTTAAATGTTTATTTAGTTTTGAAAGAGAGAGAGAGTAGGGGAGGGGCAGAAAGTGAGGGAGACATAGAATCTGAAGCAGGTTCCAGGCTCTGAGCTGTCAGCACAGAGCCTAATGTGGGGCTCGAATCCATGAACCATGAGATCACAAACTGAGCCGAAGTCAGACGCTCAACAACTGAGCCACCAAGCACTCCAACAAAGAGTTCAAAGGAGCCATTTTATTATTTTATTTATTTTTTATATTTTAGACAGAGAGAGAGAGAGAAAGAGAGAGAAAGTGTTTCCATGCATGAGTGAGGGAGAGGGGTGGAGAAAGAAAGAGAGAATCTTAAGCAGGCTCCATGCTCAGCATGGAGCTCAACCTGGGGTTCAATCCCATGATCTGATCATGACCTGAGCTGAAACAAAGAGTCAGATGCTCAACCAACTGAACCAGCCAGGCGCCCTAAAGTTGCCATTTAAATACATTCAAAGAGCTAAAGGAAGCCATGTCTGAAGAAGTAAAGGAGTGATGAGGACAGTGTCTCATCAAATAAAGAATGTCAGTACAGATATTGAAATTATAAAAAAAAGAACCCAACAGAAATTCTGGAGTTGAAAAATACAATCATCAAGAGGGTAAAACAGTAGGTTTAAACTCACAGAAGGAAGAATCTTGAAAACAGATCAGCAGTTGTTACGTAATTCAAGGGACAGAGAGGAAGAGAATGAGGAAAAATGAAGAGAGCCTGAGAGAAAGGAAGAACACCATTAAGGGCATGAATGTGTACATAATAGAAGTACCAGAACAAGAAGACAGAAGAGAATAGAAGAAAATTGAAAGGTGGCTGAAAACTTCTAGAATTTGAAAGAAAACATTAGTGTTTGTATCCAAGAAACCCAACAAACTCCAAGTAGGATAAATAGAAGAGACCAACATCCAGAGACATCACAGCCAAAGACAAAGAACATAAATGACTCACCCTGTATAAGGGGTCACCCGTGGGATTCACAACTGGCCTCTCATTAGAAGCAATGGAAACCAGAAGGCAGTGGACTGGCATACTCAAAGTGGTGATACAGGGCACCTGGGTGGCTCAGTCTGTTGAGCGTCTGACTCTTGACTTCAGCTCAGGTCATGATCCCAGGGTCATGAGATCAGGCCCTGCATTGGACTCCACACAGAGCCTGGAACCTGCTTAAGATTTTCTCTCTACCTCTGCCCCCTCCCCCTCTCACATACACTCTCTCTCTACAGTTAAAAAAAAAAAAAAAAACGTAGCAAAAGAAAACACCTGCCAATCAAGAATCTTATATCTAACACAACTATCTTTCAAAAAATGAAGGTGAAATATAGGCAGTCCCAGATAAAAACAGAGATAATCTGCTGGAAGCATCTTATAAGACATCCTAAAGGTTCCTCAGGCTGACAGTGAGCAATCCCAGATGTTAATTCAAATTCACACACAAAAAAAACAAAGAGCACCAGTAAATTACATAATTATAAATGAAAGCATACATACATGTCTCTTCTCCTTTCTTCCCTTAACTGATTTAAAAAGCAATGCTATAAAATGATATGCATTAAATTGTATTGTTGGACCTGCATCATATAGAAATGTAATATATTTGCCAATAACAGCATAAAGGAGGTGGGTGGGAACAAAGCTGTGCTGGCACAACGAAATGATACCAGATGGTAACCCGAATCTACAGAAACAAAGTGAAAAGAACCAGAAATGGTAAATAAGATGGTTAATAGAACTATAAATATATACTTGCTCTCCTTTCTTTTCTCAGTTTCTCCAAATATAAAATTATGTAAAATAATTACAATATGTTGTTGGGTTTATAAAATATATATATGTATGATACACAGAATTATGGCCCTTAAAAGATGTCCATGTCCTAATCCAGATCCTAGGAATAAGTAAGATTACATGGTAAATAGAAATTAAGGTTGCAAACTGTCAGATGATTTTATGATAGCAAAATTATCCTAGAGTAGCCAGGTGGGTCCAATGTAATCCCAGGATCCTTAAAACGGAAGACAGGAGAAGAAGAGAGAAAACCAGAAAGTAACATAAGAAGTACTTGCCCTGATGTTACTGGCTTTGAAGTTGGGGGATAGGGACCATGAGACAAGGGATGAAGGGGGCCTCCAGAAGCTGGAAAGGGCCAGCAAACAGATTCTCCCCTAGAGACTCCATAAAGAATAAAGCCATGCCAATGCCTTGGTCTCAGCCCAGTAAAACCCATTTTAGACCTCTGCCTTACATAACTATGAGATAACAAAATTGTATTATTTAAGCAACTAAACTTTTGGTAATTTGTTATAGCTCCATGGAGAACTAATATAAAATGTAGAGCAATGATAGCTGAAAGAGGAAGAGGAGAAATAAAGTTACATAGCAGTAACATTTGTATAGCTTACTGGAATTAAGTCAGTATAAATCTGAAGTAGATTCAGATTAAGATGTAATGGTAAGAGGAATCACCAAAATAGTACAGTAGAAAACTCCAAAACTTTCTCCCCTCACAAAAGTAACAAATAAGCTGAATCAACTTTCTTGGAACTCCATAATTTAATTTCAAGTGACTTATAAGAACTAGGGAAATACCTAATGCAGAAAGAAGTGCTGTGACATTTTAGCTTATCTGCTTAGCCCCTTACTCCCAGCTCAGCTGCAGCCATGAAAAAGGTAGCCTGCATTCCTGGTGCAGTTGTCAGTACCAGTGGGACCAATATGAACCTTATTCCCAAAGAACCATAGTTTGTGTTTTGAACTGTCTGGTACAACCCTGAAGGATCAGCTCATCTGCCTGGGCTGTGAAGTGGGTAGTTTATTGAATGGGTTTAAAAGCAAATGTGTTTTTAAAAGTGGGGTGAGGGGGCAGGTGCCTGGGTGGCTCAGTAGGCTAAGCATCAAGACTTCAGCTCAGGTCATGATCTCACGGTTCATGGGTTCAAGCCCTGTGTCAGGCTCTGTGTTGACAGCTCAGAGCCCAGAGCCTGCTTCAGATTCTGTGTCTCCCTCCCTCTCCGCCCCTCCCCAGCTTGCACTCTGTCTCTCTCTCTCAAAAATAAGTAAACATTAAAAAATAAATAAAGGCAAATGTATTAGCTTAACAACCTGGGGCAAGGGACGAAGGTTGGAACAATGCAAGCAACACCATAAATCGAAAAGCCTAGGAAGGAAGAGACTGGGGCAGGAGATAACTTGGAGAAATCAGGTCTTTATAAAACTCCCACGTATACTATGGAATCTGGAAGGCCACACATATATCCAGCATGGGGCATGGGCTCAGAAAAGACCTGGGAAGACCCAAGGCTTTCACCTTTGGTTCCTATTTATGCTTTATGCAAATAGGAAGTAAATGCTAGCACAGAGTTGTAAATGGTCGGGTTAAACATTGGAGGGGCAGTACCCTAATATGAAGTCAATCTACAAAGCCTGGGAGAATATTTTTTCCCTTAGTCCCAAGCATTTAAGGAAATCTCTGTCAAATCACTAGGTGACCACTAAGCTAACAGAACAGAAGCCTTGACTGCCCTACACAACAAGGTTCCCAGATTTTATAAAGGAGTTTTAATAAGTCGCCAAACAACCCACAACAAGCAGCCGCAACAAACCCTAAAGACGAAATTTCCAGAGTTACCATATTATGATATTCAAAATGTCCAGTTTCTAGCAAAAAATTATTAGGCATGCAAAGAAACAAGACAGTATGGTCTATTCATAGGAGGAAAAAAGAGAAATTTAAAAAAAACTTTCCATAGAGAAGTTCACACACTGGGTTTAGTAAACTTATAAACAAAGACTTTAAGTTGACTGTCGTAAATCTGCTCAAATAGCTAAAAGAATAAAGACCTAAAGCAAAATAGAAGAGCAATGTCTCACCAGAGAATGTTAATAAAAAGATAGAAATTATTATAAAGGACAAAAAGAAACTTTTGAAGCTGAACAGTATAACAACTGAAATGAAAAAGTCATTGGATCAGTTCATTAGCAGATGTGCTACTCACCAAACACAAAGATAGCTCAGTTATCCAGTATGCAGGGCAGAAGGGGAAAAAAAGAATGAAGAACATAAACAAAGTCTAGGATAGCTGTGAGAAACCATCACATGCACCAAAATACACATAATGAGAAGTCCCATAAGAGAGAGAGAAAGGGCAGAAAGAACATTTAAAGAAATAATGACCAAAAATTTCCCAAATTTTATAAAATGTGAATCTATATATAAGAAGCTTTAAGTTGGATAAACTCAAAGAGACATTACAAGATACCTTATAATCAAATTGTTTAAAGAAATTATGGAAAAGACAAAGAATCTTGAAAGCATCAAGAGAGAAGCAAACAACCAAACAAACAAACCAGAGAATCTTGAAACCATCAAGAGAGAAACAATTTATAAGTGGTCTTCAATAAGATTAACAACTGATTTCTCATGTGAAACTATGAAGGTATGAAGGTTTGTACACAGTTTCTACATATTTTAAGTGCTGGAAGAGGGGCACCTGGGTGGCTCAGTCGGTTAAGAGTCCAACTTTGGCTCAGGTCATGATCTCACGGTTTGTGGGTTCGAGCCCCATGTTGGGCTCTGTGCTGACAGCTCAGAGCCTGGAGCCTGCTTCACATCCTGTGTCTCTCTCTCTTTCTGCCCCTCTCCCATTCATGTTCTCTCTCTCTCTCTCTCTGTTTTAAAAAATAAGTAAACAAAAAAAATTTAAAGAGCTGGAAGAAAAATATTGTCAAGCAAGAATTCTATATCCAGGAAAATGATTCTTCAAAGATGAAGGAAAAATTAAGACATTCCTGGAAAAACAAAAACGGATTTTGTTGCTAGTCATCCTACCATGCAGTAAATGCTAAAGGAAGTTTTTTGGGTTAAAATAAAAGGACACCAGACAGTAACTCAAATTCATATGAAAAACTCCAATAAAGGTAACTACATGTCCTTGGATTATAAGTCCTCTTTTTTTCTGTATGATTTAATAGACAAATTCATAAAACAATAATTATTAGTTTATGTTAATGGGCATGCAATGTTTATAAAGATATAATTTTGACACTATAATAAAGGTGAGGGAGACTGAGCTGTATAGGAACACAGTTTTTATATACTACTGAAACTAAGTTGGCATCAATTCACACTCAATTGTTATACAATTAAGGAAGTAATTACAATCCTGTGGGTAATCACTAATAAAATGACTTAAAGATATGCACACAAAAATATAAAAGTCAAAATAATACACTAGAAAAATTAAACACAAGAGAAGGCAATATTGGAGAAATTAAAGTGCAAAAAAGATATAACATGTGGAAAATAAATAGCAAGTGGCAGATGTAAATCCTTCCTTATCAGTAACTACTTTAAAGGCAAGTGTATTAAATTCTTCAGTTAAAAGGCATATATTGGAAAAATGGGGTTTTCTAAGACTGTGATCCAGCAACTATATGCTAGACTATATGTCTGTAAGAGTCCAAATTTAGATACCAAAACACAAATAGGTTGAAAGTGAAAGTATGAACAAAGAAATTCCATGCAAATAGTAAGCAAAATAATGTGTACTATAATTATGTAATGTGATAAATGTTACTTCAGAGGCAATCATACTATCACATATAAATGTATCAAAGTAACACACTACACACCTTAAATCTACAAACTAACATGCTGACTTTATCAAAGAAAAAAAAATTTTAACAGTAAGCAAAAGAGGTCTGGGTGGCAATCCTAACATCAGACAAAATGGACCGTAAGTAAAATAACAAAGAGGAATACTGTATATTGATGAAATGGCCAGACCATCAAGAAAGTATAAAAATTGTAAATATATATGCATCTAATAAAAAAAAGGTCCCCAAATACAGGAAACAAAACTTGACAGAATTGAAGGGAGAAACAGATAGTCTACAATAAAGTTAGAAACCAATACTTAATCTTCAATAATAAATAGAAAAACCAGGCTGAAAATCAATAAGGAAATCGAGGATTTGAACAACACTATAACCTGACTAGACCTAACAGACATAGAACACCCCAGCCAAACACAGCAGAACATACATTCTTCCCCCATACAATGAAACATTCTCCAGGAGGCCATGTGATAGGCCACAGAATACATCCCAATGAAGTTTGGAAAACTGAAATCAAATTAAGTATCTTCTCCAACCACAATGGGATAAAACTAGAAACCAAGAACAGAAGAGACACTGGAAAATTTATAAGTATATGAAAATTAAACAACACACTCGTAAACAACAAATGGATCAAAGAAGAAATTATAAGGGGAATTAGAAAATATCTTGAAAGAAATGAAAACTAAAATATGAAATACCCAAAACTCAAGGGATGCAGCAAAAGCAGTACTTGAAGAGAAATTTATAGCTGTAAACCCTTACATTAAAAAAAGAAGATCTCAATCCAATAATCTAATTTACACCTTAAGAAAGGAGAAGAAGAAGAGAAAACTAAACCCAAAATGAGCAGAAGGAAGGAAATAATAAAATTAGAGCAGAGATACAATAGAAAATAGAAAAACAATATGAGAATTCATGACACCAAAGTTTGGTTCTTTGTAGAGACCAACAATATTAACAAACATTTAGCCAGACTGACCAAGATAAAAAGAGAGAAGACTCAAATTACTAAAACTGGGGGGTGGGGGGGAAGTGGAGACATCACTACTAACCCTATAGAAAAATTTTAAAAATGGATTATGAGAGAATACTATGAATAATTTTATACTAATAAATTAGATAAACTAGATGAAATGAAAAAGTTCCTGGAAACACATAAACTTGGACTGGCTCAAGAACTCAGAAAATTCTAGTAAGACCTAAAACAAGTAAAGAGGCTAAATCAGTATTCAAAAACCCCCAACAAAGAAAAGCCCAGGACCAACAGACAGCTTCACTAGTGAATTCTACCAAGCATTTAGAGAATTAATACCAATCTTTCTCAAACTCCTCCAATAAAACGGAAGAGGAGTGAATACTTCCTACCTTATTTTATGAGGCCAGCATTACCCTAATATGAAAACCAGACACAGACATCATAAGAAAACTACAGACCAATATTCCTTACGAAGTTAGATGCAAAAATCCTCAAGAGTATACTAGTGAACCGAATTCAGAAGCATATTAAAAGATTTCTAGGACATGTGAGTGCCTCAGTCAATTAAGCATCAGTTTCCTGATTTTGACTCAGGTCACGATCCCACAGTTCATGAGATCAAGTCCCACATCGGGCTCTGTGCTAACAGTGCAGAGCCTACTTGGGATTCTCTCTCTTTCTCAGCCCCTCCACTGCTCGCTCTCTTGCTCTCTCTCTCTCGCTCTCTCTCTCTCAAAATAAATTTTAAAACATTTAAAAATAAAAAAAGAATTTTATACATGACCAAGTGAGATTTATTCCAGGAGTCCAAAGGTGGTTTAACACATGATAAATCAATCAATATAATACACATTAACAGAATGGAAGAAAATGAACCACATGATCATCTCTCGGGATGCACAAAAAGCACTTTGCAAAATCCAACACACTTCATGATAAAAACATGTAAAACCTCAGTAAACGAGGAGTAAGCAAGGAATTTCCTCAACATGATCAAGGGCATTTATGACAAGCCCACAACTGACATCATACTCAACAGTGAAAGACTGAGAGCCTTTCCTCCAAGGTCAGGAACAAGGTGACTGACTGCAAGGTCAAGACAAGGGAGCCTGCTTCTGCCCACTGCTATTCAACATGGTCCTGGCAGCTCCAGCCAGAGTAATTAGACAAGAAAAAGAAATAAAAGGCATCTAAACTGGAGAGGAAGCAGAAGACTTCTTGAGGGAAAAGGGGAAATGAAGGCTAATGAGAAGGAGATTCCTTTTTGGGGTGATAAAAGTGTTCAGAAGTTGACTGGGGTGGTGGTCATACAGCTCTGGGACTGTGCTTTAAAAATCCAGAGAACTGTGCTCCACCCCATCCCTCTCTCAATAACTCTGTTATAAAGAAAACGTAAAAGAATGACCTGCCTCTTGACCTCTGACTTCTCAGAGACATTTCCAGTCATTCCCCAGGTGACGTTTGCTGGTGACCCACATGACCGCTCACACTTTAAGCACCAGCTAACAGGGCATCTTGGTCCTGCCTTGTGTATAGTACAAGGCCCTAGAAGGCCACCAGGTTAGCTGTGCTCTCACCAGGAAGGAGGGCGAGAACTCCTGGTGAGACAAGTACGTGCTTCCTCACCGCACTAACCCCTCACACAGCCCCTGCTCATATCCGGACAGCCGCACATCCAGCCCCCAGGGCACCTACCATTCCTCCCAGCTGACTGGGCGGGTGAGACCCGGAGGTGTCTGGGCTTCTCCAAGGAGAGAAACAAACACCTTATCCACTTGTCCCCTTGTTCATTCCCCACAGGGACTCAGGAAGGACCCGAGGCTAGCATAGCAGAAAAAGCCCACATTCTGCATTGGGCAGGCATGGGTTCAAGTCCTGGCTACTCCAGTTTCTCACAGTGCCATCTCTGAGCCTTCCATTTCCCACCCACAAATGGGGTTCTTCCCATCTCTCCAGGCCCTTGAGAGATAGTGTGTGTGAAAATGACATCCACGTGATCCGGGAAGCAGAGCTTGAACAGGCTTGCCAGCCGGGGAGGCTCTGAGCTTCTTGCCCCCCAAAACCCCAGGAATTATATTTCTGCCAGTGAGGGATCCACTCCAGCACAGAACCGATGTGGAAATTATTCTCCAGCCAAAAGAAGCAGAGCTCAAATCCCCTCCACCGCCTCCCCAATTTCTGGAGAAAATATACAGGCCAGGGTCTGAGAACATCCAGTCCTCAGATAGGAAAGAAACCAGGAGACAGAGAGAGGCTGGTCTCTGCCGACGGGCAGCAGCCTGGGGATGCAGCCTGAGAACTCCCCCAGTGAGCTGACCACACTACATGCCCGGACCTAGGGCTGTTCTGTGGATGATAACCAGCCCCGACCCTCCTCGCTGGCTGCAGGGGAGGGAGGGGTGGTGCATCATGGTCAAGACACTTTGCAAAACAGTCTGGCACCTCTTCCTCAAAAGGTGAAATACAGATTTACCATATGATTCAGCAATTCTCTTAGGTTTGTAGCCAAGAGTATTGGAAATATCTGTCCACCCATAAGCCGGAACACAAATGCTCATAGAGGAGAAGACAGCCCAAGGACATACACCGTGTGCAGAGGTGGCCCCGGGTCCCAGGAGCAGGGCTGGCGACTGAGGCTCAGTTCCCACCCAGAGCTCTTCTCTCTGAGTCACCTTTGCGGCCCCCCCAGCTGCCCCGCCCCCCTCACCTCCCACCCCCAGTTAAATCCCAGCACTCCCCAGTACCCAATTCCTCCTGCAGATATGTTTGGTAAGGCCCACACATCATATTTTCATAATGCAGAAATTTCTTGTGAAATTACAAATTTTTGACTTCTCTCGAAAAACCAAAAGATCTGGCAACACTGAGCCAGTATCTTCAAAAGAGATAACAGTCATCAGAACAAGAGAGGTCTCCTGTTCCATTGATTTCATATCTTATTTTCTATTATTTTTTTCCTTCTACTTTCCTTTGGGTAAATTTGCTTTTTTCCCCTATCTTATGAAACTGGAGGTTTATTTCTTTAAGGGGTAGCCTTTTTTTTTATGAATATAAATTTCCATCCAAGTTTTGATATTGAGTGCTTTTATTATCATTCAGCTTTAAGTATTCTTTTTTAACAATTTTTTTAATGTTTATTTATTTTTGAAACAGAGAGAGACAGAGCATGAGCAGGGGAGGGGCAGAGAGAGAAGGAGACACAGAATCTGAAGCAGGCTCCAGGCTCTGAGCTGTCAGCACATAGCCCAATGTGGGGCTTGAACCCACGAACCGTGAGATCATGACCTGAGCTGAAGTCAGACGCCTCACTGAATGAGCCCCCCAGGCGCCCCCAGCTTTAAGCATTCTTAAAGCTCCACTGCTATTTCTTGTTGGACTGACAGATTGCTTCAAAGTTTTATTATTATTTTTTTTAATTTCTAAATACTGGGGCGAGTACTGTGGAGGTTATTAATTTCTAGCTGAAAGGTATGACAGTGAGAGAATAGGACCTACATCACAATCGTTCTTCTAATTTTTGTGAGACTTGCACTTACTGATCAATATTTGTAAGTGTTGCATATGTGCTCGAGAGAATGAGGCACCTCGACTGGTCAGACCCAGAATTTGTCTGCGTCCTTTCAATCAAGCTCATTAGCTATGTTACTCAGAAACTTCTTTGTCTTTGCTGGTATTTCTGTCTGCTTAATCCAACACTAATTGGAAAAAATGGCTGGAGTCTCACAAAACGATGATGGGTTTGTCAATTTCCTATTTCTCACAAAGTTTACATCAAATGCATGGAGGTTGCTATATTGAGCGTGTGAATAAACCTTTGGAAGCGCTCTGTCATCCTGGGAAGTGAACCCGTCCTCATTAGATGGTGGCCTGGTAACACCTGAGTCCTCTGGGTCTGAGATGATGTGCCAGCGACAGCTTGCCTTTGGCTGCTTGATGTTTCTTGTTTCCATTCTCTTCCCGTCAACCTTTTCTTCCCTTTATGCTTTAGTCATACTTCTGGTGATGGAACACGGCTGGCTTTCACATTTGGGTTTGGTTTGGCTTATCTACTATGACAACATGTGTCTGTGAGCTGGTGAGTTCAATCCATTCACATTTGCTCTGATTACTGATATAAATTTGGACTTGATTCTATCTTACTCTATTATTTCAGTCTCTCTTGCATGTTCTTTTTTTTTTTCTTTTGGTTTCCCTGCTCTCCGTTTTAACTCTTACAAAAATGGCATCCCTTGGGGGCACCTGGGTGGCTCAGTCGGTTGAGTATCCAATGCTTGATTTCAGTTCAGGTCATGATCTCATGGCTCCTACAGGTTCGAGCCCCGCATCGGGCTCTGCGTTAACAGCATGAAGCTTGTTGGGATTCCTTTTCTCTCAAAATAACTTAATTTAAAACATTTTATGGAGGAGGGCACTTGTGGGGAAGAGCACTGGGTGTTATATGGAAACCAACTATAAATAAACTATAAAATAAACTATAAAAGAAAAAAAATTTTTTTAAATGGCATCCTTTTTCTTGAACTCTTCTTCTCTGACGGCTGTGCCAGCCCGCCTGGCCCCAGCTGCAGCCTGTGGACACGTGCATCCCCGTGAACACACAGACACGCATGCCCCCACCCCCAGCTCCAGATCTGAACATCAGCACCAGCTCAGTCTTTGCAGGAGTTTATTCTATTATTTTCTCTCTTTGGGGAGGGGGATGGGGTGAAGGTATGCATTGTTATTTCTCAGATTCCAACATTTCCCAGTTTAGAGGTTGCCCAGGGTTGACCAGCACCCCTGCTAGAATGCCAGGTTGGAGCGAACCTCGAGTACCACTTCAGTGCCATCGCCACTGAGCTCCTTCAGGAGCAGGGAGGAGGCCACCCTTCGGTGGAAGCTTGGGCTGCGGTGTTTTTTCCAGCTTTCTGTGTTTTTTATTATTCTATTTGATTTATGTTTTTGCATCATGACAAGTGCACTCCTTACTCCCATCACCTATTTCACCCATCTCCCCACCCCCATCCCCTCTGGTAACCATCAGTCTGTTCTCTCAAATTAAGAGTCTGATTCTTGGTTTGTCTCTCTCTCTTTTGTTTCCTTTGATCGTTTGTCCTGTTTCCTAAATTCCACATGGGAGTGAAATCATATGGTATTTGTCTTTCTCTGGATGACTTATTTTGTTTAGCATAATACTCTTTAGCTCCATCCGTGTTGTTGCAGATGGCGAGATTTCATTTTTTGTGGCTAAATAATATTCCATTGTGTACATATATACCACCTCTTCCTTACCCATTCATCAATCAATGGACACTTGAGTTGCTTCCGTATCTTGGATATTGTAAATAATGCTGTGATAGACACAGGGGTACATGGATCCCCCTGAATGAGTGTTTCTGTATTTTTGTATTTTGCATTTTTATATTCTGTATTTTTTAGCGTGATTACTGGATCATAGGGTAGTTCTACTTCTGTGTGCTAGATTTTTTTTAGCACAGCCGTCACTGTTTCCTGTTGTGCGAGGCCCCTGGGCCTCATAAACGCACCCTGCTGCCTCTTCCAGGCATGGGCAAGAAGCCACGGTCCCGACATGGTCCCAGGCCGCACTCTCTCCCTGATGATTGGAGTGGGCTTATGGGGCAAGCTGCCCCTGGACGCAACCAACCCCAGAGGGCCCTCCTTCTGCACTGGGTGCTACCTGGCAGACTTGCAGTAGTGGTGACAGGTACCACCTGGCGGTGCTGGTGGGATTTTATATCCATGTCCCCAGGCACATCCTGCTCCCACAGACACTGGGACTGCACCCCCTCCCTAAAGTCCTGGGGGACTGGCCTAGAAGCATACATGACAGGACCTTAAACTAAATGTTTTCTGGAGAAATGAATAAAGCTCCTTCACCCCTGTTTCTGGGGGGGAGACCTGAACCAAGGAGAAGGGGCATGGTCATAGACACGTTGGAAGGAGCCAGGAGGCTGGGCCACTGCCCCTGCTCAGGAGTCTGAGGAGAGGTCAATGGCACGGGTGTGCAGCACACTGGCTCGGGAAGCTGCAGCGTGGCCCTGCAGAGCCTCAGAGACCCGGCGAGGGGTTAGGCCAGCCAACCTGGAAGGAGAGAACCAGTCAACATGGCCACATGGGTGAGCCGTGGGCCTGTGTGCCAGCAAGACAGCGTATTTTATTTTATTTTATTTTATTTTAAAGTTTATTTTTTGAGAGAGGGAGAGAGTGCATGCACACACATATGAGCAGGGAAGGGCAGAAAGGGGGGGATAGAGGATCCAAAGTGGGCTTCATGCTGATAGCAGAGAGCCCCAAGTGGGGTTCAAACTCACAAACTGCGAGATCATGACCTGAGCAGAAATCAGACGCTTCACCAACTGAGCCTCCCAGGCGCCCCAAGACCAGAGGGTAAAGCCAGACCCAGAAGGCCACAGAGGGTGTGACTCCATTTACACGAAGTGTACAAAATAGGCAGATCCACAGAGACCGGAAGTGGATTAGTGGTTGCCGGGCGGCTGAGGGGAGGGTGAAAGGGCAGTGACTGACACCACGGGTACAGACAGGGTTTCTGTTCTAGAGGGATGCAAATGTTCCGGAACTAAATGGTGCTGATGGCTTTACAACGTTGTACATATTCTAGAAATCACTGGGTTATACATTTTAAAAAGGATAAATGGGGACACCTGGATGGCTCAGTCGGTTAAGCGTCCGACTTTGGCTCAGGTCACAGTCTCATGATTCATGAGTTCAAGCCCCACATCAGGCTCCTTGTCGTCAGCACAGAGCCCACATCAGATCCTCTCACCCAGCTCTCTGTCCCTCCCCAACTTGCATGCACTCTTTTAAAAAAAAAAACACTTATGTTTTCTTAATGTTTATTTACTTATTTTTGAGAGAAAGAGAGGGCACACACAGGAGAGGGGCACAGAGAAAGAGACATAGAGAGAGACAGCATTTGACGCAGGCTCTAGGCTCTGAGCTGTCAGCACAGAGCCTGACGTGAGGCTCAAACCCACAAACCATGAATTCATGACCTAAGTCAAAGTCAGATGCTTAACAGTCAGATGCTTAACCAACTGAGCCACCCAGGTGCCCCTCAAAAACAAATATTTTCCTAAAATGGTTAAAACAGTGAATCTTATGTTATATGAATTATCTGTCAAAAAAATAACAAAAGGTCCAGGGCAGTCATTCACATACTTATAGGAACCCAGAGGAGACAGAAATGAGTGAAGCCCGCTGGGGGCTGCAAATTAAGAATACTCCCTAAGCCACCAGGCTGTGCATATTCTCCCCCTGGTCAGACTCTCTCTGCTTGGCTGTCCCCTATCAACTTGTGATAATGCCAAGAATGCAGAGAAATATATTTTAGCTAAAAGAAAGACCACAGGGCACTAGGAGGAAGGATCTCAAGCCTCAGGCTCCAGGCTGAGGAGGCAAGAAGATGGTGGAGACTGAGAAAGAAGCACATGTCCCTCCACCCAGAGCCCCTCTACCTCCTGGGGCCATGAGGGACAGCAGTGCAGGCTGCGTACTGCTGAGGTTCCTGATTTGTCAGGAAAAGCTGACAATCCACATGCACGTACAAATCCTCTTAAATAGTAGCTCAATTTGTTCAATTTGTTTTGTGCCACCACATGGCGTCCCGCAAAGCCTGTGGCTGGCAGTTCTCCTCTGCTGCCCAGCCTGGAAGGCCCTAGGTGCACAGAGTAGGCTCTAATGAGAGGCTCTGCAGCCCTGTCTTTCAGGACCACCTCCTCCAGGATGCCTGTCCTGGTGCCGCAGGCAGAACCAATGACCACCCCCAAGACCTCACTGCCCCCTCTACTTCAAGACCCATTGCCCCATGCTGTGTCAGCTTCCCATGCCTGACCTGGCGAGGCAGGAGGGCAGACCAGTCGGTCTGTTCACTGTGATGGGCACAGGACAGCAGCCCGGCAAACATCTGCTAAAGAAATGGGGTGTGAGCAGGAGACCCTGGGAAGGAGTGGAGGTAAACCGGTGCACAAGCCTTGAGAATTCTCTAAGAATTGTTTTTCCACATCACGAGGCCCAGCAGCAATCAGGAGAGTGGACAGCCGAAATGCCTGGAGGCCATGGCCCCTTGGAGGGACAGCAGACAAGGTGCCGGGATGGGAGGTCACAGGGAGACCCAAGACAGGATTACCCCATCCACTCAGGACAACACGTCTTTATTTAGCAAATGCCAGGGCTTTTCATGGATTTGATGGGCTCTAATCCTACCCCAGAACCCTACCAGGTGGAAGCCCCTCATCTCCACTTTTCTGTTGAGGGAAACAGGCACAGAGAGGCAGAGGGAGGAGCCGGGATTTTTCCAGGTGCCCTGCCATCCTCCCTGGAGTCCCAGAGCTGCCTTTGGGCCTTGAGGCCAGGCCAGAGCAGCCCTACTCTGACGAGCTCCCTGGAGCTCACCCGACCAGGGTAACATCAGTTGCCCACGTCCCAAGCATATTAGTGGCACTTGTCATGGTTTGTCTTCTCATCCACCTCTCCCCACAACAGGGACTCCTCAGGTGCAGAACCCAAACTGTATAGGTTCAACGCCCAGCACGAAGCTGGCAACAGGGAACTCGCAAACACTCGGATGGATGAATGGATGGAGGGAGGGAGGGAAGGAAGTAGGCATGGAGGGAAGGAGGGAGGGATGGATGGAGGGATGAACAGACAAATGAATGGATGAATTGGTAGATGAATGAATAAATGGATGAGTGAAATGGATGGGTGGATGGAGGGAGGGAGGGAGGGAGGGATGAATAGACAAATCAATGGATGGATGGGCAGATGAATGAATGAATGGATGAGTGAATGGGTGAATAATGAATAAATGAATGAATGGATGAGTGAATGAATGGATTCTGACATTGGGAAGTGAATCCTTGTATCCACATCAACTGAGTCAGGCAACTAAGTCAGGGATGGGGGTAGTAGCAGTATCATTTCTAGGCATTTCAAGGGTAGAATTAGTCAGGCTTACCTTCAGATCAGCTCTAGAGGGGGAGGGGGAACTAAAGATAACAGTCCAGGACGCCCTCCTTCAGGGACCAGCAATGCCAAGGCCAGTCATGGAAGTAGGGCAGGAGAAGGAGCCCATCAGGGAGTGGGGGGATGCAAACTTGAATTGAGCTGGTGTGCACCCAGTCTCTGCCAGGCCTGCAGGCCCCCCTCCCCGAAGTTAGAATCCACAATAACACAGGGAGACCAGGCAGGCCACCACAAGAACCTGAGGAGGGAGCAGGGGTCTGCTCAGTGGCTCAGAATAAGGACCTGGATTTGGGGCCTAGGGGTGTCTGACCAAGACCATAGCCACCTGCTCCTCCAGGGGGGAGTCTGGGGTGTGATGCTGAGGGTGCAGTGAGGGGAGAGGGCTGAGGCAGCTGATGTGTGGCCTCCGCACTGAGAGCAGCCTGGATTCAGATCAGTCTTATCGTCCAACTTCCCTCTGCCCCCCACTGGTGAAATCACACCCTTCCACCTTTCAGCCTCAGGATTCCCCCACTTCTGTCCCCCCTTCTGAGATCCAGTCAGGACCTGGCTCAGAAGGAGGTCAGCAAAGGCCCGAGGCAGGACCATCCCCTAAGACGGTGAAACTGGAGCCCACCCCACCTCCTTTCAAGGGGCAGCAGGTGACCCCCTGTATGTGGGAGCATAGGTGCCTCTCACCCAGGTGGAAGGCCCAGGGGCACCTTGGTGGTGCCCCCAAGTCAGAAGTTATCTGGCCTTGTGACCCTTCTCTTGGACGGGTACCCAAAGGCAAGAGTCCTGGAACCCACTGAGAAGGGTCACAGTTTCAGGGTGACCCATGGGTCTCTATGAGACCAAGGCCACCTCCAAGGCCCAGAGCAGCAGGACATTGTCCAGGAATACATCCAGTCCAGGGAAACTCCATGTTTCACTCCATGAAGACATAGATACGTCTGTGTGCATGTATGTGTGTTGCATGTGCATACGTGCATATGTGTGTGTGTGTGTGTGTGTGTGTGTGTGTGTGTGTGTGTGTGTGTATGAGAGAGAGAGAGAGAAACAGAAAGAGTTTGGGCATGTATAACTACACACCAGAAGTCATCTTTGCCCCAGAGCCTCACTCCGTTGCCAACCAGGGCAGGCAGGGCCAGGATGAGGAGCTGGGCCGGATGGAAACCAGTGGGGAGGAAGGGACCGGTGTGCCCCACCCGGAAGAGGCATGGCGCCTCCCACTAAACACTGTCTCCAGGAACAGGCCCAGGGTTTCCAAGCCTTCAGATCTTTCTGAGAAACTGAAAATTGAGATTTTAATGTGAAACCTCTTGACTTTCAAGCATATACTCACAGTTTTGGAAGACAACATGTGAGTGAAATGCAACAGGGGTGGGGGGCGGGGGATACTGCCCGGGAGACTCTGGATGAGCCTGGCTTTAGTCTAATGCCCCCAGTTTTACAAAAAAGGAAACTGAGGCTGGACCAGAGCAGAGACCAGCAAGCCAGGGGCACGCTGAGTCCCCTGGCTTCCTCAACTCCCTGGGCAGCCACAGCCCTTGGGGAGCACCCACACATGCTAGAGAAGAGACACTAAGAAAGAAACACTGAGACACCAAGAAAGAGGTCAGGCCTTCATCACCAAGTACCTAAACTGGGGGTCTTACAGTGCTGGCCTCCTGGGCATGAAGACCCTGAGTCCCTCCCCATCTAAGGTCCTGTTTGTTCTGTCCTACAGGTGATGAAAGCCAAGGATGTATGCAGCCCCTGGGATATCGCCCAGAACGAAGGAACTCAGTCAGCTGACCACAGGCTTCTTGAACCTACAATTGACCATTTGCTCCCCAGGTTGCAGAGGTTCATTGCCTTGACAATGAACATGCATGCCAGAGAAGCAGAGCCCCGACCAGCCTGATCAGTGGGTTGGGACTGCCCTGGGGCTCGGTGGGGGAATGGGGCCATTTTCAGGGGCTTGGGGGCTGAGCCTAACCAAACAGCCACCCCACCCAGGTTCTGTCTAGAGGCCCAGATGGCGCCTCCCCTTACCACACCCCCTTCCCACTAATGCTCTGCAGATGGGCTCCCCCAAAGGCCTCCAAGAAAAACACAGCGACCGCAGATCTCTCCTCACAGAGACAGAACCTCTGGAGCAGTCCCTTGTGACATTCCCAAAATGAAAATAAAAATTCCTCTGAAGTGCATTTCAACTCCGAGGCAGCACTGGCTGCACTGAGAGCTCGGTCCCGGCCGCCACGGGAACACTGTGGGCTCAGGCTCCAGGCACAAAAGCCACCCTGTGACCCTCATGCACCCACCGCCATCAGGGACCTGCTTGACCCATATGCAGCTTCTCAAATTTTTGAATCAGCTGCCAACTTTTGAAAATGAAGAGGTTACTGGGGTGCCTGGATGGCTCAGTCTGTTAAGCATCCAACTTTGGCTTACTCAGATCATAATCTCAAAGTTCGTGAGTTTGAGCCCCATGTCAGGCTCTGGGCTGACAGCTCGCTCAGAGCCTGGAGCCTGATTTGGATTCTGTGTCTCCTTCTCTCTCTGCCCCTCCCCCGTTCATGCTCTCTGTCTCTCAGAGAGAAAGAAAAGAAAGAAAGAAAATGAAGAGGTTTTACATAAAATCACAATTTCTGGCTTCTCCTGAAATCAGAAGTCCTCCTGCTGTTGACCCCAAGTTGGTCTGTGCCCCGATGCGGGCCCACCTCTGTCTGTGCTGCCTATTCAGCCCTGCTCTGCAGAGCTGCATCCCCCAGTGCCCTCAGTGGGCACCCGAGTCTCTAGACAAGGTCACAGGGACACGAGCTCTCGTCCTATGGGGCTCTGAGCCCTCTAGGGGTCCACCCCTCCTGAACCTTGGCCATGGACACAGATTCCCATACCCAATGCACGAGCTCTAGCCTGCAGCTCTGAGTTGGGGGGAGAGGCCTACAGGCCATCACCCCCTTCGTCTATAACCTGAGTCCCTCTGAGCCCCCCAACCCAAACAACCTTAACTGAACTTGGCTCAACTTGAACTTCTGAGTCCCAGTGAGGACTCGTGTCTGTGGTCTGGGGATCTCGGGGCAGCTCTTGGTCCTTGGACCACCCACATTGGCCCAGTGCCCCAGCTCTTTGTTCTTCTGACCCCATCAACTGCATGTGTCCTCCCACACCTGACACAGTGCCGTCCCCATCCTGTGGACCGTCAAAGCACTGAGGCTAGAGGGTGAACCCTAGCCCCGCGGCACTCCCTAGAGACCCCGAAATCACCAAAGAAACTTTCAGCGAGGAATCTGCAGATTGTGTTTTAAACCATCCCAAACATGGGTCCAGAGAGCTCTGGATAAAAGACTTTAAAAAAAAAAAAAAAAAGCCCAGACACACAGGTATCTCCCAGGCCTGGGCCCCAGCAAAGAGAAGATTCTGGCAAGTGCTGCCTTGCTGGGTCTGCAGGCCAGGGTGGGGGCAGGGAGTTTGGGAGGGGCCTGCCTGCTGTTCAGGCTCCTCCCTGACCTTAGGGGAGAACATGGTACTTTCTGGTGGCAGCTCTCCCCTCTGGCCACCGTGAAGATCACCTGCCAGGACCCCCGATGTTCCTGCAGCTCTATGGCTCCATGTTTCATCCTCTCCAATCCCCGCACCCTGGGGCCAGACCCCCATCTCTCCCCGGGCCACAGTGGCGGCCTCCTCAGGGCTCCCTGCCTCTTCCCCTCTCACCCTCCCCGGTGGAACCAGGCCACATTGTTTCTCTACTTACACCAGGGCACCACCCCTCCCTCTGAGACTGAGTCACGGGACCCACCCCCATCGGCTCCTCAGGCCCCTCCAGCTGCACCCCCACAAGGCCAAGTGCACTCCCCTCAGGGCACTCCCCTGCCGCCTCCCACCCTCTCCTTTCCCAGCAAACTACAACCCACAAGTCAGATGTGGCTCCGCCCCCCAGTCACTGTGGTCAGTTTACAGCATTTCCCATCATCTGTAACTGCATAGGCCTTTGGGGACCTCCCAGGTCACCACAAGCTGTATGAGCGTAGGGGCAGGGATGCGTGGGGGCCACGTCTGTCTGGCTCCCAGAGTCCCAAGCGCCTGGCCCAGTGCCGGGCTCTGCGTGGGCCATCTGTAAAGATCTGGTGAATGGACTGAATGAGAAAAGGATATGGTTTCCACGGGGCATTTCATGTTCAAAGACGATGGCGCAGTGACACTAGCTGGAGCCCACTGGGGGCACTGCTAACCCTGGCCCAAGAGCACTGCTGTCTGCAGCTAGTCTCCCCGGTGCAGCAGCGAAGGCCAGGGGCCACCTGACATTCCAGGGCACCCCAGGCCACATTCCACGGGCACAGACCCAAGAATCCTCAACTGGGGAGTGTAAGTGGCAGTAATAAAAGTGGGCTTCAGCAGCCAGGCCTCAAACACCTTCCAGGACCACCCGCTTCCCCAGGAATGAGGCCCGTGTGGCCAGGCCTCAAGGGCACCCACATTCATCTTCTCTTCTTGGTTATTCAAGCACCAACTGTATGTCAGATGCTCCACCCGGTGCCCGGAATTCAGCAGCAAGTAGAAGATTCTCCCCACAGCTAATGTGCTAGGTGACCCCAGAATGTACTTCACTCCCTTGCTGGGCCTCGGTTTCTGCATGCTTGGAAGACCCCACGGGTCCTGAAGACAGACAGCCTTCAGGTGGGCGGCTCCTGGGGTGAAAAGGAGATGCCGCAGAGGAAGCCAGGCAGCCTTGGGTCCTAGCCTGCTCCTCCCGGCCACACGCAGGGGCTGACAGCCTGCCTTCAGTTGTGGCTCTCACAACTTACCAGCTGTGTGGCCATCCATGTCTCAGTTTCCTCATCTGTAAAATGGACACAACCAAGCCCACTGGGTAGTTGCACAAGTCCATGAAACAATGTGCCTGCAGTGCCCTCGTGAATGCCTGCACGAGTGACCGGTCCTCCCACAGGCCCTCCATAAACACGTGTCCCTGAGCCACCGACGCGGCTCCAGGGACAGAAGAATCACTCGCAGTCTGGGCTCTGCAAAGATTGGCTTTTGTGCAACAAAAACGAATAAAGCCGAAAAGAAAAGGGGAACCAGGGCCTGGGGGGAAAGGCTTGTATCAAACGTGACAGAAAGTCGATAAGCGGATCAAGAGCTTATCCTGCTATGTAAGACCCCAGAAGATGAACGCGCAAAGGACTTAAACAGGAAGAGGAGACACACAAAGTAACCACACCCGGGGAGGTCACTCAACCTCGCTGGTCATCAGAGAAGCACAAATGAAAGGAAAGAGCAGCACTGCTTCCCTAACGGGTCAGGAAATACCGGGCAGCAGAGCCCCTGTGCTGGCAAGGATTTGGTGACTTGGTGACGGGGGAGCTGCGGCGGAACACCAGTAGGGCCCTACCCCACTTGCACTTGGACTCCATGATTACTGCAGTCGCCTCCTGACAGCTGCTCAGAGCCAGGGCTCCGGGGTGTCGGGCTGACTCAGTCCGTGGCTGGCAGGGTCAGCAATAGGAGAGGAATCTGGGTCCCTCTGCCAAGGGATCCCCAAACCCAATATCAAGAGAGGTTGCACTGTGGGCAGGGGGCGTTACCGCCGACTTAAACAGCAGCTGGGTGGACAGCTGGCCCGGGGCACCCCCACGAGCTCCCATCCACCCCAGCAGATCTGGGCCCCTCCCCAAAGTGGGGAAAGAACACGTGGCCCGTCAGAGAGGGAAGGACACGTGTACATCTGCAGAGACTCTGGACTGCACACCAGGCCCGGCAACCCTGTCCCACAGAGCAGGGCCTCTGCCTCCAGGAGTGACAGAAGCTTCTAGGGCTACCCAGAATCTGCCCACCTGTGGGGCTGTGTCTGGGGTCCCTGCCCCCAACCCCAGAGTCTGGAAGTCAAATGGGCCTGGCCTATGGCCACTGCCATCTGTTTCAGGAAACCCCCTTACTCTGAACCAGGGCAGCCAGGAGCAGTGGAATGGGAGCAGCTCAGAGGTCAGAAGAGCGGGCCCAAATTCTGGCTTCTGCACTTGGCTCGGCCACCTGACCTGTCTCTCCTCCCCCAGGATCCCTGTCTCAGCTGGGTCACAACCATCTACCACCCTCCGGGGTCGGGGTCCGCAGGCCTTTCAAGAGCCAGGAGCCGCCCTTGATCCCTCCCCTCACACCCATGTCCCGTGAGCTCTACCTCAAGGCACACCCTGAACCCATCTGCCCACCATCTGTCACTGGCCGGGGGGACCACCCAGGAGGCCTCACAGGCCTCCCTGCCCCCACTCTCTCCACTGAGAGCCTCCAAAGGCTTCCCACTGCTGGGAGAGCAAGGCCCACCTTGCACCCCAACTGCACAGACCCAGCCTTCCCCACGTCCCCGGGCCTGGTGCCCAGTGCCTCTGCACGTGCTATGCCCTCTGTCTGGAGCAGTCTTCCTGGGGCAGGCCTTCCCGCCAGCCGGGTGCGCATCGCCTCCCACCTGGAGTAGCCCCCTCCCTTACCCGCCCTCGCTCCCGCTACCCTTCTCCTGGATTTTACTCTGTTTGCTGATTTACCCCTCTGCTCCCTGTGTGTCCCCGCGGGCTGGTGAGCTCTGAAAGAGCAGGGACTTCCTCTGGGGTCATTCCCTGATGTGTCCCCAGCACCCAATCCAGGCCCAGACACAAGGTGGGTGCACAGTAAGAACATCTTGAGTGAAAGAATGAATGAACGAGTGAATGAGAGAACAAAGGTGCCCCCTCTAAGCCTCAGTGCCCCATCTCAGGTGTACAGCTGTCATTCCCATCACTGCCCCTGTGCCCGGGGAGCAGCACCAGGCACCTGGTCCATCCCCAGCCCGGGTCAGTGCCATCCGCCTCCCTGTGCAGGCCCCACTTCAAGGCCATGTCCCGCTTCCAGCCCTGGCCCGAATCCCGAGCAACCTCTCACCAGAGCCCTGACCTCACCCCAAGTGTATACCTCACTTTGCCTGGACATCCCCCGGGGGGTGCTCCGGCTGCACATCAGGGGATGAAGCTGACACCCCAGGACTGAGCCCAGACAGATGGAGCCAAGTGAGAAGCTCTGGGAGAGACACCCCAGCTCCAGCCCCAGAAGCCGCCCCCAATTCCACACGTGTGTGAGCATGTGTGCATGTGCAAGGAAGAGGGAGAGAGGGGAGCCTGAGCGTCAGAGGGGGAGAGAGCCAGACACCAACATCTCCACCTAATTGTGTGACCTTTTCACAGCTCGGAGTTCCTTCAGGGCCAAGTGCACAGCGCTGCTTGGTATTAATTTCAAAGAGAAATGGGTCAAGGAAAATTGGAAATTTTTCTAGAAAACACTTCAGGCATGGAGCTGGCTGAAGTGTCTGCTGCTCTGTGGAGATTTCTGAGGAAGTGGGCCTGAGATCAGGGGCTTCCAGCAGGTACAAATCCACAGAGTTCAGACCCCGGGTCCAAATGCAGTTTCTTCTTCCGGGGAAGGGCCTCCTGTCCCATTTGGTGACACCTGGAGCTGTCTCTGCAGCCCGATTCCCCAGATGCTGGGACCCAGCGCCTCTCACTTGCCATCGGGCACCTCCACATCCCCAAAAGGTCCATGTCCTGGGCCCCTGCCTCCTGCCCCTCGTTGTGTGGACACGGCACACAGGAGCCGATGTCTCCTTCACAGCTGTCCCATGGGGGCACCTGAGGGGTGCAGAGAGACTTGCCAGGGTCTCCGGGGAGGCTCAGGCCCGGCTGCTCCCACCCAGAGCAGGCCGACTGGCACATCTAAAGCACAAAAGCCACAGACGTGTTAAGTTGCCCCTGGAGACATCACATCTCTTCCAGAAACATCCCAGTCTGCTGTGCTGAAGAGCTTACAAAGAGCAGGCCACGCGGAGCCCGCGGCCAGTGCGACAACCAGATGCACTGCTCTTGCTAATTAAACTCCAGACGCGCCCGGAGCAGACACGGCTTTAACTCCCCAGCCGCGCATCTGGAAACCAGGCATGGTTACCTCTGGGGGACATTCGCAACACAAATATCAGGGAAAGAAAGAAGGAGCAGCAGCTGACTGTGTCCGTGGGAGAGAGAGCCAGGGAGAAGAGGTGGGGAGGGCAGGGGGCCCGCAGAGCCTGCGCTAACAGCCTGAATCAGGGGGATGGGTAACAGCAAGGGTGGAGCAGGCGCCGTGCCAAGGCTGTTTAAGTCCCACGCACCCTGTGCCATTGCGCCCATTTTACAGATGAGGTGGGTACACTTGACCTCGACACCCAAACTGCCTGGCTCCTGAGAGCCACTGGCCTGTCTCTGAGAACTGTCCACCACACCTGAGTTGGGGCCACCCTCAGGCCATGGCCAAGCCGCCGCCCCCAGGTCACCTTCGTCATCTGTTTATGGTGCTCCGGCAAAGATCAGGTCTTTCCTGGGCCATGATCACTTGGCTGGCTCGCCCCTGAACGAGATCCCACACAAACTCAGGAGGGGAGAGGGAGGGAGGAGGGCAGGCCTGAGACACAGAGACAGCTCAATTTATGTTTGAGGAAAGCAACTGAGCACGTGGTCTGTCCACAGCAGCCAGGCAGAGTGCCAGTCACAGGCCGTGTCTCGGGGGCCACACCCAGCAAGTCTCTGCTGCATAGCCCGCCACCGGCCAGGGCCCCCCAGTGTAGAGCCCAGGCAGAAAGCACAGCCCCTGCTCACCGACAGCTCTCGGGCGCTCTCCCAAGTCTGAACCCAGACAACTCTCTCCAGGTCTGGGAGAATGTGCAACCCCAGCTGTCCCGGCACCCACCCCCACCCACCCCTCGGGCGTGAGGCCACGTCACCAGGCTGGCATCTCCTACAGCCATCCAGGGGGGCCGACCGAAGAGCGGCGGGCGCCCTGAGGCCTCTGCCAAGGGTGCGCTCAGCTCTGAAACACGCCTCCAGGAGCCGGGCCAGCTGCCTTGGGTTTCCTCTGGTCCCTGAGCAGCAGGCGCAGCCCAGTGGGGGTGGAATGAAGAGGGGAAGGTGAGGGTCCCTTGGAATCAAGCACGGAGGCCCCTAGGCTTTCAGCTGCAACTCTGAGCTGGCTAAGCAGGGCATGAAGCCAAGTCTGGTGTGAGAGCCCCCAGGTCTCCACCCCAGGGGGCCAGGCCCAGCCGCAGGGCTCCAGTGAGGGACTCAGGGATGCCTGGGTTGGGGACTCAGAGAGAAGCCACCAGAAACCAGCTAGGCCTGGGGCTCAGGGTGCTAGGCCAGCCGAGGGCCTCTCTCTCCACCCTGACAGAACCTCAGGCTTTAACACTTAGACACCGTGAAGGCTGGATCATGGCCCCCAGGATGTCCACAGCCTAATCTGCAGACCCTATAAGTGCTGTCTTATATGGCTAAAGGGACTCAACTTATCCTTAACTTAATCACACCAAGGCTCCTGAAATGGCCACCAGCCAAGGGATGCTGGTGGCCACTAGAAGCTGGGAGAGGCTAGGAAGGGATTCCCCTCATTGCTGCTCCAGAGGGAGCCAACCTTGCTCACACCTTGATTTTCGCCCCTTAAGGTCTATTTTGGATTTCTGGCCTCCACAATTCTGAGACAATAAACCTGTATTGTCTTAAGCCACGAAGCTTGTGGTAATGTCTCTGGAAACAGAGTGCAGAGAGGAAAGCCTCCACGATCTAGCCTCCAGCAGCGTAGCAGCCCCCTCCACACCCACTCCGGGCCTCAGCCTCTGCCTGGTGCCTCACACTCACTGCCTCACCGAGATTGGCCTGATCATCTACCTGCTACTGAGTGGAGCCTTGCCCACCTCCCGTCCGTGGCCTGTCCTGACGGGACTCCACTCTCGCCATCACACCCCACTCCAGACTCCTGCCTCCAACCTGGACCACAGAGGGCTGCTTATGGCACAGAACTATCTCTACAGCCTACAGAGACTGCCTGCAGGACGCCATCCACACTCTGGAACATTCCAGGCTGTAGCCCCCACCAGCTTGTAGCATCAGCTCTGTCCCCCGGCTCCTGGCCCTGCATACCTACCTCCAGCTTCACTCCTGCGGCAAACCCTTCCCTCTCCTCAGAAGCATGGGAAATTCCTACCCGGCTCAAGGCAATGTCACGGGATGGATGTAGTGTGCAGCGGGTCAGCAGAGGAGCCACTGTGGGCCACTGGGTGGAGATTGTAGGCTGGCCACGCGGAGGAGCCCAGAGCGCCAGCGCCCTGTCTGCTCTCTCTCGCCGGCTTTCCTTGGCAGCAGGAGGGCAGAGCATTCCTGAGGGCGGCATGCCTCCTCTGCTCGCCAGGGAGGATACCGCAGCCTGACAGCAGCGGGCAGAGGCTTGGCACAGGCTGCTTCCGAGGAGGCGGCAGCCAAGGTCACGGGCACTGAGCTGCCTGACTTCTCTTCCTTCAGCCAAGACTCAGAGCAAAGCAGGCGGGAGGACACAGTGGCCCATGGGCAGTTCCGTGGGACAGAGACCACCCACCTAGCAGGTGCACAGAGCCCCTCCTCCAGCCTAAGGCCATGCCCCGGGCCTGCAGGGGGCCTAGAAGAGCACCCCCTAGAGAAGCACAGAGGATGCTTCCATCTCTGCGTCTCATAAGCACAGGTGGGCAATGGGAGGCCGTTTTATTTGGCTCATATTGGTACTTTTTAGAAATTCAAAGCAACATTTTAAAATCATGACAGTTCACATGAAGGTTCTTATGTCTAGATTCTCTTGACAGTGAGAGTATCACTGCCCCAAGCCCCCACTTCCACCAGGTCATGCTCAGGGGAACTGAGCAGGCGTCAGTGCCCATGACGAGGCCACAGCTGGATGCCACATGCCACCACATTCACGATACTGTTTGCCTTTTAGTTGAGACACATTCTCTGTGTCAATTGTTATTTATTTGTTTTTTAATTATGTCATGTTTATTTTTGAGAGAGAGAGCACGAGCAGGGGAGGGGCAGAAAGAGAGGGAAACACAGAATCTGAAGCAGGCTCCAGGCTCCAAGCTGTCAGCCAGAGCCCCATGTGGGGATCAAACCCATGAACCGTGAGATCATGACCTGAGCCAAAGTCGGATGCTTAACCGACTGAGCCACCCAGGTGCCCCTGTGTTGATCGTTCATATCAGAAGGAGGGAAATGAAAGTCAGGCCAAGGATGGGCGTCACTATTTTTCTTACCCTCTGCCACCATCCTCATTGACATTGTCCTCTGGGTCATGCTGGCCTTGTGTCTTGGGATGGCAGGGCTCTCTGCTAATGGCACCAAGGGCCCGACAGAGAGACCATAGGCCCAGCTCATGGCCCGGGGATCTGTCCCACCCTGTGGGGATCTTCTGGGTCCCGCAGACAGCCAGGCCCTGCGTGTCAGCGGCAAGGCCAGCTTCATGCATGTGGTCTTCGGGCAAGCCTGGCCACAGAACTGCCCAGCCTCTCCAGGCCACACAGTCAGGCTAAGGCCAAGGGAAACGGCCCCACCTGAGCTGTGTCTGAGCACTGTCCCCAGGAGGAGCGAGGGGTGCCTGCTCCTCTAAGGATGGGCACCCCATTCACCGCACAGACAGCCCTGCCCGGGAGGACTGGTTCACTTCCTCTGTGAGCTGACTGGTGGCCCAAAGATTCCTGGGACCTGTGAATGTCACCTTATGTGGCAAAAAGAGGTGACTAGATGACAGACCTTGAGATGGGGGGAGACCCTTCTGGATCACGTGGATGGGCCCTTAATGCAATCACACGCACTCTATGAGAGGGAGGCAGAGGTGGACTGTTCAGTCCACACAGAAGAGGAAGAGGCAGTGTGACCAAGGGGCAGAGACTAGAGTGACATGGCCACAAGCCAAGGGACCTCAGCAGCCACCAGAAGCTGGAGGAGGCCGGAACAGATCGCCCATGGCCTCCAGAAGGAGCATGGCCCTGCCCACACTTGACGTCTGCCCAGTGATGATCCTCCTGTCGGCCTTCTGCCTTCCAGAACCGGGAGGAGATAACGCACTGCAGCTGTTTTAAGCGACCCAGTTGGCAGCAGTATATCACAGTAGCCAGAGAGTGGGAGGCAGGGACGAGCCAGGGTCGCCGGCTCGAGTACTAGGGCAGCGCTTCCGGACCCGACCAGGGCTCCTCTTCCCACACCCGCTGGCCCTGGCTCCCCGTCCACAGCCCCAGACAGGGTTGACAGATGGCAGCCAGGGCAGGGCTCAGGCACAGGCCTGGAACTCAGAGTGGGACCCCGTCCACGTCTGTGCATAAGTGCAAACACACGTGCACACACCCGTGCACACACACAAAAGCCAAGGAGGCCGATGTTACACAGTCTCCCCCAGCAATATGCCGTCATGGGCACAGGGCTGGCTCAGGGCAGAGACAGAGAATGAGACCAGGTGCACCCAAGCGAGGCCTGGCATAGAGGAGGCCTGGAAATGCCTCTGCCACCTGTCCCCAAAAAGCCGCCCCGGCCCCCTGGCCTCAGCTCTGCCCTCCTGCCCCTGCTCGGCTCCTGGGTCCAGCAGGGCTGAGCAGAAACGTTTCTGCAACATATGTAGGGCCATGAGGAGAGACAGGGTCCCCCTCCTCTCCCTCAAACCTTTGCTCACCCTAATACCCTCCTCCAAGGCCCGAGGGCAATAATATTAAATGCTAGCACATGGCAGACTCTGGCCTGAGTCTGGAAAGACACGTGAACGACTTCACTTTCCATCCATCTTCCCCGGGCAGTCTGCAGCCCAGCAACTGACCTTAGATGACGGAGACTGTTCATGGTAACAATTCTCTGAGGCTGCGTGAACCCCTGAGAGCACCCCAGGAAGGCTGTTGGGTGCTCAGGGAAAAGAGGACAGTGTGTCTCCGTACCCGGAAAGAGCTGTGGGACACACCTACCCACCCCCAACAGGCACCCCTACCCCCAACCCCATACCCAGCCAGATGCAAACATCCCAACTGGAAGAGCCAGAACGGGTATCTTCCCTTCCCCAGAGGACCTATCATATCCACGGCCCATCATGGGCGCTCCCAATGGCTTTCAGAAGTTGCCTCAGTGGGCCATGCCCAGTGGGGCTCAGGAGAGCCTCAAGTCAAGCCTCCTGCTTGCTGCAGCCACAGCTACTCTAATATATCAGAGTCCCCACCAGAACTCACTAGAAGAAAGGATCCCCTGGCCTACACACACACACACACACACACACGCATGCACGCACATGCACACGCACACACTGTGGGCCTGGACAAGGCCCAGGCTAATGGAAAGCTGGACCTTCTAGGTTCACCACAGGCCCTCAGCCCAGCCCCAGCACAACATGCATGGGGACCCCCTCCAGCCAGCGAGTGGGCCTCAGTCCTGAGTGAGTGGGAACAATTAGGCACATCGGTGAGAAATGTACTCTCTGTGGACCAAGTCACCCACACAGTGGACATCACTGAAAGGGGACTTGGCCCCAGACCCCAGGCCTATGTCCTGAACCAACTACCCACAGCCTCACAGCCTGGCCTACCCCCCTACAACCCAGGCCTGAGGCCTAAGGCCCAGCCTGGAATACCTTCACCACACCCACCACCTTCCAGCACAATTTCAGTCTCCAGCCCGTGAGGCCGGCCTTCCCCAGCATCTTGTAAGGCCACTGGTTTCTTGGTTTACTTGGAGTTTGAAATTCCTTTCGTGCACCCTAAATTCCAACAAGGTGAGGGAAGGCAGGACGGATTTAACAGAAAGTACCAAAAGACCAACAGAAGCCCAGAAAACAAGGCAAAGCAGGCAGGGCTGTGGGAGACAGAGGCCACATTCAGGAGACAGACACCACATGGAATCTGGGGTCAGAGCCCAGGGCACCGGGCAACCCCTCTTTGCAGGCCCCACCTCACCTGGCCTGAGCAAAGCCCAGAAGCACCAAGCCCAGAGCCCTCAGCTCTCTGAGACACAAGCCTCTCTGATCCCACTGGACAGAGACAGGCCCAAACTTGCCAAGGACAGCCGGCCAGTATGGTCCCTGATCTCTGGTCTGGGGTACTTTGCCTGCTGGATTTTCACTCCTACACTCACCCTCTGGGGTCATTCTCCATTCCTCCCCGTGCAGAGAAGCTCAGGGATAGGAAAGAGGCAGGAAGGAGCCTAAGCAAGGCCTGGCAGACAGCGATTCATCACCTGGGAACAAGGGGCCGCCCAAAGTATTGATCAGCTCCAGAGAGCCCTGGGCTTCCTGATGGAACAATTCTTCGCAAAGTTATCTGTCGCCACTCCTTGAAATTAGAATAGTGCCCTGATGGCCTGCACCCAATTTATCTGTCAAGCTGGGCAGTCAGAGAGACCTGAAATAAATGAGCCAGAGCGGCCTGGGGTGACGGGAGTGTCTCGGCAAATCACAGCACGGCTGGGCTGGCCCAGTGGGGCCTTCGGGGCTCTCTGTAAACATGCAGATGAGCATGACCCAAGGCCCACCTGCCCTGGCCATCTGCAGCCAGGGGTCCAGGACCCGAGGCTGGGGGCTGAGCCCAGCCTTTAACAACCAGGCACAGGCAAGGCAGCCTCATCTGGTCCCTGGGGCCCTGAGGACCGTGAGGCCTGCTAGGACCATGGTCACACCCCAACCCAGCCTCTCTGCAGTCTGGCACCCAAGATCCCGAGAATGATGGGGAGGTTTGGGCTGGAGGTAGGCCAGGCCTCCTTGAAGGGTCTGAGGGGCTACAGCCAGCAGCTGTCACCATGTCCACCCAGAAGCTCCTGCCATGCTCCTGGGCCCAGAGGGCACCCTGGTTCTAAGTTGAAAAAGAAAAAAGCCAGCCTCATCTGGCTGTCTTCCAGAGGAAGCAGGGTCCAAATGGGGCCTAAAGAGAACCCAGGGCCTTTCTCTAGGAGTGGCCTGGAAGGGGCAGTCAGTCAGTCATCAGTGCAGGGAAAGTGGACCACACAGAGGGAAAGAGAGGCTGTCTGGGGCCAGCAGATACCTTCCTTAAGGAAATAGGCTGAGACGTGGGCACTGGACCAGGCCCAGGTGCAGGCCTAGTCTGTACTTCCCCTGCCCCCTGACACCTGCTGGCTGTGGCCCATGTGCAGCTGCCGCGGAGGCCCCCGCCCCACACCCCAGCACCCCCACTGTGCCACAGGGTCAGTGAGAGCAGGGCTCAGGCTCAGCCTGGGACCAGGCCTGCAGGACGGGGGCCTGGGTTCCCCGGGGGACACAACCAGGGCTCACCAAGCAGCCTTACCTGTGTCCAGGGCCTGTGGCCCCCCCAGAGGAGGGGGTCTGGGGGTGGGTGGTCGGCGATATACCACGTGCACACGGCCCTGCTCAGCCTCCTTGGCTGCCAGCCCCTTCTCCAAGGGCTCGATGAAGAACTCCTCCTCCTCCATACGGATCAGGCCAGCCTGCGGGGCAAAAATGAAATGCTTCAAATTCCCAGAGCACAGCAGACAGACCAAGGAGGGGGAATGACAAGGAGGGTCCCAGAGGGAAGAACCTCCCACCAGACCGTAGGACCAGAGGGACCCTCCCAAGCACCCCAGCTAGGTGCCAGGCTTGAATCCCGGGCCGGGGAAGGGGAGGGAAGGGCACACACGGAAGTCCCACCTGCCCAGAGCCTCCACTTCTAGTCACTGAGGCCAGAGCCCTGGAGGGTGGTGAGTCTGAGCAGGTCTAAGTCGTCCCAACCCCCTCCCCCTGCAGAAGCCCAAATTCCAAGACAAAGGCCCAAATGGTCACCTGGGAGTCCCTGCCACAGGCATGTCCAGTTGGACCGAAACAGTATTTTCAAAAGTTCTGAACCTGACACTCAAACTGATGAGATTTCAGGTTTCAAAACTGGAGTTCCAGTTCCCCCTGTGAAACATGGGCTGACCACAGAGCACGCTGCCCAGCAGCAGATGCCACGGATGGAACGTGCAGCCCTGTGGCCAGCCACAGTCCCATGCCGTCTACCCCTACCTACACTCACATCAGCCACCAGCCCAGACTCCACAGCAACTGGACTGCTGTCTCCCCCAAGACTGGCTGTAGCCCCCCATGCTGAAAAGACCTCCCTGCACCCCTGCCCCTGTCGGGATTGAGGCTGCTCCCATCCAAGACCCTCGGCCTCCCGCTGCCCTCCCAGCCCCTAGCTCGCACACCTCACACCAGCGGCCAGGACAGCCACATCTTTCCAATACGCAGTCGCAGCGGGGCCTCCTCACCTTGGCCATCTGGTAACTGCCCTTCTTCCTTCAGCCCCTGGTTCAGATCTCCCAACTGCAGGCACAGGGCCCTACCCTCCCTTTGGCCACCCAGCCACCACTGCCCTATCCAACTTCCATGCTTTTGATCTTCAATTTATCATCTGTTAACTGACGGTCTCACACTGGAGGCTCCCCGTGTCAACCTACAGATATATTTCCTTTAGATAATACATTTATGACCCACTCAGGGTTCTGGGTTTTTTTTTAACCATTTTACTGAGATATGATTGGCATGTAAAAAGATGTGTATAGTTAATATATATAACCTGATGAGTCTGGGAATAAGTATACACTCATGAAACCACAACCAACAAGAGCAAAAACATATCCAACACCTTTCAAAGTATCTTCCCAACCTCTTTATTATTATCATTTTCTCATGGTAAGAACATGTCATATGATATTTGAGCCTCATAGCAAATTTTAAGTATATGATAGAATATTGTTAGCTATGGGCACTGTGCTATGTAATAGATCTCCAAAACTTGCATAACTGACATTTTGTAACATCCTCTCCCATTTTCTCCTCCCCTCAGTCTCTGATAACCACCATTTTACTCTCCACTGCTATAAGTTTGAGTATTGTATTTTTTAAACATTTTTTTAATGTTTTATTTATTTTTGATACAGAGAGAGACAGAGCATGAGAGGGGGAGGGGCAGAGAGAGAAGGAGACACAGAACTGGAAGCAGGCTCCAGGCTCTGAGCTAGCTGTCAGCACAGAGCCTGACGCGGGGCTCGAACCCACGAACGTGAGATCTGACCTGAGCCGAAGTCGGAGGCTTAACCGACTGAGCCA
>NC_043705.1:12927890-13002145 GCF_006229205.1 Suricata suricatta
TTTTTAATGTTTTATTTATTTTTGATACAGAGAGAGACAGAGCATGAGAGGGGGAGGGGCAGAGAGAGAAGGAGACACAGAACTGGAAGCAGGCTCCAGGCTCTGAGCTAGCTGTCAGCACAGAGCCTGACGCGGGGCTCGAACCCACGAACGTGAGATCTGACCTGAGCCGAAGTCGGAGGCTTAACCGACTGAGCCATCCAGGCGCTCCAAGTATTGTATTTTTTTAAAGTTTATTTATTTATTTTATTTTGAGAGCAAGCATGAGCAGGGGAGAGGCAGAGACAGAGGAAGAGAGAGAATCCCAAGCAGGCTCCATGCTGTCAGTGTAGAACCCGAGGCGGGGCTCAATCTCATGAATTATTGCAAATAATGACACACTGAATATGGGAGTTCAGATATCACTTCAATATTCTGTTTGCATTTCCTCTACATATCTATACACAAGTGGGACTGCTATATCATACAGTAGTTCTATTTTTAAATTTTTGGGGAACCTCCATAGTGACATAGTGACAGAACCAGTTCCCATTCCTACCAACAATGCACAAGGGCTCCCTGTCTCCACATCCTTGCCAACACTTGTTATTTCATATTTTTGATAACATTCTAACAGGTGTGAGGCGGTATGGTTGGCTTTGATTTGCATTTCCCTGATGTTGAACACCTTTTATGTATTTATTGACCATCTGTAAGTCCTTGAAAAAAATGTCTAATGTAGGCCTTTTGTCCATTTTTTAAATCAGATTGATTTTCTGCTTTGAGTTGTATAATTTCTGTATGTATTTTGGATATTAACCTCATATCTATACATGCTTCTTTGCAATGTTTTCTCTCATTCCACAGTTTGGCTTTTCATTTTGTTGATAGATTCCTTTGCTGTGCAAAAGCTTTTTAGTTTGATGTAGTCCTACTTACTGATTTTTGCTTTTGTCGCTTACGCTGTTAGTGTCACATCCAAAAAATCATTGGCCAGACCCATGTCAAGGAGTTTTTTTCAGTATATTTTCTTCCAGTTTTATGATTTGAGGTCTTACACTGAAGTCCTTAATCCATTTTGGCTTAATTTTTGTGGGTAGTGTAGGCCAGGGGTCTCATTTCATTCTTTAGCATGTGACTATCCAACACCATTTATTGAAAGATTATCTTTCCCTATTGCGTACTCTTGGCTCCTTGGCCAAGTATAAACTCACTGTATATGTGTGAGAGTATTTCTGGGCTCCCAATTCTGTTCTATTTGTCTCTGTCAGTATCATGCTGTTTTGGTTACTATAGCTTTGAAATGCAGTTTTAAATCAGAAAGTATGAGGCTTCTATCGTTCTTTGGCTATTTGGGGTCTTTGGTGGTTCCTTACAAATTTTAGGATTGGTTTTCTATTGGAATTTGGAATTTTGATAGAGATTCCCCTGAATCTAGAGATGGCTCTTGGTAGTATGTACATTTTAACATCATTAACCCTTCTGATCCATGAACATAGTATATCTCCCATTTATTTGTGTCTTTTTCAGATTTTTTCATCAATAGCTGTGTGTGTGTGTGTGTGTGTGTGTGTGTGTGTGTGTGTGTGTGTGTTTAGATCTTTTACTTCCTTGGATAAATTTATTCCTAATTCTTTCAGCATTTTAGATGTGATTGTAAATGAGATTTTTTTCTTCCTTTTTCAGATAGTTCACTATTTTTGTATAGAAATGTAATTGATTTTTGTATGTTGATTTTTGTATCCTGAAACTTTAACAAATTTGATTAATTGTAACAGCTTTTTGATGGAGTCTTTAGAATTTTATGTATATAAAATCATGTAATGAGAAAACATAGACAATTCTACTTCTTCCTTTCCTATTTGGATGCCTTCTATTTCTTTATCTTGCCAGACTCTTCTGGTTAGGAGTTCCAGTATTGGGATGCCTGGCTGGCTCAGTTAGAAGTGCATACAACCCTTGATCTTAGAGTTCAAATCTACATTAGGTGTAGAGATTATTAAATAATAAATAAATAAACTTTAAAAAAATTGTTCCAGTACTATGTTGAATAGGAGTGGTGAGAGTGGGCATTCCTGTCTCGCTCATGATCTTGGCAGGAAAGCAGGAAAGCTTTTAATGTTTCACCATCGAGTATGATGATGGCTCTGGGTTTGTCACATACAACCTTTGCTTTCTGAGTTACATTGCTTCTATACCCAACTTGTTGAGAGTTTTATCATGAAAGGAAGTTGAATTTTGTCAAATGTTTCTCCTACACCTATCGAAATGATCATATGAATTTTGTTTTTCATTCTGTTAAGGTAGTGTATCACATTTATTGATTTGCGTATGTTGAAACAACCTTGCATCCCAGGGAGAAATCCTATCTGATCATATGCATGATCCTTTTAATGTGCTGTTGAATTTGGTTTGCTAGTATTTTGCTGAGAATTTTTGCATCTATGTTCACCTGGGATATTGACCTACAGTTTTCTTTTCTTGTAGCATCCTTGTCTGACTTTGGCATTATAAAATGAGTTTTGGAGTATTCCTTCTTCAATTTCTTGAGAGAGTTTGAGAAGGATTTGCATTAGTTCATCTTGAAACGTTTGGTAGAGGGGCACCTGGGTGGCTCAGTCGGTTAAGTGTCTGGCTTCAGCTCAGGTCATGATCTCATGGTTCATGGGTTCGAGCCCCACATCAGGCTCTGTGCTGACAGACAGCTCAGAGCCTGGAGCCTGCTTCAGATTCTATGTCTCCCTCTCTCTTTGACCCTCCCCTGCTCGAGTTGTCTCTCTCTGTCTCTCAAAAGTAAATAAAAAACATTAAAAATTTTTTTTAAAAATAAATGTTTGGTAGAATTTACCTGTGAAATCATCTACTATGGGGCTTTTATTTGTTTGGAAATATTTTTTATTACGAGTCCAATCTCCTTCTCATTACTGGTCTGTTTAGACTTTCTATTTCTTCCTGATTCAGTCTTGATAGGTTGTATGATTCTAGGAATGTATCCATTTCTTCAAGGTTGTCCAATCTGATGTTGTATACTTGTTCATAATATTCTCTTATGATCCTTTATATTTCTGTGATATTGGTTATAATACCTTTTAAAATTTTATTTACATCTTAATTTTATGTGGTTTTGTCCATCTTTTTTATTGTTTTTCTTTTCTCTATTTCATTTATTTCTGAAATGATCTTTGTTATCTCCTTCCTTCAGCTAACTCTGGGCTTAGTTTGTTCTTCTTTTCCAATTTCCAAGTTAGGTTGTTTATTTGAGATCTTTCTTTTTTATTGTAGGTATTTATCACTATAAACTTCCTTCTTTGAACTGCTTTTGCAGTATCACATAAGTTCTGGTATGCTGCATTTCTGTTTTTGTTTGTTTCAAGATATTTTCCTTATTTCCTTTTTGATCTCTTCTTTGACCCACTGATTGTTCAAGAATGTGTTGTTTAATTTCTGCATATTTGTGAATTTTCCAGTTTTCCTCCTACTGTTGATTTTTAGTTTCACACGGCTATAGTCAGAAGTTACTTGATATGATTTACATTTGCTAAGACTTGTTTTTTGCCCTAACATGTGATCTCTCCCGGAGACTGTTCTAAGTGCACTTGAGAAGACTGTGTACTCTCCTGCTGTAGCATGGAATGTTCTGTATATGCCTGTTAAGTTCATTTGGCCTAAAGTATGGTTCAAGTGCAATGTTTCCTTATTGATTTTCTGTCTGAATGATCTATCCATTGTTCAAAGCAGGGCTACTATTATTGTATTGTTGTCTATCTCTCCCTTCAGATCTATCAGTACTTGATTTATTATATTTAGGTGCTCTGATATGTGTGTATATACATATTTACACTTGTTATATTCTCTTGATGAATTGACCACTTTATCATTGTATAATGACTTTCTTTTTCTCTTGCTACATTTTTTGACTTAAGTCTATTTTATCTGTTATGAGTATAGCTACTCCTGCTCTTTTCCATTTGCATGGAATCTCTTTTATTATCCCTCCACTTTGAGGCTAAGTGTGTCTTAAAGCTGAAGCAAGTCTCTTGTAGGCAGCATCTAATTGGGTCTTTCTTTTTTTTTCCAATCCACTCAAGTCTTCTAAGTTTTCTGATTGGAGAATTTAACCTATTTACATTTAAAGTAATTATTGATAGGTAAAGTTTCATCAAAGACATCTTAATTGTTTTGTTTTGTAGTTCCTTTCTTCCTTTCTTCCTCTTTTGCTGTCTCCCTTTATGAGTTGCTAATTTTCTACAGTGGTATACTTTGATTCTCTTCTCTTTATCTTGTGTGCATCTCCCATTGGTTTTTGTTTGGCAGTTACTTTGAGGCTTACTCATCTTACAGATATAATATCTTAACAGATATAACAGTCTATCTTAAGTTGATAACAACTTAAATTGTATACAAAAACTCTACCCTTTTATTCCCCACTCCCACATTTTATGTTTCTGATGTCACAATTTACATCTCTTCATATTGTGTATTCATTGACAAATTCCTGTAGCTATTGCTATTTTTATTACTTATGTTCTATAACCTTTATATTAGACTTAAGTGGTTAACTAACCACCATATTACAGAATTAAAGTATTCTAAATTTGATTATATACTTACCTTTATGGGGGTGTTATATATTTTCATATGTTCTTATGTTACTAATTAGCACCTTTTTGTTTCAGCTTGAAGAATTCCATTCAGCATTTCTGTTCTTTTAACATTTATTTGAGAGAGAGAGAGAGAGAGAGAGAGCATACACATGCATGTACACGTGTACAGGCATATGCACAGGGGAGGGAGAGAAAGAATTCCAAGCAGGTTCTTTGCTGACAGTCCAGATGCAGAGCTTGATCTCACTCACAACCATGAGATCATGACCTGAACCAAAATCAAGAGTCAGATGCTTAACCAACTAAGCCACCCTGGCACCCTTCAGCATTTCTTGCAAAGTAGGTCTAGTGTGATGAGCTTTCCTCAGCTTTTGTTTGGTTGGTAAAGTCTTTGTTGTGTCTTCATTTCTGAAGGACAACTTGACAAAATAAAGTATTCTTTGTTAATAGTTGGTTTGTTTTTTCCCCCAACACCTTGTATATACCCTCCCACTCTTTTCTGGCCAGCAAAGTATCTACTGAGAAATCCACTGAGAGCCTTATGTGGGTTCTCTTATAAGAGAGAAATTTTTTTCTTGCTGCTTTTTAGGGATCTCTTTTGTTTTTGACTTCAGACAGGTTTACTATAATGTGTCTTGTAGAAGATCTTTTTACAAGACAGTATGGTATTGGCACAAAAACAGACACACAGACCAATGGAATAGAATAGAGAACCCAGAACTGGGCCCACAAATGGACAGCCAATTAATTTTTGACAAAGCAGGAAAGAGTATCCAATGGAAAAAAGACTGCCTCTTTAGCAGGTGGTGCTGGGAGAACTGGACAGCAACATGCAAAAGAATGAAACTAGCCCACTTTCTTACACCATACACAAAAATAAACTCAAAATGGCTGAAGGACCTGAATGTGGACAGGAAACCATCAAAACTCTCAAGGAGAAAGTAGGAAACAGCCTCCTTGACCTCAACTGCAGCAATTTCCTACTTGACACATCCCAAAGGCAAGGGAAATGAAATCAAAAATGAACTACTTGGGCCTCATCTAGACAAAAAGCTTCTGCACTGCAAAGGAAACAATCAAGAAAACTAATAGGCAACTGACAGAATGGGAAAAGATAGTTGCAAATGACATATCAGATAAAGGGCTAGTATCCAAAACCTATAAGGAACTCAACAAATTCCACACCCGAAAAATGAATAATCCAGTGAAGAAATGGGCAGAAGACATAAACAGACTCTTCTCCAAAGAGGACATCCTGGTGGCCAACAGGCACACAAAATGATACTCAGCATCACTCATCATCAGGGAAACAAATCAAAACCACACTGAGATACCATCTCAAGCCAGTCAGAGTACCTAAAATGAACAAATCAAGAGACTATAAATGCTGGCGAGGATGTGGAGAAAAAGGCACCCTCCTACACTGTCGGTGGGAATGTAAACTGGTGCAGCTGCTCTGTAAAACAGTATGGAGATTCCTCAAAAAAACTATCAGTAGAACTCCCCTAAGACCCAGCAATAGCACTGCTAGGAATTTATCCAAGGGATACAGAAGTGCTGACACACAGGGGCACATGTACCTCAATGTTCATAGCAGCACTGTCAACAATAGCCAAATCATGGAAAAAGCCTAAATATCCATCACCTGATGAATGGATCAAGAAGATGTGGTATATATATACAATGGAATATTACATGGCAATGAGAAAGAATGAAATCTGGCCATTTGTAGCAAAGTGGATGGACCTCGAGGGTGTCATGCTAAGCAAAATAAGTCAGGCAGAGAAGATCAGATATGTTTGCACTCATAGGTCTTACAGGAGGAACCTAATGGAGGACCATGGGGAGGGGAAGGGGGAAAGAGAGTTGGGGAGAGAGAGGGACACAAAACATGAGAGAATACTGAATACTGAAAATGAACCGAGGGTTGAAGGGGGAGAGGGAAGGGGAAGGGAGGTGGTAGTAATGGAGGAGGGCACTTGTGGGGAAGAGCACTGGGTGTTATATGGAAACCAATTTGACAATAAACTATTTTTTTAAAGATCTTTCTAGATAGAAATTTTGGGGTGATTTTCATGAACTTGGATTCCAAATATCTCCTCAGGCTTCATAAATTCTCAGTCATTATTTCTTTAAATAAACTCTCTGCACTTTTCTCCCTGTCTTCTCCTTCTGGGATTCCAATAATACACAGATTGTGTCTCTTAATGGTGACCCATAAGCTCTGTGGTTTTCCCCATTCCTTTCCATACTCTTGCTCCTCTGACTGGTTAATTTCACATGATCTGCCTTCTAGCTCACTGACTGTCTCTTCTGTGTGGTCCAATCTGTTGTTGATGCCCTCTATTGAATTCTTCACTCTAATCACTGTATTTTTAAGCTCCAATATTTCTGTTTAGTTCTTTTTTATGTTTTCTCATTGTTGAACGTTTCATTTTGTTCTTGTATTGTTTTCCTAGCTTTTGTCAATTTGTTTATCTGTGCTCCCTTAAAACTCTCTGAGCAACCTTGGAATGATTATTTTGAATTCTTTATCAGGCAATTCACATATCTCTGTTTCTTTCAGATCAGTTGCTGGAAGTTTACCGTGTTCCTTTGAGGGGGTCCCATTTCTCTGATTCCTCATAATCTCTGTAGCCTTTCATAGATTTCTGTGCATTTCCAGACTTTATAAGCTGACTTCAGTAAGAAAAGACCTTCACCTGCAGGTCATGCTGTGACCCCAGATCTAGTGGGCAAAAGCAGGGCACCAACTGCCAGGTGTGTGGTGGTCTGTGGTGTGTGGTGGTTCTGGCTCATGGGGGAGGCAAGGTGGGTAGGGAGGACATGATGTTTCATTGGCTTAGAATCTACAACATTGACTAGTGCCCGGTCCTTGGTAAGCACTGTGGGGGTCTTCAATGGCTACAAGCACTCCTGGGGTCTTCAGTGGCACCTTCAGGTCCAGTGGCTGGCAGGATCAGGGCAGGCAGTGGTGGTGGCCAGACCTGGTGGGGTGCACACATTCGGCTGTGAGGACCAGCTGCAGGTGTCTATGGAGTGGCAGGGTCTTGTTTCACATATACATGTGACAAGTGCCAGGACCAGCAGCTAGAGCCAAAGCCAACTGCAGGCACACTGGTAGTTACCAGTGACCTGGTTGTCTCTGTGCACTCCCATAGTGGCAGAGTCTCACCATAGGCACACACATTGCAGTGCAGGTTGGTGACAGGAGTCAGGTCAGCAGTATGCATGTGTGCAGCTGAAGGAGCTAGCCCTGTGTGTACACAGCATTAAGGGTCAGCCGCAAGGTCTAGGCTGGTGCTCTGTACTCGTGCAGCCACGCGTGCAGCTGCTGATTCAGATCCCAGGCTTGAGGGTGTGGCAGAAGGGACTCAAGCGGCTAGTGTCTATGAACATTTAAAGTATGTGGGGTGATAACTCGGTGGTAAAATCTGCAGGGGTCTCGGGGCACCTGGGTGGTTCAGTGGGTTAACCACCCAACTCTTGATTTTGACTCAGGTCATGATCTCACAATTTGTGGGATTGAGTCCCTGGTGACCACTGGGAACCATGGTCATTCCTAATGCTGGTAATGCTTGCCCTTCTTCTTTGTTCCTAGCTGTTTCTATACCTCTCAGCTTCACTGCTTTCTGGATGGGGTGACACAGAGTGGGTCCTTTGCTCAGTGCCCAGAGAGGCTGAGGAACCCGGCTGCACACCCCACTCTCCCTTTCCTGGTGTGGGAAACATTCATGCTGGGGAGTTCCCTCTTGGCACTGAGCAGCGCTACCTTGGGGGACACGGTAATGCAGACAAAATGAAGCTGTCTTCCTTTTCTTCTCATGCCATTTTTCTCAGGGTTCTTGTTCTACTGTGTTGCTGAAATTTCTTAAGTAGACTCCTGAGTTCTCCCAGAGATGTTTTTGTTGGTGGATAGCTGCCTAATTATTCATCTTTGTTGGGGATAGAGGCTGGATCTCCTACTCTGCCAACTTGGTGACCTCACTCTGAGCTTCTTAAAAGCTTAAATTAAGAATCAGAAGTTTTCACATAACCCGCCAGATTTTCAAATTCTCTCAGAACATCAGAAAAGCTGGCATTTCCAGTTGCCCATCTGACACACCAGCTTAGTTGGCAATGGCCAGAGGCCCCCTCACTTTCTCCTCTCCAGCCTCCAGGGAAAGTGCGGCTCTGCCAACACCCTGAGCTTGGCCTCCAGACCTGTGAAAGAATACATTTCTCTTGTTCTCAGTAATTTGTTACATCAGCTGCAGAAAATGAATACAGGGTCCCAGCAGGCAGTGGGACGAAGCGGATAGCCATTCTCTCAAGGGCACAAGATCAGAAAGAGTCAGGCACAGCAGCCTGCCCCCCCACCCCAAGATGTGGGTTTGCAGCATCTTGGTCTTCAGGGAAGGGGTCCAAGATACAAAGGAAGGGTAGGAGCCAGACCTATGGGAGCCAAGACCAGGGTGCCAAGGTCACCAGTCTGTGGGAGGAGCAAAGGGAGGACAGGCCCGTGAGAACTCTGTAGGCTCTATGCTCTGACTCATGCCCGGGTCCCAGGGTTCCACCAGGCCAGGCAGGAAGTGAGCAAATGCATGCAGATGAGTGAATAAATGACCCACAACAGTGGGACCTGTCCTGTGGGACATAGACAGGAAAGGCAGGGACACCATGGGCCATCCTTTTCCCACCGCCATGTGGGTGAGGGTGGACAAGAGCAAGAGTTCCTTCCTCTGCAGTGCCACTGACATCTCCCACGTTTGTGGTTTGGGGGCACACTGGAGTCTCAAACCCATCATATCAACAGAGCCCATTCAAGTTCCAATGGGAACTAACTGCATGGTCCAGAGTCAGCAGTCCGGGTCACCAGCATCACTTCTGTCTAACCAGTGACCTCAGCCAAGGTGCTAAGGCACCCTGGGCCTCCAATGACTCGCCCATAAATGGAGTTGGTCATCCCTCCCCGTCACGTGGTGGCCACAGGAGCATATGCCGCCTGGGACACAGAACCAGGGCACAGGCTGACGGTGCTCTGCAACCCAACTGATGTCATCCACCTGCTTGCTTTGCAAATGAGAGAACTGAGACCTAGGGGTGGGAAGGCCTGCTGGGGAGGCACAGGGTCTAGGAATCAGACCCTGACTCTAGGTGGAGGGAGCATCTCCCGGGTGGGCCTCTGGGCCAAACCAAGCCTCTTGTGGCAATTAGGGGTCAAGACAATAAATAAGACACCAGCAGAGAGCAAGGCAACCGGCTCTTCTGGAGAGACTCTTGCACCCCAGACTGGGAGGACTGGGACCGTCTATGCCACAGGCCAATGGCCCCGGGGTCATTCTAGAGGGACCCAATGTGACAACTCAAGCTGGTGAGAGTGACCCTCTCTGGCCTAAGAGAACAGTTAGGGGTCTCCCTACATCCCAGTGGTCAGGCTCTCCTCCTTGGCTGGCTTCCTGCTGGACTGACCCAAGGGCATCGAATCCAATGCTGTCCTGGGCCTTGCCACAGTCAGGAGACCAGGGCCCAAGCTGGCCCAGCTGCCTGGCAGGGACTCTCCCAAGAGCCCATCTCAAGGGCACCTGAGCACACCAAGATAAATCCGAAGCATGATGCTGGGTTACTCAGGTTTCCCCGTGAAACCAGAGACCTCTAAATGACAGTGCTCACAAATGGGGCAGGACCAGCGATGACCCCACGGAGTCCAGAGGCTGACCATCTGAAACCAATGGATGATCACCCACCAGGCTAGCTTCTGGTCACCTTGAGACTGCAGGCTGCCCTCCTCAAGACCAGCACTGCCACCCCAGGGCCAGTGGATGGCCACCCAAGACCAGCATTTGGCCACCCCTCCCCACCCCTGGCTGGCATTCGCTTGGTGGGGGCTCTTCAGAAAGAAAGTGAGGGTTCTTTCATTCCCTGATTTTCAAGCATCTTAGTATGCATCCCAGGAATGATCTGTCTAGAAACCTACAAAGGAAAACTGACAAGAGAACAAGGTACAGAACGTGGGCTATGTTTTGCTGAGGTTTTCTTCCCCCCTTAGGACTTTGATTTTCCTACTGCCAGGGGCACGTGTACCTGTTTCTTCATGTAATTTTCATTAATAAGAATCTATTTCCTCTCCCCACTTAATAAATACTAAACAAGTCCCTGAAGGGTGCTCCGTCAGGAGCCCACCTGTGTCTGTCCAGCCTGGTGTCCCTTCGCAGGGTTGCCCGCTCCCCGACACTGGCTCTTGCCCCAAACCCACTCTTCTTTTGAACTCCGTGACCATCCGCACAACATGGCTGGGAGGGGGGTCACAGGGCAGGCTCCACCGCAGGGGCCTGGGACCCAGTGGCACTTTGGTCATAACATCCACTGGCGGGTTCTCAGGACTTGGTGAATTGTAAAATGCCTGCCCTGCCCCTTCCCTCCTCTATGCCTGTTCCTTTGCTGTTTGGCTTATGATGAAGTAGTCACTAGAAATAGACACTAAGAACTTTAAAAAAATTGTAAAAATCCAAAGGCCTAACAGATACCCTGTTACTTTGAATTTTGTGGCTTTTTACAATTTTTTCAAGTTATTTATTTATCCTGAGAGAGGGTGTGTGTGCACAAGTGGGGACAGGGCAGAGAGAAGGAGAGACACAATCCCAAGCAGTCTCCACACCATTAGTGCAGAGCCTGATGTGGGGCTTGAACTCTTGAATCATGAGATCATGACTTGAGCCGAGACAGAGTCAGACGCTTAACTGACTGCACCACCCAAGCACCCCTGAATTAAATTTTTAAAAATTTTAATGGTTTTTTTTTTTTGAGAAAGAGAGCAAGAGAGGGGCAGAGAGAGAGAAGGGGAACAGAGGATCCAAAGTGGGCTCTGTGCTCACAGCAGAGTCTGATATAAGGCTCAAACTCACAAACTCATGACCTGATCATGACCTGACGATGAAGTCAGATGCCCAACCAACGGAGTCACCCAGGTGCCCTTGTTACTCTGAATTTTAAAGTTTTTAAAACATTGACACTCTCAGAGCTGGGGTCTCCCTGAACAGCAAGGTCCCCAGTCCGCTATCCTCACTGGCTTCTTCTTCAGTGGGAACTGTGGCATGAGGCAGGCTCCCACGCGTGCATGACGGCGGGGGACAAAAGCTGTCACTCAGTCTTGTCATTCTTGCAACCTCCGGTACCAAGGCTGTCAGGTGCCTGTCGTCAGGGTTGCAGTGGTGACAATCAAGAATAGAAAGAAAGGAAGACGCTGGTCCAAAAATGGAAGGATGCAAAGGGGACAAGGCAGCACACGCCTGCATCATGTTGCTGTCAGCCAGAACTGGACTTTGCTCTGAAACACACACACACACACACACACACACACACACGCACGCACACACATGCACTTGCCACAGGAATCCCTCACAAAGCTGGCGTCTGGTAAGATTTCCATTCCTGGAGCTCTTTTAGCTCAGACAGAACCATATCTGTTCTTCTCCCCTCCCTTTTGGTAACAATGGTCTAGTGCACCGCCAAAATAGGACCTGCCACTTTCAGGTCATCTTGGGTGTGTTCTTTTCCCTTGCAGCCACCTGGGGAAAACAAGGGCATGGCCCTGGAAGCCTTATGGGTGTGTGGGGAGCGCTGGACCCTGACCGCTGCACATCAGGTGCAAAAGGACTAATGTCCCAGGGGAGCCCCAACCAGCAAAGGCTCCTTCTCAGTTCAGCACCACAGAGGATGTTTCACATAGTCATTTCCCCACTTTCTCCAAAGGAACACCAGTCATCTGTGTGGGGCACTGGCCACCAGCACACGAGAGCGATCCCAGAGAAACATGTGTCCTCTCCCCTGAATCTCCATCCTCTATCACCCTGTAACTTCCAGAACACGCCTTCCCGGAAGGAGTCTATCTGTCGACACCCCTGGGGCCGAGTCCTCGCCTCTCCTGCTCTCTGCCTCCTTTGGTTGATCCATGTGGCCTTCCTTCCTCTTGGGGAGCCATCCCTCCCCACAGTGTGCAGGCCAGGTGGGAGGGGAGGCCGTCCCCGGAGCTGGTCCTAGTGCTGTGCCCCCCAGCCAAGTGACACAGACAGGTCACTGGGGGTCACAGTTCCGAGCCTGTGCACCGCACAGCCTCACTAAGTTCACCCGGCAGGCTCTGCCCTGTCTTGGGGCCTCGAGATCCTTTGCTCCAGAAAATCCTTCTTTTGTCCTCAGCTGCCCAACGTTTTCCGGTGCTCAAAACCATGAAGCCCCAACAGACACACGCGCCCCAGCCAAGTGCTAAAGGAAAGCAGGACCCCACTTTGAAGGGCAGAGTGCAGGGAGAGACTGGCAAGGGGAGCAAGCCCTGGATCCTGGGCCAGGAGACCCAGCTTCAAATCCTGGTCTGAGGCCAACGCTGTCCCCTCTGCAGCCCGTAGCTGCCTCATCTGCAAAGAGAGTTGGGCCAGGGAACCTGGGAATTAGGCACTGGTCACCTGTCCGTGATTCCAGTAGGACCTGGAAGGGCTAAAACAACTAAAGCAGGAACCCCACACCTCCCCTGAATCACTGTCTCTGTCTATAAAAGAAAGGCCACAGCAGCTCACTCTCCATCCCTGGGCAGACCCCCAAGTCCCCTGCTCCAGGTCTGGGCTCACTTTGTGCCTCAGTGTGGCAAGCCTCTGCCCTCATTCCCCTTAGGGGGCTTGGTGGTACCTGAGTGACCCCTGGGCTTGAGTCTCCATCCACTGCACACCCGGCATGTTCTACAGGGGTCTTTAAATATGACGCCATTTCAAACTCCCCTAAAACTTCTTTAGGGCGGAATACTCCATTTCCAGGGGACTCTAAGGCTCAATGACATCCAACTACTAAATTGGTTCTCCCCGTGGGCCAGAAGCAGGCTTGGGAACACAGACCAGCCCCTCAACACCAGCCGGCAAAAGATCCAGGGCAGGGGATACCAAACTCCCACATTCTCTTCACTGCCATTATGATTTGTGCCTTACCCAGTTCTGTTAAATTCTAGCTGGGTGATCCAGTAAGCTAAGACTCTTAGCCTGAGCCCTGATCTCTCTCTGTTACAAAAAAAAAAAAAAATACTGAAGGGGCGTTGAAGACCTGTTCGCATCAAACTGAAACTCTTTGACTCCATCTGAGAGTTTAAAATAGAATTGAGAGAGAAATAACTTTCTCACTATGAGACTCATGCTTTTTTAATATGGAACAGCTTTACTGAACTATAATTCACATATCCTGTAATTCACCCACTTATGGGGTGTATAATCCAACCATCACCACAATCAATTTTGGAATATTTTTATCATCCCCTCCCCCCTCCATAAAAAACCTGTATACATTAGCAGTCACTCCCATGTTCCCCCAGCGTCTCCCCCACATACGCGCATGCCAGCCCCTGGAAACCACTGATCTATTTTCTGTCTCTAGGGATTTATTTATTCTGGACATTTTCTATAAACAGAATACACTGTGTGATCTTTCATGACTGACTTCATTCACCTAACATAATGTTTTCAAGATTCCCATGCTGTAGAATGTGTCAATACTTAAATTCCTTTCTTATTATCAACTAATAGTCCATCTTACAGATGTGTCACATTTTATTTCTCCATTCACTAGGCGGTAGACGTTTGCTTTGTTTCAACTTTTTGGCTCTTGTGAATGCTCCTTTGAACATTCATGCACATGTTTTTTTGTGCAGACATGGGTTTTCATTTCTCTTGGGGATCTACCTAGAGGTGGCATTGCTAGGTCATACGGTATACCTATGCCAGACTGATTCCCAAAGCAGCTGCACCATTTTACGTTTCCCCTGGTGGGGTGGAGGAATTCGGACTCCCCCACCTCCTCACCAACACTTGCTGTTACCTACTATGTTTCTTCTAGCCATCCTCGTGTGTGTGTGTGTGTGTGTGTGTGTGTGTGTGTGTGTGTGGAGAGTGGCATTCTACGGATTTGAATTTCCCAGATGACAAACAACTTTATGAATATTTTCATGTGCTTATTGGCCATCTGTTTCTCTTCTTTGGGAAAACTGTTCAGATCCCGATTGCTCATTTTGCAACTGGATTATTTTTTTTCCTTGACTCATGAGAGTTCTTCATATATTCTAGATACAAGTCTCTATTGGACCCATGATTGCAAGCATTTCCTCTCATTCAGTAAGCTGTCTTCACTCTCTTGACAATGTTCCTTGAAGTTGTAAAGGACACCCATAAAGTCCCACTTATTTATTTTTCTTTTGTTTTTGGTACTTCTGGTGTCATATCGAAGCTCTGGTTTCAGTGTTAGCCCTTATCTTTAAGCCTAAGATCTATGTTGAGTTAATTTTTATGGGATATGAGGCAGGGGTCCAAATTCATTCTTTTGAATGTATGTGTCCAACTGTCCCAGAGCCATTGGCCAACAAGACCGTTTTTCCCTCCATTGAACTGTCTTGGCCCTCTTGTCAAAAATCAATGTGAGGATTTATTTCTGGATCATCGGTTCTGCCTCGTTGATCTGTGCATCTATCCCTCCATCAGTATCACACAGTCTTGACTGCCGTAGTTTTGTGGTTAAGTTTTAAAATCAGAAAGTGTGAGTTCTCTAACTTTGTTCTTTTTCAATGCTTTTTTGGCTATTTGGGGTCTCTTGTATTTCCATATGAACTTTAGGATCACCTTGTCAATTTCTGCCAAGAAGCCAGCTGGGATTTTGATAGGATCCAGTGTTTTTCAATGTCATGTTCGGTGCCACATTCATCCATCTCTTTTGCTGAACACTTAGGGAACACTAGCCTAGAGAGAACACTGCTTTAAATACCAAGAGATTGGGATGGGAGCCCTAAGTCTGCAAGCTAACCAGGTGTGTGACCTCTAGTCAAAGCCTCCAGAGCAGGGGATGCAGAGGCATCACGCCCCACCTCTGCTGCTGGACAGGATCCTCTCCACAGCATCTGCCTCATCTCTGCTTTATACCCCTCCCCACCTTTCCTTGCCTACTGCTTTATGCAACTGGGGCTTGATATAGAAATCAAGTTCCCACAAATGAGGAAATCACAGGTTGAAAGTAACCAAACTGGACTCTGCATCCATTCCACTGTGATAATTATGATTAAAAACCAGATGTTGTTTACCCTACATTCTGGGAAGGGAAGTAAAAATAATTCCTAGGACGCCTGGGTGGCTCAGTCGATTAAGCCTCCAACTTCAGCTCAGGTCAGATCTCACATTTGTGGGTTCGAGTCCCACACCACATCAGGCTCTGTGCTGACAGCTAGCTCAGAGCCTGGAGCCTGCTTCCGGTTCTGTGTCTCCTTCTCTCTCTGCCCTTCCCCCTCTCATGCTCTGTCTCTCTCTGTATCAAAAATAAATAAAACATTAAACAATTAAAAAAAATAATTCCTAATTCAACTTTAATAAGTTGGGGCAAAAATCGTCAAACAATATGATAATATGCGATACAGGAGGGACAGAATAAGCAGTTTAATTGCATTTAATTTTTTACTTTCCATAGAGGGGTCAGCAGTTACTGATAAACTGCTAAAGTTGATAAATACTGGTTTCAGAATCTTATTTGAAGTTGTAAAAGCCACCACCTATAAAACTAATATATACCCTCCAAATGACTGGATATGAAAGAGAACAGATCATAGAGAAAATATGTAAGACTAGAAAAACAACATATGGACGTAAAAACAGAAAATGCAAATAAGATGACAGAAGTAACAACAAACATATCTGTTATAACAATAAACGTAAACGGTCAGATTGCTTTCAAAAATCTCCTGACTTGCAAAAAAGTTACAAATTTTACAAATCTATTCTAGGTCTAAAGAGTTTCACAGATGAGACTTCTTACCACTTAAGGAACAACTACATCCATGACATACTGCTAACTAAGAAAGGTAGGCCCAGCACCAGTACATGCCTTTCTATAGTGTCACATATATCTGTGGGCTGAATGTCCACATAGCCTAGCAAATCAGGGCATGGCCTGCAAGTCACTCTGCTTTGATTCAAATGCTGATCTCAGAACGAGTGAACCACGTGGACCTTGAGCTTCAGTGTTGCTGCTGCAAAACGAGAAAAACAGTATTTGCACACATTTGGTGTGAGGGCTAAATGGGATAACAGCACTCAGCACAGTGCCTAGCACGCTAGCTGGTTATCAAGATTATTAACACAAAATGAGAAGGGTCTGGAAATATGTGTGACAGAGAGTTAACAGCATGAAGGTTTGGAGTGGGTTTTGCTTTTTCATTAGCGTATTCTGTACTTGAGATGTTTACGGAGGGCTTATATCAAAACGATGTGTTTGAAGAAAGAAGGGGAGAGGGTGGGGGTGAAGAGGGGAAGATAAGGGAATAAAATGAGATAAACAAGATGCCGGCAAGACAGCCTCCCAGGAGCCAGCAAAGGCAAGGGCTGGCCTGTCAGTCTTCCCGTTAAATGAGGCAGCACCAGGGTGACTCCCGTGGGAGGTGGCCTGTCCAGCCTGTGAAAGTCCACACTGTCCCATACTTGGCCCCTGAGCACGCCAGCGCCAGAGAGGGCCTCCAGGAAGTGGGGCTGGCCTCCCAGTCCGGCCGGGACAGAGAGGTCAGTGGGTCAGGCTCAGACCCTGGGACCACGACAGGCCTGCCCATTTATCACAAGAACCGACACCCGTCCCTGACAGATGCTCCAGCTGACATTTCCCAGGTCTCGCTCAACAAGAAGTCCACGTCGGGGAATGTCCCCAGTCACAAATTAACATTCACATAAATAACAGGAAGCTCTCCACTAAAGAAGAAAAATGGCTCTTGCTGTAGGAACCTTTGCCAAAATATCAAAAAGTGGAATTTTTCTTTCTGAACTCCCATATCTCACCAGCCAGGCCCCGGCAGACCGTGGCCTTGAGACCTGAGGGGGAGGAGAGCTTACAGAGTAAGGCCCAAGTTCCTCGTTCAAGGTCTTGCCAGCAGCCCCTTCCCTTGGCTTGCATTTGCCCCCAGACAACCCAGTCCACACAATACACGCTCCAGCTGGAATCTAATACCTTCGCCCTAGTGTCCCATCAGGCCTCCCTGGCGCCTCAGAAGACCATGCATATCCACCCTTCCTCCCGACCTCTGACTTGACTGAGGACCAGCACTCCTGAGCTCCTCCACCCCGAGCCTGGTCCAGAAGGAACCTGCAGGGGCTGGTCATGGTACTGGGAGGCAGGGGCACTTGTCTAGCAGCACCAATGTATGCTTTTTTCCTTCATGTGCATTATTTGGGGTGTGAGGGAGCTAACACCCCCATGAGCAATGTTAACTGGTGGCATGGACCTTGGAACAAAGTGTCCCCAGCCATGCACACCCACAGGATCCCAGACCCTGCAGACACTGCCACTCAGCCATCCCAGACCCCCAGAAGATTCACCCTGGTGAGCAAAGCCCACAAAGTCCTACTGCAGAACCTGTGGGCCTGATGACCCCAGGACCATTCCTCAGCATTCGCACTGGCTCACTCTGCACGTGCCAAAGCTCCAAGAAGAAGCTACCAACACACCTTCCCCAAAACAGCAGAGCCAATGTCACCTCTGGGACCCCAGTCTTAGTCTGCTCAGGCTGCCACAACAAAGTACAAATAGCCCGGGACACTTCAACAGCAGAATTTACTTTCTCACGGTCCCGGAGGCTGGAAGACCAAGATCAAGGTGTCTACGGGGCGGGTTACTCCCGAGGCCTCCTCTCCTTGGCTTGTAGATAAGCTGCCTTTTCCTGGTGTCATCACATGGTCACTCCTTTGTGTGTCTCTGTGCCCAAATTTCCCCCTCTTATAAGGATGCCAGTCATGCTGAACCCAACGTGACCTCATTTGAACTTAATCAATCCCTGGAAAAACCTTATCTCCAAATGCAGTCACGTTCTGAGGTACCCGATGCTAGGACGCTGATATAAGAACAGGGGTGGGAACACAGTGCAGCCCAGAACAGCCTCCGTGCTCCAACACCACCCTGACGTGGTGCTGGCTGCTGGCGGGGGTGCTGGTGGCAAGGGCGTCCCTGGGTCCTGAAATGGCAGAGCTGGGTGGGACTGCTGCCTAGGAAGTACTCCGGATGACAGGAAGGAAGGGCACCCCCTGGGCAGGTCACCCCTTGCATCAGACAAGGAGAAAGAAAGGACTCCAGCGAAATCAAAGCATGCCCAATGCTGGCCGCATGAGGCTCCCAGTGCTCCCCCTCCTATAGTGGACATTCCAGCCCCTCTGACACACAGCAGTGAGTGCAGGCCCAGGGGTATGGGGATGCCTTCCAACGCCTCTCTCTGGGGATAGCTGGGGCCCCACTCCAGAGCCCCACTAAGGGAAGCTCCAGGCTGGCCTCTATACTCCATTCCCAAAGAGAAGCTGGTTCTATCCCCTGAGGGTCAGCTAGGACTCCTGCCATGGGGCTCTTCCCATGGCCACAGCACCCCAGAATCTCCTGGGAATCCCAAGGCTGAGTCTGCAGAGTTGCTGGAAGGGAATGCAATTCTAGATGGGCAGCATGATCAGGATGCAATACCCTTTCCAGTGAGGGAGCCCCAAGTCCCGGGGGTCCAGGAGGCAGTGCCCTGCTCCGCCAGGAGGGCACACCAAGGGCCCGGTGGCTGGTGGACAAAGACTGCTTTGGTGGGCAGGGCTGCTACGCCCCCACAAGAAGTCTGCAGCCTCAACCTGTAATCCCCTTAACACAGGTCTGGTGGGGGTGAGGGCAGGGGTACAGTCAAGGCCACAGCAGGAAGCAGGGATGCCAGGGAAGATGTGTTGGCCAGCAGTGTACCCCGCAGAGGTAGAACAGACCCAAGAAACCATGACGCGGAAAAAAGCGCAGGCTTCACTGTGCAATGCTGGCTCAGCCTTCCTCTCTCTGTGAGTCTCAGTTTCTCCCAGAGGTAGAAGGAGTTATTGAGAGGCTGAGTCTGGGAATAGAGGGGGCCTGCCCTCTGTGCCTACATGTGCTGGGTGGCCAGGTCTGGAAGTCCCAGGCAAAAGAACCTAGCTTTCACTTTTCACCACGGGCCATCCCTGCCCTGAGTCCCTGAGCCACCAGCCCCTTTCCGGACACCTCAGTCCTTGCATGCACAGATAGCCTGGCACCCCGCCGGACTCTGGTTTCCTTCAAACCCGGCTTCTTTCCCTGCTCGCGTCTCTAGGGCCTGCCGCGGTATCCAGGGCAGGCTGACCCCCGACCGTCCTCTGCCCGCCTGCCCAGCTGCCGCTCCTGGGCCGGCAGCCCTCCCAGGGCCTAAGGCTCTCCGCTGCCCCTTCTAGTCCAGATTTCCCAAAACAAAAATCAGGCCACGCCATCTGACGAGGGATCTTGTCTGGTTTATTTATGGGAAGAGACGGGGCTGGAAGGGCCAGGTTCTCTGGGCCGTGGCCAGGATGCTCCGCAGGCCGTCAGACGCTCCCCATGCTGTGTCCTCACTTGTCAGGTGTTGATCCGGGGTAAAGGACTGGGCTCCAGCACCAGCAACCTCGGGATGTTTATGAGTTCCAGGCCCAGGACAGCAGCCCATGTGGCCCTGGGCCCTTCCGTGGGCTGCAGGAGCCTAGATGGGGAGCCAGAGTGGCAAGGGCAGCAGTGACAAGAGCACTACGTCTGGAGTTCAGGCAGGCTCAGTGGGGCCACTATCACTGGACACTGCAGGGCACTCAGGGGAGCATGACACGTGGGATCGGGTGCCCCGTGAGATCCTGGGTCTCACCAGCCCAGGTGCAGCCACTGTGGAAAACAGTATGGCGGCTCCTCAAAAAGTTAAAAATACAATCGCCAGATGGCCCAGCCATTCCACTTCCAGGTATTTGCCCAAAAGAACCGAAAGCGGGCGTCAAGGGGGTGTTTGGACACCCACGTTTGCAGCAGCATTATCCACAACAGTGGAGGTGTGGAAGCGACCCAAGTGTCTACCGACGGAGGAATAAACAAGCAGAATGTAGTATATACGTGCGGTGGAGTACAATCCGCCCTGAAAACTTGAGGAAATTCTGCAGTACGCTACAGCTCAGATGAACCTTGATGGTGTTATGCTGAGCGAAATGTGCCAGGCACAGACAGTGTCCGCTCTGCTAATCCTACTGGAGTACTCAAGTACTCTACAGTACTAGAGAGTCACATTCGCAGACACAGAAAGGGGAATGGGGGCTGCCAGGGGCCGGGGAGAGGGAGACGGTGGTTGGGGGAGTTAGTGTTTAAAGGAACAGAGTTTCGGTTCCCCAGGGTGGAAGAGTCCCAGGGATGGATGGGGGTAGTGGTTGCCCAACAGTGTGAACGTCCTTACTACCACTGAACTGTCTGCGTAAAAATGGTCAAGATGGGTAAGTTTTACATTAAGTGTATTTTACCACCATGAAACCAAATAAAAAGTTTTCAATCACACCCAAGCATGGCAAAAGGCCAGAGGGTCCAATCTTACTTGCCAAATCACTTGCGATAATTTGAGCAAAACAATAAATAAAGACAGTTATGGATGATAACCCACAGAATAAAATAAACATCCATGAGTTCTTACTGGTATAAATAAATAATTGAGCAACAAGTGGGGGCAGGAGGAGCAGCTCCTCCCACAGTGGAGTCAATCAGTCAAGGCAGAAGCAATGACGGAGATACAAAATCACCACACGAAGCAGCCCTGTAAGGATCGCCACAGGTAAGAATCACCCACTGATGCTAAAAATCAGTGTGAGAAAGTCTTCTCATAAACAGCACGTTTGCATCCTCTCAAAATACCTTCCCAAGCAATTGTTACGAATTAGAAAGGGAAAAGCAGTGTGTTTCCAGGGGAGAACCTGCAGACGAGGGCAAGAGGGTCACTGCTGCCAACAGCAGGACAGTTCAACATCACATACCCTGAAGTTGGACACCGCAAAGCGCAAGAAAGTTCTGTGACTTTCCTGCCCCAAACGCATAAACCCAATCTGACCCGAGGAAATAGACAAACCCGTGTGGAGGCCTTGCCTAGAGAATAACCATACCATCCTCTGCAGAAGTGGCCAGATCGGGGGCGCTCGGGGGGCTCAGCCTTTTTACCATCCAACTCTTGGTTCCAGCTCAGGTCATGATCTCACGGCTTCATGGGATCGAGCCCCGAGTCGGGCTCTATGATGATGGTGCAGTCTGCTTGGGATTCTCTCCACCCCTGTCTCTGCCCCTCCCCCACTCGTGCAGTCTTCATAGCCAGGTCAGGAAAGACAAATCGAGGAACTATCTGGAGAAAGCTAAGGAGACACAACAACTAAATCCCACATGGACTCCTGCATGGGATCCTGAGCCAGAAAAATGACAGGAGTTGGGACAAGGGTAGAACCTAGAGGCAGCCTGAGTGGCAGAATAACACCGTATCCGTGCGAATCGTCCTTGTGGTGGTTAGACGTGAGCACCGGGGGAAGCTGGGTGAAGGGACTATCAATGCTGTTGCTGCCACTTTGCTTTGTGTCTCAACTTAATTTTTAAATAAAAACTTTAAACACATAAAAGTAAAACTGCATCTGAGGCCACTCTCAGCACCCTCTGGCTGGTACATTCTTCATCGTTCACTGGTTGCTTGCTGGGCACATGCTGGCCACCTCCCCCCACCCCCACCCCCAGAACAGAGGCACCGGGCTTGCCTGCTGCATCCCCAGCACCTCCCAGGAACACCAAGAAAAATAGGATGGTCAACGCAGTGGCCTTGGGCAGAGGCCCACACCTGACTCGTACCCACATGTTCCCTGTTACCCTCTTGCAGACACTCTCCAACCCTCTAAACGGCACGTGGGGCCCACCAGATAGATGCCCCAGGAGCTCCAGGATCCACACCTGCTAGGTGGTCCCAAGGTCTTGACCAAGCAAGCCGCCCCCACTGGCCAAAGGGGTATGTTGCTCATGAACATGTGTGAGACTGAGCCTCCAGAGCAGTGCTGACACCTCTTTTCGGTGACAGTCACCCACATCAGACACAGAATGAGTTCAGGGCTCTGGGCTCTGATGCCCAGGATCTGGCCATGAGCCTGGGCCATACCTATGGGCTTGTGTGTTGGCTCAAGGCCACCCGTGCCCCAGCTGTGGTGCCGCCCCTGGTTTATGGCAGCCAGTGCCGTGGCAGACTGACAGCAGGCACCCTTCGTCCTGTGTGCCCCAGGTGGTGGCCACACGCTCTCACACACTTCAGGCCACCTAAGGGCAGCCCTCCGGTGTGGCTGCACCTGTCAGCTCTGAGGCTCTTAGAGATATTGCTCTATGTCCTCTCCTGCCTCCAAGAGATGCTGGATGCCACCTGTCTTCCAGGCTGATCTGCGAAGGGATGGCATATTTTGAACAAATGGGGACTGCTGGTGATGGCATGCTTACGGCAGGGCTGTGCTCCATGCCGAATGCTCACATTGTATGAGTGCAGCCTGAGGACTTCAAGGAAAACACAGCTGGAAGATGTGCAGCTCTTCCCTTACACTATAAAGATCCAAATGTGACAGGGCCACAAACAAGGGTTCACATTTCCTGCATCCTCTGGGTCAGATCTGCACTGAGGTCATCGTCCCCCACTGCCTTAGAAGCCAGAGCAGCCAGCATTCCCAGGCAGATGGACGAAGCTGGGTCAGGAGATGCACCATAAGCAGCACTTAGTACATGGGATTCGGGAACACAGCAGCAAGAGAATTATGTGTCCCTATACAGACAGGTTCCAGAGAGCCTCACATTGTGAGAAATTAGCCGCCCTGCCGTCCCGTTTTCCCGCTGTGGGCAAGATAAACACGAAACTACCAGGAGCAGCATACTCGACAATAGAGAACACAGATACGGTTTCTGGACCCGAAGAAAGAGATGGTGCGCATCCACCAAGAAGGGGAATTTTGCAGGCACTGAAGGGACCGTACATGGACAATTAGCACCTCCTCCCCCTGTTCCTCTAAATCTGCATCAATACATCACAGGACTCCCCAAGGGCTCGTGCATCTGATAATACATTATTAATCAAATTGTGATAGATAGATGGGGCCCTGCAAAAAATATTTGCCTGGAACCCTGGCACACCCGTGCCTCTGGGAACAGTCTAGAAGGACTGTGAATAAGGAGTCGGGGGAGCGGGGATCAGCTCACCCAAGGTAACACACGCTTCCTGGAATGTACAGAACCACAATGTAGCCACCGAAGGCCCCACCGCATCCCCAGAGCCCAGACCACTGCCCACAAAGTTTCCTGAGGCTCTGGGTAGGACCCTCAAAGGCACCCCATTTCTAAACTCCATCCCTAGGCGCCCCCCCCCGCCCCCGCCCCATGGTTTGCCTTTAATTCCCTTCTGCTGAAGGGCCTTGGGATCAGTTTCCGTGGGTCTCTGTTGTTGAAAGAGAAGCTGGGTCGCCATCAAAGAGAAGTCGGATGCTGCCCGACCTCTGTCCCTGCCTTCTAGCGGCAGTCATGAGCTCTGTGTGCCGGCTCTCCCCACAGAGCCCGGGAGCCATCCTCCCTGTGGTCCCAGGCACCCATGGCTTCTGGCTCTCACGCTCAGAGTGAGTGCTAAGCCGCAGCCTCCCTCCTTGTTTAGAGGGGGTGGGGGTGGGGGAGATGTGGGAAGGCAGCCTGGCCCCGTCCCTCTGCTCTCCCAAAATAAGGGGCACAACTTTGTGTTGCTTTGTCCTGACAGACTCGCACTTGCTCAAAAAGTGCTAATCTTCACAAAGGTGGCTGAGGCGCTATGCATCCCTCTAAGTAAATCAGGTTAATTAGCCGATTCACACTCGAGGGGCCTCTTATTCTTGCAGGCTTTGTTTACAGGTCAGAAGGAGACCAGTTAGAAGCTCCCTCTAGGCTCTGAGCACTGTGCCCAGGCCCCAGGCCTGCCTGCCCTGACCCCGAGGCCCCGCACCCTCAGAACCGCAGGCTGTCCCAGGCCCTGGCCCTGGCCCCACCTGTAGCACCGCTGCGAGCCCCGCTGTATCCGCAAGGCGGCCTCGGCACAGAGCTCTCAGCGGCCCAGGAGGGCTTGCCGGCCACGTGGAGAGGGGCCAGCCTCTAGAGTGGGCAGGAAATGTCAAGATTATCCCCCAAATCCCTCAATTCCTGCAAAGTTGAAGAGACATGGGTTTTGCAGACACCCAATACGATAACTCTTTCCCACAGCAAATGTGGAAAACCACCAAGGTGGTCTAGAGAAGGAAGAAAAGGAAGTCCACGTACAGATATCGAGCATGGAGACCCTTTCTGTCTGCCCATCACTACCATATCCCAAGGGAGCGGTGCAGGGGGCAGGGGGCAGGCTCCAGATGGGACCTCCACACCCGGCCGATTCCTGCCCTGAAGCATACAGGCTAGCGTGCTCCCTGCAACCGCAATGTTCAGGCAAACAGAATCCAAAGCCTCCCAGAACCCTTTGAGGCAGGCACCCGAGCCCCTCCCACTGCTGCTGCAGGAGGTCCCCACCGGGAGGAAAGAGTCAGGGTAGGACCATCGGACACTCTGGAAGGAATTTAGGAACAGCCCATCAAGGTCAACCTCTGCACGCACACCTTGAACATCTCTTCCAAATGTAACAGCTCGGTGGGTCAGTTCTGGGAACAAAGGGGTACGCAGACCATAGACCTTGGCAGGAGGCCAGCCTAGGGAGAGGGAGAGACCCTTCAACACAGGATGTCCCTTTCTGAGAGGAAACAGCCTTCGAGGTCATGGTCCAGGAGACCATGCACACAGCCCACAGAATGGCCAAGCCCCTCTTGCTGAGAACATCACCCCCAGCAGAGAAGGCCCCTGTCCTGGCTACGTACGGAGTACCTCACCCCCACAAAGGCCCCCGCCAGTGGGGAAGGAACCAGAACAAAGGACACGCAGGCTCAGGCCAGAGGCAACACAGCAAACAACGGCCTGGGACCAGTTAGGTCTAAATCATCCTGAATAGGATTATGAAACTTAATACAAAAATCAAAAGCAACCCTTGAAACAGAAGACATGTTATTTGAAAAACAAAACAAAACAAAAACAAAACAGACAAGCAAACAAAAACAAAGCCAGTGCTGAGTGTGAGAAGCCCAAATATATATTTTAAAAAGTCTCTAAAATCGGTTCGGTTTGCATATGGTTGGGAGTAAGCTGCTCCCGTCTTCTTGAACAGAAAGAGCCCACGGTTATTGTCTGGCTTCCGGTGGTGAGTCTTAGAGAAACTTAAGTTTAGGAAGACTTTAAAAACTGAAAGTTAATGGCTAACAAGAAAAAAATAGGATACACTACTTTGACGTCACTACAAAAAAAACAAATGCAGAAAACATAGCTTAGACAGCTAAAGACAAGACAAAAAAAAAGTTTCCATCACTAATTGGGCAAATCTTTGCTGAGACCCGAAGGAAGGGAAGATGCTGGCTGAGGCCAGGGTGGGAGGAGGCATCAAGACCACGGCCAAGCTTCCCTGTGAAGCCCCTGCACTGTGGGTGGTCTTTCCTGAGATGGTGATAGCCCAGAGGACAGAGGCAGGCCTGAGGCCTTGCTCTGTTTTGATCTGGGGGCTGAGGATGGAGGGCCTGGGAGGGAGGAGCCAAGGCTTCTATTTTACAGTTGCTCTCAAGAGAGAGCTGTGAAGGGGCCGAGCAGCCATGCGGACAGCACCGGATCCCAGGGAAATGCTGGTCAAGCCATCAGATGCTGGAGGACCGTCACGATGGCCCGGAGGAGAAGGTGCAGCCAGAGCAGGATGGGGTGAAGCCCCAGGTGGGGAGAAGAGGAAAGCCAGGAGCCACACGCGCCGTATACAACGCCATGATGGTGAGGGGGAGCGTGGGAGGCCTGGAGATGAGGGACAAAGACTGCCTCCCGTGGCTGGGGACCTCAGCCAGACACAGGGTGGCAGAGGAAGAAGTGGAGGACAGAGGCCAGGCCCCTGAGACAGCTGTGAACCTCCAGGACATCCAGAGGCCAATGGGCAAACCGTTCTGGAGCAATAAAATCCAGGGCCTGACCATCCTGGGGTGGAGAATGGCCATCAAGGAAGAGGAGAGGCGGGGAGCAGTGCCCAGGCAGGTGGGGGCCGGAGAGGGGCTGTCTTGCCAGGAGGGGCCACCACCAGCCTGAGGCCTAAAGTCAGGAATTTAAAGATAGATTCTTTAGCTAGGCTGGGGACTTTCTCCTGCCTGGAGGCCAGAAGGGAAGGTGGAGGGATCGGGTTTGGCTTTGTGATTCATCAAAGGAGCCAGGAGTTGGGGTGGGGGGCTGAGCATGAAGGCGGGCTCTGGCGTCCAGGCTGGATGAGGAAGGACAAGACAGAGAAGATGGAGATGGGGACGGGCAGCAGGGTCCTCAGCGTGCGGGGCCTGGTGAGACCAGCACCCCTGCGTGCCCCGTGAGGGTGGCAAGAGACAAGTCACACATAGAGACACCGGGTAAGGTTACGACGGCAACATCACAGCCATCACTAAGAACTGGCAATGGAGTGAACCTTGTGGTTCAGAATCGGTCAGTGTGAGGTTTTTCCTCTCCGTTTTACTGAGATGTAACATGATATCCAGCACTGTGCAAGCTGAACGTACAGCATACAACCTGGTTCACCTACACTGTGAAATAAGTACCACGATGGGTTTAGTCCACACCCATCACCTCAAACCGTGGCACAAAAGTGTTTTTGCCTTGTGATGAGTTTCAGGTGGAATTTATAAGAACAAGAAGCGTGCTGTTTAAAAGGTGGGCAAAAATGCCAAGCGATGGGCCAAGAAAAATGCGCTCACGCAAAGCGAAGTGTCTTTAACATCACAAAAACAGAATTCGAATCAAGAGGCAGGAAGTGACTCTAAGGGGCCCCCGTTGTACTGACAATTCGTGGTGAGAATGTGTCGCAGTCACAAAGTCTGCAGCCTCCCCAGGCTGACAGCGGAGCTCCTGACCAGGCAGACGGGTATAAGTTGTTTCAGGAATGAAGTCAGGAGGGACAGGGCAGCCATAACTGAGAGCACGTGGGAACACTTCTAGGAAGTGTCCCCAGCCTTTCCCGCCAGCCCAGCCTGACCGCCCAGATCTGTCACCCTCAGCCTCCCGCCCCCAGCCTAGCAGAACAGCCTAGATCCCTACTGGGTGCTGCTTCTCTGGAGGCCCAGGCCAGGGAAGGGGGGTGCTCCCTATCTGCTTCTCCCCTGCCCGTGCTCTCTGACCAAAGCCCCCAGCAGAATCTGATGTGGTCCTAACTGTGCCCTCCTCACACCTCCTGCCCCAAAAATTCAGAGGCTGGACTGTCCCCTAGAGTGCCCCTCAAGACCCCTTAGGTCCTGGCATCATAGGGGCATAACACCCAACTGTCTACCCGTAGCTGATAAAGATGCTGGAGAGTGACCCTCTCAATCAGAGGAGGAGACCCCTAGGCCAAACCAACCCACACTGTAGCACTAGCCCAACACGTCCCTTGTCCCTCAGTCACCTCCTCTCCAGGACCATCAACACACCTGGGTTTGTCTCTCCAATTCTGAGCAAGAGGACCCTGCTTCTCCCTCGTTACCGCCAGAACCTCTCCTCCCCCACTTCATACCCACCCTCCCCAGCAGGCTGGCCCCCGACCTACATCTCCCGTCCCTCACCCTCAGCACCCCTGGCCTCTGCCCCATCTCCCCCAGGCCACTGGGGACCTTGCTGCTGTCCTCGCTGAGCCTCTCTCTGGCTCCCTCTGGTTTCCATGGCACCAGAGGCTACAGGTTCCCTCTTACCACGCTGGCCTTGTAACTCAGAACCGGCATTCCCTTCAAAAGCCCCCTAACATTTACAAAGCTGAACAAACAGCCAGAGACAAAGGCAGTATCAGAAGCTCCCCAAGGCTCAGAGCACCTAGGTCGTCCACCATGCTCATAACTCAGAATGGCTGGCCTAGACCAGGGCGTCCTGCCGAGTCTCCATGGAGACCGGCGCTCATCCTTCCTCCGGAGTCTGGCAGCTGTGGATGGTGTCTGAAGCTCTGTGGAGCCCAGGGTGCAGGCGGGGAGACTGGGTGCCCAGACACCTGGCAGGAGAGTGCAGACAGGCACCTGGAACAGAGAAAGAACCCAGGTGGGGTCCCCAAAATGTTTGAGAGGTAAAGGTAGGGGTACGGGAAGTAGGTCCTTCCTGGGTGGGTGTCACTGAATGGGCAAAGGAAACTTGGATTTAAACCCATAGGTGGTAAAGTTTGTAAACGCTTGGGTTGTGCTAGGTATTAAAACCTAAGCAACGACCCAACAACACCCCACCACTCAAAAGCTTTTTAAACTTGCCTCTAAATAACTCACGCTATTGGAAGCAAATGCTCAAATACTTTAAAAAAAATTTTTTTTACTTTTCTAAGTGTTTATTTTTGAGACAGAGAGAGACAGAGTGTGAGTGGGGGAGGAGCAGAGAGAAAGAGATCCCAGCTTCGTGACCGGAGCCGAAGTTGACCGGAGCCACCCAGGTACCCCTCAAGTACTTTTTTTAAATGACAAAAAGGATTCAGCCTATCAAAATTTGCAGATGAGACCAAAGCTGCCACCAGGAGCAAATTCACAGCCTCCAGTGTTCCATAATTATAGAACAGAATGAAAATAAATGAAATCAGCATTCAAAAAGCTAGAAGGAGCGGGGAGGGGGGGGGGCGCCTGGATGCTCAGCCGGTTAAGTGTTTGACTTCAGCTCAGGTCATGATCTCATGGTTCGTGAGTTCGGGCCCACATCAGCCTCTGTGTGGACAGCTCAGAGCCTGGAGACTGCTTCGGATTCTGTGTCTTCCTCTCTCTCTGCCCCTCCCCTGCTCATGCCTTGTCTCTCTCAAAAACATTTTTTTAAGGTAGAAAAAAGACCAAAAAATGAACCTAAAACATGTAGGATATGACCCCATTTCTGGAAAAAAAAAAAAAAAAACCAACCCACACTGTAGCACTAGCCCGACACGTAAAAAGATGGAAAATGGCTCCCAAAATATCAATGGTAGCTATGTTCATTTCTATGGCTCCCATGATGAATAAGCACAAAGACACGTCGATTATTTTACAGTTCAAGAGGTCAGAAGTTCAATATGGGTCTCACTGGGCTAAAGTCAAGGTGATGACAGGTCTAAGTTCCCTCTGGGAGTTCTAGGAGAGAATCTGTTTCCTGGCCTTATCTGCCTTCTAGAAGCCACCATGTTCCTTGGCCTGTGGGCCCTTCCTCTGTCTTCAAAGCCACCAGGGTAGCATTTTCAAATCTCTCTCTCTCTCTGACCTGCTCTGGCTGCCTCCCCTCTGCCACATTTAAGATGCCCGGATGACTCACATAGAGAATCCTGGGTCGTCTGCTTCTCATGAACTCAGCTGGTTCGAACCTCACTTCCACCTGAGCCTTAGCTCCCTGTTTTCACGGAACAGATCATGTCCGCAGGTCCCAGAGAGGGACGTGGAATCCTTGGGAGTGGGGCGGGGGGGTGGGGGAGGGACCATCATTCTGCCTCCTGCACTGACTATGCCCAAATGGTAGGATTTCAGGGTATTTTTCTTCCTTATACTTCTCTACACTGTTTGGTGTATTTGGTTCACAAGGAGCATATATTTTGTAGGCACGAGAAATAATTTTCAGTTGTGAACATAATAGAAAGCCAACAAAAATAAAAAAGGAAGAAAGAATAAGCACATCCAGTTACAGATCACACTAGTGTCTTTGCCAATGCCATTTTTTTCTAAGTAGGCCCCATGCCCAGCATGGAGCCCAATGGAGGGCCTGAACTCACAACCCCAAAATTAAGACCCGAGTTGTGATCAAGATTCAGACGCTTAACCAACTGAGCCACCCAGGTGCCCTGCAAGTGCCACTTTTGACCCATCTTTCGTCCTCTTCCCCTGACTGTGACCTCCCAAGACTGAACACAGGCTCTTTTTTTAGTATAGCAGCTTTAAGCAAATGTTTCTCAAACTTAGGATAAATCCCTTTTAAAGGAGGCCCTGATTCTGAGGGGAATGATGTGCACGCTCAAAAATGCACTTCAAAGCCGAGATCCAAATAAACATAACAATATTACTGAAAAGTCCTCATATATAAACCTTAATTCAGAAAGAGTCTGGGAACAGCAAGCCAGCAGACAGATAAAGTGTTACTGCTTGGGCTCTGGAGAAATCCGTTCCTCTAAACAGAGCCAGAACAGAGATGCTAGAAGAGCCAGGGAGGCTCTAGAGAGCAATAGCCCTAAACAACCCCCCACCCCCCGCCCCACCGGCTGTTCTGAGACCTCCTCACCACAGCAGACCCCACTCCCCACTCTGGCCAAGAAGGACAGGCTGACCCAGCTGCAGAAATGCCCAGCTGTGACCGAGACCCAGGCTCTGGGGGGGTCTCACCTGCCCCTGCTGCCTTAGGGAGAAACCCCAGAAAATAGAAGGCATTGCTCTGAGTCTCAACCAGGCTGTGCCATCCCTGAATCAAGGGCTGAGGGCAAGACAGAATCAAGCCCAGCTAAGACCTCTGTGGGGATTCAGGAAGGGGAGCATAGAGCAAGTTGGAAGGCCACGCAGGTGCCACTGCAGGCAAAGCCCCTGGCAGGCACTCAGCTGCCCTGCTGTCTGCCTCTTGTGCCACTGCACGGGACGGTCATGTCAGAGCACCCCAAGCTGAGAAGATGGAGAACCCTGAGCTGCCTCCTACTGGGATCCTTCTGGACCAGGAAGGAGCTCTGAGGGCCTGAGGCCCAAGCCCACCTTGCCAGTAGCACCATAGAGATGTGTCCGAACACAAGTGAGCACATGACCCACACGGGTGGCGGGCTGGATGCAGACCATGTGGGCCCACCTCCTGCAAGCAAACAGGATATAAACAGGGAACTATAAGGCAGTGCCAGGACCACATCACAGGGTGATGTCGGGACAGGGGCAGGGAAGCTTCTCAGACAAGGTGATGTTGGAGCTGAGGCCCAGATGACAAGAGGGAGCCAGCTATTCAGAGATCCAGGAAAGCAGGTTCCAGGCAGAGGGAAAGGCAAATGCAAAGGCCCTGAGGCCAGAATGAGACATATCTGAGGAAGGGAAAAGGTGAATGTGACCGGACTGTGGGAAACAACGGGTGGGCAGGTTGGAGCATGGAAGGTCAGAGAGGTCGACGAGACAGATCGCGTAGAGCCCCATCACTTGGGGTCAGAAATTCACCCTTTCTGTTCTCTGTAGCGAGAAGCCCCCAGAGGGTCTGATTCCCATCTCATCTGCTCTGGGCGAGCTGCCAGAACTGTAAGGCCAGCAAGCATGCAAGCAAGGGGCAGCAAGAGGCAGCACAAAGCCTCCCTCCCATCTCCTGGCAAAATGCCCTTGTTCGGATGGCACTGGCTGTGCCTGAGTTCCTGTGGCTACAAGTCCCTCCCCAGATCACACACTGGTAAGAGGTCTCCTCGGAGTGAGGACCCAGGTCCGGGTCAGGTGGACTCTCCCCCACTGAATGCAACGATCCAATATGGACTGAATGCCTGGACTCAATAACAGACGTTATGATTGGACACATGATTGGAACTACATGCGGAATTTGCAATGCTACCACACCAGTAGTGAGTTTACTATTTTTCTTAATCTTCCAGTATCGCTCAGCCTAGACATGGGGCAATGCAAACCCCAGAAGTCAGCACTGGGGCCCACACAGAAAGAACTTAAGAGAAACACTCTAGTTGTAGCTCAAGGGAGGGAAAGGACCTCCTAACACTCAGAGAGTGAAGGAAATCCCCCATTTTTAATTTCCTTTTTCTTTTCTCCATTGTCTCGCATTCTAGTCCCTGGCAGTCCACAGGCACCTAATAACATTCTGAGGAAGGGATCCTGCCTCTCCGATCAGAGGAGCTGCTGCAGCCACAAGAAGGTGGAGCCAACAGCAAAATCCTGTTGCCTTTTCTCTCTGTGTCTTCTCGCAGTTGCAGCAAGTCCAGAGAGCCCCAACTTTCTGGCCAAGGAGCCTTAGGGAGCCTCAGAAAACTGGAAAGTACCAGGGAGATGGTACACACAGTGAAGCTAAAAGAAGTGGTGTCCTAAAGTTGTGCGTCATCTCTGGGGCTCATCTTCCAAGCTGTGCATGCATGGATCTGACCCTAAACAATACAGCACATCTTTGGAGACCCGAATTATGAGATAAACCAATGCCCAGGTCCACACTGGCCGGTGGGTGGTGTACACAAGGGCTGATCTAAGTAGCACTGGAAAGGTTTTGAAAATAAACCCAACATTGAAACCACAATCCAGAAGGTCACCTGGGTGGCTCAGTCGGTTAAGTGTCCAACTCCTGGTTTCAGTTCAGGTCATGAGCTCAGTCTGTGAGTTTGAGCTCCACATAAGGCTCCATGCTGGCAGTGTGGAGCCTACTTAGGATTCTCTTACCCTCCCTCTCTCTCTGCCCCTCCCCTGCTCATGCACTTGCTCTCTCGCTCTCTCTCTTTAAAAACACATAAACAAACTTAAAAAAAAAAAAAGGAAACCACAATCCAGAAAAGGCAGGTTAGAATTTTCAGCTTGAACCTGTGTCAATTATCTGATAAACAAAAATATCAAACTTTTCCAGAGAATCTAAATAAGAGTATAGCATTCAAACAAGACCTAATGTCTCACAGTATACTATCAAGATGTCCAAGATACAGTCTAAAGTTACTTGGCATCTGAAGAGCCCAAAAAAATGTCAATTTGTGTAGGAAAGGACAACCAATAGATATCTACACTGAGATAACACATATGTTGGGATTATCTGACAAAGATTTTAAAACAGCTATGTTAAAGAGGCTCCATAATGTAAGGGCAAAAACTCTTGCAACAAATGGACAGATAGTCTCAGTAAGAGATGGGCAATACAAAAAAAAGAAAGAAAGAAAGAAAGAAAGAAAGAAAGAAAGAAAGAAAGAAAGAAAGAAAGAAAGAAAGAAAGAACAAAATTGAAATTGTAGAACTAAAAAATACAATAACCAAAATAAAAACCTCACTGAATAGAATCAGTAACAAAATGGAGATGACAGAGGAATGAATCAGTAAACTTGAAGTGAGGGTCACAGAAATAATTATCCAGTGTAAACAGTAGAGAGAAAAAAATATTTTTATGATGAAAAGAGCCTTAGGGACCTGTGGGAAAATGCCAAAAGATCTAACATTGATGTCACTCATGTTACAGAATGGGGGGGGGGGGGGAAGTGTGGTGATAAAAAAAAAAAAAATTGAAGACAAAATGGCTGAAAACTTCCCAAGATACAAATCTTGGGTGAAAGATACAAATCTACAGATTCCACACCATTAGTAAACCTCAAACAGGATAGATCCAAAGAAATACCTCCTAAACATATTATAATCGAGCTACTGGAAACTACAGACAAAAGGAAAGTCCTTAAATGGATACAAAGAAAAACAGTGCATTACTTGTAGGAGGAGGGTTGGGGAAAATGATTCAAATTCTCAAGGGGCATCTGGGTGGCTCGGTTGGTTTACTGTCTGACTTCAGCTCAGGTCATGATCTCACAGCTCTTAAGTTCGAACCCCATGTCAGGCTCTTTGTTGATAGCTCAGAGCTTGAAGCCTGCTTTGGATTCTGTGTTTCCCTCCCTCTCTGCCCCTCTGCCACTCATTCTCTTGCTTTCTCTCTCTCTCTCTCTCTCTCTCTCTCTCTCTCTCTCTCTCTCTCTCACTCTTAAAAATAAACATTTAAAAAAAATTCTCATTGAAACCATGGAGTCAGAAGGAAGTGGGAAAACATTTTTAATATGCTGAAAGAAAACAACTACCAACCCAGCATTCTATTTCCAGAAAAAATATCCATCAAGAACTATGGAGACAGAAAGATATTCTCAGATTAAGGAAAACTAACAATTTGTTGCCAGCAGACTTACCCTAAAATAGTTGCTAAGGGAAATTCTTCAGACAGAAAGGGAATGATACTAGAAGGATATATTGTACAGCAGAAATAAAGGAAGAAGAACAGAAATAGTAAATATCTGGAAAAATAGACTGTTCTCTTAAGTAAGAAAATTTAACATTGTATAATAAGGTTTTTACTGTATATAGTTGTATAAAATACAACCACACAGAAAGAGAATGAAGTAAATGGTCTTATCTGATACTATTGATTCAACATTCAACTTGAAGTTGTAAAAATGCTGATTCTAAGTAGATGGTGAAAAGTTAAATATATTTATTATAACTCTTAGATCACTCACAAAAACAACCATACAAAGAGTTACAGTTAAATACACAGATAAATTAAAATGGAATACTAAAAAACATGTTCAATGGTTAAAAATATAAGACCATAAAAGGAGTGCCTGGGTAGTTCAGTTGGTTGAGAGTCTAACTTCACCTCAGGTCATGATCTCTCAGTTCATGAGTTCGAACCCGATGTTAGGCTCTGTGTTGACAGCTCAGAGCCTGGAGCCTGCTAAGGATTTTGCATCTCTCTCTCTCTCTATCTCTCTCTCTCTCTCTCTCTCTCTCTCTCTCTGTCCCCTCCCCAACTCATACTCTCTCTCTCTCAAAAATAAATAAATGTTAAAAATATAGATGATAGATAGATAGATAGATAGATAGACCCAAAGCAAGCAGATATATATAGATATGCCCAAAGCAAGTAGAAGGAAGGAAATAATAAGAATAAGAGTAGAAATCAATGAACCTGAATGCAGAAAAATAATAGAGAAAAATCAATGAAACCAAGAGAGCTTGTTCTTTGCAAAGATCAATAAAATTGACAAATCTCTTTCAAGACTGACATTTTTGAAAAGGAAAGAAAATATAGAAAATTTTTTGAAAGAATAAAGACTTCACAGGCATTCCAAAGGTACAGGACCATTGTACACAACTCTATTCACATAAATTCAAATTTTATTGAAAGGTATGATTTCCTCAAAAAGCACTCAACCTATGGAAACTCACCCTATGGTAAAGTAGATAGCCTGAAAAGTCCTATAACTATTAAAGAAATTGAATTCCTAGTTTAAAAACGTCCCAAAAAGAAATCTCAAGGCCCAGATGGTTTTACTGACAAATTCTACCAAACATATAAGGAAGAAATGACATCAATTCTACAGAATCTCTTTTAGGGGAAAAAAAAAGAAGGAAATATTCCCAACTCATTTTACAAAGCCAACATTACATCTTGATACTAAAAACACATAAGGACAGTTCCAAAGTAAAAGAATTATATACCTATATCCCTCGAGAATATAAATTTTAAAAAATCTTCAACAAAATATTAGCAAATCTAATCTAGCAATCTATAGATTGCTATAAAGTATAATATACTAAATACAAATAGAAAGTATAATATAGAAAGTATAATATACTACTTAGAAAGTGTAATATAGGAAGTATAATATACTACAAACAAGTAAAATTTATCCTGGACTCCAGGCTGGCACAATGTACAGAAGTGAATGTAATCTATTATATTAACAGACCAAAGAAGAAAAAAACAAAAGATTATATCAAATGATGCAAAAAAAAGCATTCAATAAAATTCAACATGCATTTATGAGTAAAAATTTAAAGCTCTCAGCTAACTAATGTAGAAAAAAATTCCCTCAACCTGATAAAGACCATTCACAAAAAAACTAAAGCTAATATGATACTGAGTATCATTTTATGGAGACATAAAGATATTCTCAGATTAAGGAAAACTAACAGAATTTGTTGCCAAAAAACAATCATAAAAGTGATTGTTTTCCACCCTAAGATAGGGAATATTCTCACTACTCCTATTCAACATTGTATTGTAAGTCCTGAGAGTGCAATCAGGAAAAACAAACAGAAAAAACAAGGTATACAGATTGGAAAGAAAGAAAGAACACCTGTTTCAATTCACAGACATAACTGCCTATGCAAAAAAAATCCCAAAGAATCTATAAAAGAAATTCCAGATCCAATAAGTGAGTTTAGTAAGGTCACAGGGTATAAGACCAAAACATTATAAATCCGTTATATTTCTATATTTTAGCAATAAACTCTTAGAAACAAAAAATATAAGTCATTTACAACACTTTTAAAAAAGCAAAATACTTAGCAATAAATTTTCTCAAATATGTCGGACTTGTATCCTAAAAACTAAAAAATGCCAATAAAAAGAAATTTTAAAGACCTAAATAAATGGAGAGATATGCTATGTTCATGGATTGAAAAACTCAATACAATAAAGATGTCAATTCTCCATAAATTGTTCTATAGATTTAAGGCAATTCCAATCAAAATATGAGCAAAGTTTTTTATAGACATAGACAGGGTTATTCTAAAATTTATATGGAAAGGTAAAGAAACTAAAATTAGTTGTAATTTTGAAAAACAAGAATAAAATAAGGGCATTCACTGTGCCCAATATAAAAACCTAACATATAGTTATATTAATCAAGACACTGTGGTGTTGGCAAAAGAGTAGACACACAGATCAACAGGTCTGAGGTTAATGGTGGCTCAGCAGACAGCAAATATGCCAGGGCCCAGCTGTGTGTCCTCAGGGAACTCCAACCATGTACCTCAGCTGTGGGCCACAACCGCCAAAGCGGCATGGCTGGCAGTGAGAGGTATGGCCTGAGGAGTGTAGTGCTGACTCTGATTTGGAAGAAGCCACAGTGGACAGATTCCAGGATGCTCTTGGAACCCTGGCACCCTCACCTCATTGGCTTTCTCAAAAGGCTGTCCTGAGTAAGGCCAGGGAGAATACATTTCATGCCCACAAATGCCCATGAGTGGACCTTGTCTGTTAGTGTCCTAGGGAGGGAAAGGAAGGTGAGAACCACAGGATGGCAGGACCAAGTCTCCCCTCAGCCTGTGTGCCCTGCCTCTGCCCCTTGAGCCCCACAGCACTCTGTATCCCTCCATACTTGGAGTCCAGAAAGCTAAAATTCTGCCTGCTGCTACACAGCTCCTGGAATATTCTGAACCTCTTTCCCACTTGGCAAACTCCTACTCAAACTTCAGGACCCAACGCCAATGCCCTCTCCTCTATCTACAAATGCAAACTTGGGCCTAGACAGAAGGTGGGGAGAAGGCAGGGCAGGGACAGTAATGAGAAAATTTAGTCAGCAAATAATGTGCTACAGAAGAGGCTGAGGACAGCCTCCTCAGTGCCCCCACTCCCCATGCACAGGGAAGCCAGCCTGGTGGGAACCAGCCCTCCACACTGAATCTCTGATCATTACAGATACCCACATGCTCTGTTCCAGCAGTTCCACTCATAATATCCACCCTGCAAACACCACCACCACCACCTCAGAGGACCGGTAGATGGATTCTCTGAGCTTTGTTTTTAATGGCAAAAAGTTGAAATGACCCAAGTACACAAAGTGTGTGTTCCTGGAGGAAGGTAGATGCCCAGGGAGGGGTGTCTGGCCCTGGCAGGCTACGGAGAGGGCAGGAAGTCCCTGCTTCACCCACCAGCTCTTGCTGGACCTCTAATCTCTAGTGCCAGGCCTTGTGCCGCAGAAAGCCAGGCAGATGAACCTGACCTTGGAACCAACACTCCAGAGGGAAGCAAAGCCACAAAATCATTTCCTCTAGCACCAAGTGCTCCTGCAGGCTCTAGAACAGTCGTCTGAACTGTCAGGAAAGCTCTCTGGGGACACAGCATTTGTCCTACAACACAGCTTGATGGGAGCGAGGGCCTGAGGGGCTGGGGAAGCACACTTGGGCAGCACGCTCCGAGGGAGATGGTGTTGGCCAGCACCTGGCTGTGGGATGAGCTGGGAGGGTCCCTGAAGGGGCCAGTCCTATCCCTATTATGACCCCAGATGCCTTAACCCTGGGCCTGAGCCCTTGGGGGCCAGCTCAGTACCCTCAATAGAGGGTGAGCACTCACCAGGGGTTCACCTGAGCGAGCCCTCCCTGCCAGCGAGGCAAACACTGGTGCTCACACTGCATCCCTGTCCCCGGATTGCCTGTCCCTGCTCTGTACCACCACCCACCTTCAGCAGATGCTGTGAGAACATCACTACCTTCCACAGAGCACACCGGTCCTGCTGGGACTCCAGCACACAGCTGAACCAAGGCGGGCATCACTTATCACTCAAGGACAGCTCTGTGGCACCGAATGGAAGCTCAGCCCACAGCTTAAGGAGCCTGGTCCTGGGAGCCCATCACTCTGCCAGGGATTCCCATGACAGGCGGCACCATTTGCTGACAGTGCCATAGAGCACTCCCGGCTGGGAGCCAGGGCGAACTGAGCCGGTGCGTCCTCCATTCTTCACACAGGTGCCCAGTGGAATCTCTGAAACATGACTCAGACCTGTCACCCACCTGCCCCCAAACCCTCCAGCACGTCTCACCGCATGGCTGCCCCACCATCTGACTTCTCCTTCACTCAGAATTCCTGTCACAGAGATCTTCTTTCTGTCCTTGGCACATTTCAACCTAGTTCTTGCCCCAGGGCCTTCGCAACTGCTGTGGCTTCCACCTGGAAGTCCAGGTCTCGACTCAAATGTCTCCTCCCCAGAGGGACCTTGGCTAAAAGTGTCCCTTTCCCATCATGCTCCACTCTGCCATTCTGTTCTATTTTTTAATAACACCACTTTATAATAATTGACATGCGGGTTCTTTATTGGGTCATGGTCTCTGCCACCACAAGACCTCAGGAGAGGACTTTTCTAGCTGGACCCTCAGCCCCCAGACCAGCGCATGGCACCTCACAGACACTCGATAAATATGGGAAAGTCACTGCACCTTCAAAGACTTCATTCCCTCCTCAAGGTCACTGTCTCACACAGTGGCTAAGTTCACTGCTTTCTGGTGTGAGCAGGGTATGTACAAGGAGAAGCGTAAAGGAAGGATTTCGATGGACAATTCTGATTTCTCTCTGGTTTATGAAACATTGGGGTTGCTTGCTTGCAGGGGGGAAGACAGGCCCTGGGAGTTGTCTTATCAGCAGGAGAATCTGAAGAAATGTAGGGAGGCTCCAGGACTATCTGACAAATGGCCGCCTCGGGGGTTGGCAGAGCTCGGCAGCACCAGGAGAGAGCACTGGAAATACCTGGAAAGGTCACACGCGCCCGCTGGAGGGGGAGCTGCACAGCCCTACAGGCAGACAGAAGGGGGACATGGGGTGGCCACCACTGACCCCAGAACAAAGGATGCAGGTGGGCAAGAGGCCGCGGGGATTCCCGGCAACGTGGTAACTACCAGTAAAGTTTGGTTTTCTTTTCCTAGACAAGTACTTTGCGAGGAATTCTTTTGAAGTGTATGCACTGAATAAATTCTCACAGAACGACATCCATGCGCATAGATGGGGGTTGAGGGAAGATAAGTCCAAGGCCTTCCCAGAGAAGTGCCTCTTCCCTCACTGGCTTCATGAATGGCCTCTGGTCACGGGTGTCACCCAGGAGCTTTTTAGAAATGTGGAGGGCAGCTGGCTGGCTCAGTCGGTTGAGCATCTGCCTTCGGCTCAGGTCACGATCCCACCATTTGTGAGTTCAAGCCCCCACACTGGGCTCTATGCTGACAGCTCAGAACCTGGAGCCTGCTCTGGATTCTGTGTCTCCCTCTCCCCTCTCCACTTGTGTTCAGTCTCATTCTCTCTCTCTCTGTCTCTGTCTCTCTCTCTGTCCCTCTCTCTCCCCCTCCCTCCTTCCCTCTCAAAAATAAACAAACATTAAAGAAATTAAAAGAAATGTGGAATCCCAGCCTCACCCCAGGTTCACTCTGCTGAACCAGAACCCGCATTTTTGTAAGTTCCAGATGATTTGCTGTTCCTTCCAGTCTGGGAGTAGTTACCTGTGCGGGTGTGCGGGTGTGCAGTGAGAGCACCTCAGCCAACTGCCAGTATTCAAAACCGAATTATTAACTATAACATGCATGCTGCTCATTAGACCTCAGCCTCCGTACGCGCAGCTTCATACCTCTGACCAACACCCCCCCGTTTCCCCACCACCCCGGCCCCCCGCAACCACCATCCTCTGCGTCTGTGTATTCGACTCTTTTAGATTCCACATGGCGGTAAGATCATGCAGTACTTGTCTTTTCGTGTCTGGCTTACTTCACGTAGCGTAATTTCTCCCAGGTTCATCCCTGTTGTCACAAATGCCAGGGATCTCATCCTTTTTTTAAGATCAAATAATAGTCTACTGTGTATATATATATACACACCACATGGTATGTACACCATATGGCGTGTGTACACACACACACAGATGCATACACACAATCCTTCATCTGTTGAAGGACACTACAGTAATCATTTCACTATGCATATACTGATCAAATGACCATATTGTAAACCTTAAATAGCACACAGCCTTTTTTTTTCTTTTTTTTTCTTTTTGAAGTAGACTCCATGCCCAGTGTGGAGCCCAATGCAGGGCTTGAACTCACAACCCTGAGATTAAGTCCTGACCTGAAATCACAGCTTGAGACCCTTAACCGACTGAGCCGCCCAGGTGCCCCTACAATTTTTATTTTAAAAAATTAATTGAAAGTGAACCTGAGATGCACTGGTCTAGACCCTCCAGGGCCCCCTGAAGGTCAGCAGAGGGTCCAGGAGGAAGCTAGGTGGCTGAACCAACTTGCCAGCTGTATGGCCTGGCTACCGAAACCCTTCCTGCTCGCTGAGCCTCAGCTCTAAAGTGGGAGGAGCACCTGGGCCTGGCAAAGGGGCTGGGAGACCAGGGAAAGGAGGCCGGAAGGCCTGGCGAAGGGAGGCTCCACACCGCAGACACACTGCGGGGTCAGGCTGTCCACCTGCCGCACAGCACCGCAGGCGGAGCCCCCCCAGCTCTGCCTGCCTCCACCCACCTGCTCGCTCACTGCTCACCTCGGGGTGGGGCCGAGGAACCCCTGAGGGCAGGCCCAGGACCCGCCCTCTGCCATCCCAACCACAGCAAGAAACCATCTTTCCAAACCACTCTCTAAACTAGATTACATAAGGGAAGGATGTGTATGTTCAACAGATGTTTGCTCAGATACAGATCCTCTCCAACCCCTCCACGCAGGAACACCATGCCCCCTTTGCACTCAGGGCCTGGCCATGCCGGCCAAGGAGGAGCCGGCTTCTGAGCGGCACTCCCCTGGAAGGGGCTGGCTCCATGCCGTCCTGAGCCCAGGGCTCTGTCCTGCTCTCGGCTACCTGCAGGGCAGGCACCCGTAAGGCTCAGAGGCGCAGTGCCTGGCCAAGGTCAGCCAGCTGTGAGCAGCACACAGAGAATCAGAGAACAGAAACCTGTTGACAAAGGCCACATCAGAACAAAGAATGAGAAGGAGGGACACCTTGTGATGCAGAGAGGATGAGGGGAGTGGACAGGGGAGAGAAGGGCGGGTCACTGGGAGCCCAGAGCACGAGGGAGGTCTCCAGACCCCGCTGTCCGGAGCTGAGGTGAAGAAGCAGCAAAGGTACAAGTATGATAGGCAAGGTCCGCCGGGTGTGGTTAGCTAAGAAATGGTCTCCAAAGACAGGTCCTGATTCTGTCCCCCACAACCCACAAATGTCACCATATATGGCAAAGAAAAAGGCAAGGGGAGGGGAAGACTAAGTAGATGTGATTAAGATGTGAGATGGGGGGCAATCCCAAATTGCCAGAGCGGGGCCTACATGCAGCCACACGGCCACTTCCTTTACAGAGGGAGGCAGGCGGAGGTCAGACAAATGCACAGAGAAGGCCATGAGAATCAGCAGAGGCAGACAGGAGATGCTGACCTCAAGGCGGGAGCAAGGCAGGCAGCCGAAAGCCAGGGGGTGTCAGGGCCACCAGGAGCTGGCAACGCCAGGAACGGATTCTCCCCAGGGCCTCCAGAGGGAGGGAGCATGGCCCTGCCTCCATCAGGGGGAGAGAACACGCTCTTGTTACTGAAGCCAGTAAGTCTGGGGTCATCTGTTACCTTGGCTGCAGAAAACCAACAAAACAGGGAGCCACGATAGGGACTAATGCGGTGACAGCACCATTTGGGAAGCATGGGGCCGAGGAGGGGCTGCGGGCCTGTCAGTGAGCTCGATCCCCATCTTCCGTGGCAGGAAGTCAATAGATAACATTGAAAGGTGAGACTTCATGAAACAGCACTACAATCCTGCTGAAAGACGGATGGGTAAATGCAAGGGCTCCCTTCTTGGGAATGGCCTGTGAAGAAGGTGTATGTGTGCACACACACACACTCATATCCACGCACACACACATGCATGCACGCCCACACACTCATATGTGTGCACTCATTCACTCTCACCCACACATGCACTCACGTACACACACTCGTACACAAACACCACTGCATACGCAAGTGCACCCTTGTACACACTTATGTGTGTGCACTTGAGCACAAACATGCACACTCACACGCTTGTGTACATTACACAGTACACTTACATGTGCACTCATACATAAACATACATGCTCACGCTCTTGCACACTCACAATGCATTCTCACACTTGCATACATTCTCACCATCATTCATCTGCACATGCACACACACACAGAGCCAGAAGGGGGTCTGGCCAGAGCCAGGGTGTCAGCTCTGGGCCCAGAGGTCCCTGACCAGAGCCTGGTAGGGGCTCCCTGCACCGCTATGCACAAGGCCACCCGTGGCTCAGACTTCAAGCCTTGTGTCCCTGTGTCCACTTGAAAGCTTCTAGCGAGGTGCAGCCTCAGAGCAGGCAGGGCTGTGCCAAGGCCCAGGCTGGCACTTCCCGGGCTCCCGGCCCCTTCCTGTCCCCTCCCTGCCAGGTCGGCCCCTGTCCTTGTCTTGCTCAGCTCTCGGGAAGCACCTCTCGCCAGCCATCTGGGGCTTGGCTGGGCCTCAGCCTCCTGGCTGCCACGTCTCACTCAGAGCTGGGCAGGCGCCAGCTCTGAGCTAAGTGAGTGTAGCGGGTGGAAGGGGGGTTGCAGAGAGCGGGGCAGGGACGGGGCTCCTCCCCTTCTCCCACCGTGGCCGGAACAGACACTGTTTTTCCCCTTTCTTTTTGAAACAAGACTAGTCAATCTACTGGGCTTTACTCAGAGCCCCCAGGGCTCACAAGCCCTACCGAAGGCTCACTCCTCCATAGCCCCCAGGCCATGTGCCTCCTCTCATCAGTGTGTACACTGCCAGGTCACCACTAGACTATGCATCCATTTTACAGATGAGGGAAATGAGGCCTGCAGGGGCCAATATGACTGCCAGGTCACAGAGCCCATCAGGAGCGACCCCAGCCAGAATCCAAATCCTGGCTCTGGAGAGCTGCCCAGCCCTAGGGGCCTCTGTGCACCCAGGCAGTGTCCTGTCTTGGCCTCCATGCCAGCAGACTCTACCCAATGGGCAGGGGTCCCCACACCTCCGGCACCAGGCCATCCAAGAGCCACGGGGACACAGAGACACCCACTCATTGTGGGAAGAGCCTCAAGCCCAACCCACCCGGGCAGGAAACACTCCTCTTCCTCTCCACTCCCACCCCTCCCCTCCCTGGGAGCCTAATCACAGTCGGCTACGTGGCCCAGCCAGTCAAGCCAGGAGCCTGGAGGCTGTCCTGGATTGGAATCAATCCCTCCCACTCAGGTCCCCAAGCCTCGGCCTTTCCACTTCCCATTTATCTCTTGCCATCCTCCCCTGCCTCTCCCACCTTATCCCTGCCTGGGTACAGCCTCACATCTCTCTCCTCTGTTCCCCCTTGACTCGGGGCCTCCCTGTGGAGCGCCGCCTCTACCCTGCACCCAGAAAGCTCTTCCTAAGGCACACATAGCAAAGCAACCATGGACAAGACTGAAGACCCCGCATGCTGGATCATTCACTGTGTGAGGGTTGTGACAAGGTTCTAGGGTCGGCCTGCTGGACTCCTCTCGGTGAAGTGGGGATGTCTCCATCCAACACACATTCGTTGGGATCACTAGGGGGTGTGAGCGCCCCCACACACCTGGCCGTAGTCACTTAACTCCTTGGGGAATAAGAGCTCACATGTGAGCAGCATGTGTGCTGAGAAAGAAAGCCAATATCCCAAATAGCCTATTACAGATGAGGGAGAATGGAAATGAACATAAAAACAGTAGCAACACAGAGCATGAATGAGCAGCTACAAAGGAGAACTAGTTAGGACAAATGTTTGTAACTAGAAAACAGGACCCACTTGCTGAACTGAATGGCAGAACAGACCAGGCCAAACAACCAACTCAGAAGCTGACATTTGGTCGACGCTCCCACTCTGGATGCTGAGGGTCAGAGAGAGAGAAGGTGTGAGAGAAAAGTTAAGTGATACGGATGAACCCCAGCAGTAGAAAAGGGCACACAGGGAGGAGAAACATTTGAAGAAATAACATCCACAAATTTGCCAAGACGAGATGAAAGATCTCAACGTGAATTGATTCAGAGAGCTTGATGAAGACATACCCAAGGGGAAAAAAAACCCCACACCTCAACACATTATATATAATGAAGCCCAAGAACATCAGAGACAAAGAGAAAGTTCTGACAGCTCCCAGAGAAAAAGAGCAGGTCACTGCAGAGGAAAGCACCCGACAGACATCAAACTCCAGGATCGGGGAATGTGCACCACAGGGGCAGACAAGAGCCAAGAGCACCAGGAAGTGATACCTGCAAAGAATTCAAGAAAAAGATCTCACCCAGGGGAAGAGACAGCCCATTCCCTGAGGTCAGAGCAGTGCAGACCATCCCGGGTCCCCCTACTGAATGTGGGCAGCGGCCAAGGCCACAGAGCCCAGGAGACCCAGCCACCCAGTGGGGCAGCACCTTGAGGGGGAAGGTGCTTAAACAGCCAGGGTGGGGGAACCACGGGGTGCCCCAGCCACAGCGTTTGGGGCACTCGTGCCAATTGTGGGCATGTCAGGCTCCTGCCTAAATCCTTTGGGGGCTCCCCACCCCACAGCACATCCCGTTACTCCCTTGGATGGCATTGCAGACCCTCCTGGTGTGCCTTTCCAGAAAACCGTGTGGCCATAAGGCTTGGACAGAGGAAGGACAGAGAAATGTCAGTGGATGAAGGAGTGGGGAGAAAGGAAGGAAAGAGAAAGTAGAAGGGAGAGTCAGGGAAAGAAGGAAAGGAGGGCGGGAAGGAAAGATGGGAGGAAGAAACCAAGAAAGGAAGAAAGAAATTCCAGCTAACCTCGGCAACACACAAGGAGGCAGAAATGCAAAGACAAAGGCAGAGCCCCGCCCTGTAGCTGCTGGGGTCCTGCTGTCTCAGCCCCCTGGGCAGCAATGCCTGGACGCCACCTGTGGGTCCCTGGAGCCAGCTGTAGCTGGCAGCCCCTTCCCCCTTGGTTTCTTTCCTCCTGACAGTTTGCTGTGAATTCCTCATAAATCAGTGCTTGGACTTTGGCTAGAGCCGTCCTTATCCCTGAAGACCGGCTCAGCTGGCTGAGCAGGTGACATCACAATGCAGTGTCATCCTGCACAGCCAGCCTGCTCAGAAGGTGAACCTCTGACCCCAGTCTCTGTCACCAAGACAACAGGGGGAAAGCATGAAGACCCCAGAAGGCCAAAGCAGAGCTAATGCATAGAGAGATATGCCAACAGGTGGGTGTCCAGGGAGGCCAGGACACCAGTCAGCGTGAGCCCTCTGCTCAGGGAGGAGGTGAGCTCGTGCCCCTCCTCACTGTTCTCACATCGCCCTGCTGTAAACGCCACCATCCAGGGGAGAGGCCACTGGAATTCCGTCAGTCAAATGGAGAGAAGAGAACTGGATCTCGTGCCCTAGACCTGAGCCAAAAGCTCTGACGCCATTGAAGACCACCGGGCACCCGGGCTGGACACACGCGCTGGGGACTCACCAGCAATGCTGCTGGCGTTCGATACCACGCATGTCCCAAGGGAAACTTTGCCTACTATCTTGTATTAATTACGTGACCATACATAAATACATTCTCCTCAAAAAAATACAAACAGGATGTCATCCCCAACCTGCAGCACGGTCTCCCCTGGAAACCCTGGGGCGGGGCACTGTGTGCTGCACTCTCCCACCCCGGGCCCTGCCTGCACACAAACAGGCGCAGATGCCAGGCACCTGCAAGTTGCCCTGCATCCACTCTTCCCTCCCACCTCTACCCACCTGACCTGGTCCACCCACATGCCCACGGCTCCACCTCGCTCCGAAACGCTGCTCTGCTCTACTCAGGCTTTCTCCTCTGGACCAGCATGGAGGTGCTTTCAGATGTCTCGTGTGGAAGAACAGTGGCCTGTGCATCCACATCTCAGGGGCACCCCAAGGCCTGGGGCATTGGACTTGGTCTGCAGGCCAAATTTCCATCAGTTATTGGTGCCCCACCGTGGGTGGGCCTTCCTCTGACGCCCTGCAGACCAGCCTCTTTGCTGCTGCCCATGGGTGACCAATAGCTTTCAGCGATGGGGTAGCTGATGTTGCCCTAATTGCCAGGGCCACGCGGAGCCTGTTTGCTGGGGGACACACCCATCTGGGCATGCGTCTAGCTGAGGACGTGCTGTGTGGCCAGCACCAGTTGGGACACCCTGGCTAGGTGAGGACAGTGGGGCAGGCATGCGTGGTGGAGATCAGGCCAGGCCACAGAGAGTAGGGAGGCAGGCATAGACTGGGCCCAGAGAAGGTTCTGGAGCCCATGCTGAGGCCCTCTGGGGTTCCTGGGGCACAGAATTGGGACCCAAAGAATGGGCAACAGGATCCTACTCCTGCCCACCTGGAAGCCCTTCCCAGGTTGAGAGCGAGCTTATTCTGGGCCAGAGGGCTGCCCTGGGCACGAGCTAAAGGGCCCTCCCTGGACCAGGCAGGGGGCCGAGCCGGACGTGTGCCCATCCAGCACAGCGCCCCACCCCAGGGCTCACAGCGCCTGGCCCCGCACAGCCACTCTGATGGAGATCCCAGGCAGAAAGGGCCATTCATCTCAGAGCTTAACTAGCCTGTTCCAATTAGTGAGGAATAAAATGGCAGCATTTACTCGGAAGAACTGCGATGTGAGATTATTAATTAAATGCACTGCCGCTGAGCCGCCACTCGCAGGAGGCCAAGCCCTCATTAAAACGGCATGAGACTGGAGCCGGGAGAGGGAGCAGAGGCGGGGGGCAGGAGCTGCACATGAGACAGGGAGGGGAGACAAGTGGGTGGAGGAAAGACAGGGGGCAGACGGGGCGTGCGACGGCCATGGCAGCCCTGCAGACCCTTTTGGAGAAGGCCTGCCACCACTGCTTCAAAGCCCTGTCTCAACCAGGTAGGGAGGTGGGGTAAACCAAGTGCACACAGTAGATGCTCCCGCAAACACTGGGTGTCCTCCTTCTGAAATCTCCATGGTGAGAGCCCGGCACCTGGTCCTCATTTCCACGTGGCAGAGGACGGCTCCCAGCCTGGAACTGGGTCAGGGGTGGCACCCAGGCCCCCCTGGCTCATGGAGGGGCCAAGCCTCCCAGGGAACTTCCCTGGGAGACCACTGATGTCACTCTCATAGGCCCCGAGACTTTGAACCCTGGCCTCTCATGGAGGAGGAGGCCTGAAGGGCCATCCAGGAAGGCTAGACCCCAACCCAGAGCAGACAGACGCAGCCACTGGGCAGGAAAGCCTGCCCTGCGCACTTGAGGAAAGGGGCGTCGCTCCATGGCGACTGTGCTAACCCCCCTGCGTGATATTTCTCTCCTGTTGGCCTCCAGCCGTGAGGCAGGTCTTCTGAAAGATCATAGGTTGTCCTCATTACATCTGCGGGGGGCCAGCAGCTATGCCCTCAACACACATGTGCACTCCCACACACACCGCACGTGCATCTGCATGTACCGTATGACACATGCCTCACAGAGGCATTACACACGTGGGCATCACATGCACCTGCATGCGGCTCACAATGAACTCACACACGCTTCCCCTGAGCGCATATCCACGGCATTGTCCACACACGCACATGCTCTCTCTCACCCCTGCTAGCTGCTCTCAGCCTCCTCATTTGCTTACTTACCACCCAAAATGGTGTCTATTTCCGTCTCGCCCACCCCACCCCACCCTGCCTACATCTACCCAGTCAAACAGAACACCCCACCGGCTGGGACCCTGTGTTTACCCAGAGGCCACACAAAGAACGTCTGCAGGCTGGATTCAGCCCTGAGGAGCTTCTCCCGGGCAGAGTGGTCATCTCACCTGGGTCTCTGCTGGCCTGCACGTTCCCATCCAGTGCCTGGCACCTCTCATATTCCTGATGACGCCTGGTCTCCGGCTGCTGAGGGAGGCGGATCGCCCTGCCTGACCCCGGTGCCTCCTTTTCTGCATTCAGGCCACTCCTGCTGCTGGGCCTGAGGGTTCCCAGGGCAGCCACCTGTCGGTCGGTCAACCTCCTGCAGCCTGATGCCCTCCTTCCAGACCTGGCCAACTCCCAGGAGAGCCGCAGACCCTGGTCAGCAACATCAGTGTCCCCTCCTGGGGGAGGGGGAAGCCACAGAGAAAACTGCCCCACATCTGCCTCCACATCCTTCTCTCTCCCACCCTGTAGGGTAGCAGCCCACCCCTCCAGCCACCCAGGGCCCCCCTCTTCCTCGGGGACCTCAGTTCTGCCTGGAGCCCACTGCCTTCCTTCTGATAACACAGCCCCCCTGTGTTCTTCAAAAGCTGCCCCCTCCTACCCTCAGACCAGATGAGGGGAAAGGGGAACACATGACCCAGGCCAGGCCAACCCGACCATAGGAACACAACTCAGAGACAAGGACTTAACTGGAGTTAATCCATCGGCTCAAATCCAGGAACTGTTGCTGGAACTATAAGGAGAAAAGAGTTGTTTCCCGGGGTTGTTAAACTATGAGAATGGGAGATGGCAGCTGCCTACCGCCATGTGTCCTCCTCGGGTGACGGGCATGAATGAAATCAACACAGAGCACAGTAGAGCTCAAAGAAATGAAAGAGAGTCTGAAATTTTATTTAGGAACCTGGATCCAGCCAAACCTGAAGTTACTAACCCTGGATATTGGGGGTTGGGTTTGTTTGGGTTTTGTTTTCAGATTTATTAACCAACCAATTCTTTTCTCTGCTTAAACCAGTTTCACCTGGATTTCTGACACTTGTAGAATAACTCCTGACTAATACATTCTTTCTCTTCCATACCTTCAAACGTTCCCTCTCTCCTACATCCTTGTCCTTAGTCTATGAACACACTCAAGCCGGAGTGCAAGGAAGCCGTGTTCAAACACACATACACATATGCGCCCAGGTAAATACTGCGTGCACAGACAGTCGACCACAGAGACACTTGAGTTTGAACTGCAGGGATCCATTTATATGTGGATTTTTTTCATATTAATTTTCTTAATAACACTTGTCCTCTGGCTTACTTTATTATAACAATACAGTATATAACACACATACACAATATGTGTTCATCGACTGTGTTATCAGTAAGGCTGCCGGTCAACAGTAGGCTGTCAGTAGTTAAGTTGGGAGGATGTCAAAGTTCTGAATGGGTTTTCGGCTTCACAGGGGGTTGGAGCCCCTGCCTCCCACATTGTTCAAGGGTTAACTAAACTATACAGTCAAGTCTTCCCAAGAGGAAAAATCCTATTCGGCCGGATATCTCCCCCAGTACAGCGTTTGTCCCCACCATGCACCCTCTACTCTCCCGACTCTAGGTGGCCATTTTCTACCCACTCCCCAGGCACTTGGCCTTGACATCTACAAAGCCCCCTCCTCCATGCTGGCCCCCACACCACCACTCACTGCTGTCCGGCAGCTCCCTCTTTGATGAGCGTCTTGAATCTCTCACTGAGCAGCCCCCACTCAGGTCTGCACCACCCCCTCCACGTGTCCCCTATGTGGTGGGGGACCAAGGAGCACCGGTCTCTGCCTCTGCCTTTCTCTTCCTTTGGTGCCCACCCTCCCTGGGCAAATGGCACCTACGGCCCTGGGCACAGAGAGGCCCCACTTGCGCTGCACCCGGACACTGCTCCTGCACATAGAACCTTCCAACCGCCTCAGGACTCCTCACAGGGAAACTGCCCCAGCCAGCATGCCTCCGGCCTCCCTCCTACCCACCAGTCAGAGGCCGGGGGTGGTCCTCCTCGCCTCTCCCTCACCCGCCAGCCCCACAGACTCCCGAACTCCCATCCTGGCCTCTTCGCATTTCCTGAGTAGATTATGCTGCCTCTGGTCCAAGACATTAAGGTAGAATATTAAATGATCCATAAATATGTCTGTTATACATATACGGTATATAAAAGCCGGTCGGAGAACATCCATACAATACGGCCCCTTTTCATTAAGCATGCTTGTCCACACGCCCACCCGTATGTGGGGAAGACACACCCTAACATGTTGATAAGATTACAGAGAATTTCAATTTTCTTCTTTAGTTTATTTATGCATTCTGCTTTATTCAGTGCTTAGGCACTCTTGGATTTAAGATCGAACAAAACATCATAAACCACTGTAAACCACCCCAGGACTGCTGACGCCAGGCACTCCAGGATCCTAGGGACCTGGCGCGGGTGGGGAGAGGATGTGACCTGGCCCCCTACTCATTCTGTGCTTGGCCAGTCCTCCCTCACATCCGCATGGCCAAGGCCCTGGAGGCTCCTAAAAGCTAAGACCGCTGCCCGCGGCCACGCAGGAGGGAACACAAGCCCAGACCCAGGTCCTCACTACAGGCCATGATCCACCCCCTCAATGCGGGGCAGCCCCTGATGCATTCCTGGGTGCTCCCGCAGGCCCTAAAATAGAGCTGCGTCGCCACATAAGACACCCAGGAGACACGAGGAGGCTGGGAGCCAATTCTAGATGGCTCGGCCAGGCTGCTGGCAGCCACGGAGCCAGGGATGCCTCTGGCCACCGCTGAAACACAAGAAGCAGGACAGGAGGCCCCTCTGGGAGGGCCCCAGATGAGCACTTGGGCACCTCCACCGGCAGGTGGGGGGCCTGGCCAGGAGGCACAGACAACAGAGCTGCAGGGGCCACAGTCCCTTCCAGGGAGAGTCTGAGGAGAGTGGGGAGAGACCTGGTCTCTCACACAGGTTGGAGCCTGATCCTCAACTGCAGGTGTCCCCAAGGAAGGGCACCTGACTAGGCACCTGCCAGCTGTGGGCACCCTCCCTCCCGAGTGCCCATGCAGGGCCAGGAAGGAGGCCTCCCGGGCTGAACCCACCGCACAGCCAGGACCCATGGCCTCCACACGGCCCAGGAACCCTCACCAGCCCCATGGATGACAGGTGCTGCACAGAAAGTGACAGAGGCCCGGTGCCCTCCAGAGGCAAGCAAAGACTCAGCTGGTGGCAGGGAGCCGGGGGTGTGCGTCTGACATAAAATCCATCGGCGGTCCCCTGCTGACAACCCGTTGGCTCTGTTCCCTCCTAAGTAGCTGTGAAGGAAAGTAGCCTGGCGGGAGAGAAGACAGTGGGGGAAGCGGGGTTTCCTACCAGTCCCAGAGGCCTATACCCCACACCCTCCAGCTGCAGGGCTCCCAAGCTGGAGACACAGAAGACACTTTGGGGAGGAAAGGACATCACCCCTCGCAGTGGGCCATGAGCAGACCAGGACAGCCACCGGCCACAGCACTCATCAGGGTCTCCTGGAGCTACTACCATAATGGGCACCACACACGGGCACCCACAGCCAGGACCCATCACTGCCCTCAGGGAGCTCCCTGGAGGGCTGGGCTCCCGGCTGACTGCTCCCACTCCCTCCACTATGGACGGAGGCAGCGAGCACGGCAGCCACGCCAGGCCGGTCATGGCAGACACGCTGGGGACCCACAGCTCTCCTGGCCGCTGGCGAGGCTCCCTTGGCACAGACGACGGAGGCAGAGGCCCGTGCTGCTGGGGCTTGCTATCTCCCTCATGCATCGCAAAGCACGTGACACGCTCGGAGGCAAATGTTCAGAGTGGCCTTAATCATAAGAGCCACAAAGTGGAAGCAACCCAACTGTCCATCAACTGACGAATGCATTGTAGAAACACTGTGGCATATCCATACCGTGGGATATCATTTGTTCATTAAAAGGAATGAAGTTCATGGGGCCCCTGGGTGGCTCAGTCACTTAAGCGTCCAACTCTCTCTCTCTCTCTCTCTCTCTCTCTTTTTCAAAAGTAAATAAAAACATTGAAAAAAAAAAAGGAGTGAAGTTCTGACCCATGCTCCCACATGGAAAAACCCAGAAGACATGACGCTAAGGGAAGTAAGATACAAGAGGACAGATACTATGTGATTCTCTTTATGTGAAATGCCCAGAACAGCCGAATCTACAGGGACAGAAAGCAGACTAGCAGTTCCCAGGGACTGGGGGGATGGGACAATTGAGGGTGACTCCGCTGAGGGGGGTGGGGTGTCTCCTGGGGGTGGAGAATGCGCTCCAAAGCGGATCGGGTGCTAGTTGCAGAGCTCTGTCCGCACACTAAAGTCTCTGAATTGTATGTGAGTGGTTGACGTGTGAATTATATCTCAATAAAGTTATTGCCCAAAAAAGGCAGATGACAATAAAAAATAAAAAGCACACATGTTCTTGTATTATCAACTTTTTCTTTTTTTAATTTAAAAATTTTGTTAATGTTTATTTTTGAGACAGAGAGACTGTGTGAGTGGGGGAGGGGAGAGAGAGAATCCCAAGCAGCCTCTGCACTGTCAGCAAGGAACCCAGTGTGGGACTGAAAACCACGAACCTCGAGATCAGGACCTGAGCCAAAATACAGAGTTGGACGCTTAACTGACTGAGCCCCACCCAGGTGTCCCTCAATTTTTTCAATGTTAATAGCTTTATTTTGATAGATTTTGTGTCCTGTGTACTTTAAAATATTCATTAAAAACATTATTCTAACACAGGCTCCACGGGCCTGGACGGACTGCCAGGAGTGTTGGTGACACAGAAGGGATGAGGAGGCAATGAGCGAACAAGCTTTGAAGCAGTCGTGTTACCTGCCGTGACAAGGAGGACGGGGAAGGCTTCCTGTCACATGGGTGGTGGGGGGAGGGGGTCAGCCAGGCGTGCGGGGTTCCCTGGGCTTCAGACAAAAGCCCAGAGGTCATCGGCTCTGCTACTGTCAGCTCTGCGGGTGCAACCCCAGGGGCCCCACAGAGCCCGGAGCTTCCTTGCCCGGCCACGCCCTGGACTCATCCCTCACACCCTCAGATGATTTTTAGGCTCGGCTGCACCCAAGATCATCGGTGCCCCCCTGTCCTGTGACAAGGGCTGTTTTCCACACGGACACAGCTAACCACTGTGACGGGAATGCATGGTCTTTGAGAGCTCTTGTCCCAGACCCACGGGATGGAAGGACGGAAGATGAGGTGGACAGAATGATCTACAAGTGCTGAATGGTGGTGACAGGTCTTGAATGCTGAGGTCTCTGGGCCTGTGGGTGCTCAGGATGTGGCAGGGCCAACCCAAGAGGGGAAAGCAGGAGGCAAGAGCATGGATGAGATGCACAGAGGTCCGGGACACAGAGAAGACAGTGGACGCCAGCAACAGAGGCTGGTTTTCTGGCACCTGTGTCTCCGGGCTTCATACCATAGATTCTACCCACCCGGAACCAGGGGTCATGTGACCAGGCCTGGCCAATGGAAGCCAGTTCCCTGCCCTCTGCCTCTGCCCAGGGATTCACCCAAAGCACATGACCTGAACCAGTGAGACCCAGCCTCATGACACTCCCTGGGAGCCCAGGGAAAGGAGGTCTTTGTGCTGGGCTGGCAGTGGGGCCACGGGGAGCCTCCAGCCCCCCACTAGGGAGAGCCTGCTGAGGACAGGCCAAGGAGGAGGGAGATGGAGCTGAAACAGGCCCGAGCAGCCCCCTTTCGGCCTGAGCCGGTTTGTACTGGATTTTCTATCTAGCTGTGGCAGGAGTCTAGGCTTGGAGGTGGCCTTCCGTGAGGGACAAGATGGCAGACACCAGGTACACAGGTATGCCTGAAAGGACAGGAGCGAGGCCCCAGCATCCTCTTGGTCACAATCTCCAGACTCGTGGCCAGACAAGGAATTGGGAGACGGGCTCTCTGCCCCTGGGGGTGTTGGGAGGAAGGCTCATGTGCTCCTCCTTCCCTGGCCTGAGGCTCGGGACAGCTCTCCACCCCCAAAAGCTGTTCCTCCATCTCGCATCCTCCACTCACCAACCAGGCCCGCGTCTCCCCTCCCTAGCCTGCCTGCCAACTAGACTCTCTCCACTCCTTCCAGGCTGGAACTCTTTTCCACGTCCCAGCTAATTGTGTTCAGGTGGAGAGAATTTGGTGGAAGAAACCGCACGTGCGTATGCGCGTATGAGTGCGCGTGCGTGCAAGCCTGTGTGAGTCCGCCCTCCAGCCCTGGCAGCTGCCCAGGAATGCTGCACTGACAGGAAGGGATGGAGGACCCTCAGCCTGTGTCCTGACGGGCTCTGGGTGATGTCAGTGGCTCTTGGCCTCGTCCAGAAAACATCTGTTCTCCTTATTCTGACCCAGGAATTCCATTTCGGAACAGTCACGGCCTCATCTGGCAACACGTCCCAGGCCAGTTAGTTACGGAACGTGGGACCCTGCCTACCCCCGGAGCCTGCCTCCCCGCTCCTCACACCCAGCCTGAGCCCAGCCCACGGAGCACCCCAAACTGATTCATAGCTGCACTGCACTTCTTCTCTCTCCAAGGACTTCCGCACTTTGGTTCCTTCTAGCAGCACCATGAGGAAAATATTACCTCCTAGCAGCTAGGGCTGTTGGCTGCTAAGTCCCGGCCATGGGCCCTGGTTCATGTAATCTTCTTAATAACCCACCACAGTAGTTACTGTCATAAATTTTTACCTTTCACGGATGAGAAAGAAGAGTCTTGGTGAGTGAGAGAAGGAGCCAGAAACACTCGATGGAGCGGGACGCTGTCTGACTTCAGCCCACAGGGCCTTGTCAGAGATGAATGATAAACTGAGGTCGGGACAAGGGGGAGCGAGGAAGGGCTCCACGGCCCCTCGGCATCCACCTCAACGTGAGAGAAGGTGTCCGTCGCTGACACAGGAGCCACCAGGAAAAGAAAGCCAGCCAGTGAGAAGGGCGTGGGTGACCACAGGGGACAGCAGCACCTAAGGGGCCCAAAGCTGTGGGCTCCCTCTGGAGGGCTCTGTCCTGCCCACCCCCAGCCCACGTAGTGCAGGTCTAGGCGCTCTCCCAGGTTCTCAAGAGAAACTGGAAATCTGCAGCGTTGGGAGAGATTTGCCAAACACTGGGAGGGCCAAACAAAACCCATCTGTGGGCGGACATGGCACACAGCCCACCGGTTTGCAAACTCCACCCTGCACCGACGGCAGCCCTGAAGTTCAGAAATATTTCCCTGGTAAGGGGCAAGGCAGGGACTCACATGGGCTTCGAAGTCCAAATTCATTTGGGAATGCAGGTTGGATCTACCTGCCAGCCTTCCCCTGAGAGCAGGCTCGCTGAACCACATCCCCGGCTGAGACCCAAGACAGTCTTTCGAAGGCAGCCATTTTCCTGGCACGCCTGGGTGGCTCAGTTGGTTAAGCCTTCAACTCTTGATTTCGCCTCAGGTCATGATCTCACAGTCATGGGTTCAAGCCCTACATTGGGATCTGTGCTGATAGTGTAGAGCCTGCTTGGGATTCTCTCTTCTCTCTCTCTGTCTCATTCTCTCTCTCCCACTTCCTGTCTCAAAAAAAATAAACAATCATGCGCAGGCCCTAACCGCCTACAAGGCCAAAAAAAGCTCCCCGACCCAATGGGCGCCATGGGAGGGGCACCGGTCTCTGCTTCTCCTCCCCCACAAACCACCACACATCCATGCACTGTGCACACAACAGACCAGAAAAAGAAAGGCAGCCTTGCCATGGGTAAGTGAAGATCCAAGGTCCACTTCTACCAAGACTTGTCCGCTTTGGACCTCCTGCCAGCAGCATTCACAGAACAAGAGGGAAGCGGACTTGGGTCCTGTCTCCCTTAGACGGCAGCAGGCCAGCTGCTCTGAAAACATGGCTCCAGCTCCCGTGAAAAATTACTGAAATTCAATTTTACGCCCTAACCAATGAAATAAGACCAAAAAATAAATAAACATTGAAAAAGAAGACACAAAACTATGAATTGCAGGAGATAACTGTACACTTAGAAAATCCTCGCCTCCAAAAGAATGCACAAAATAAAAAGGAAAAAAATAATACAGAAGTTCATTAAAATGCCTAGACATGAGAAAAAGTATAGAGATGTGCATATCTGGAATGGAAACATGGGAAACATCCAATCGAGAGGTTTTTTTTATGAGGATTTTTTGGTAATTATCCATGTTTTTTGCATTCGTGCCATAACAGAAGACTTTTTGCTGATGGAAGACGCAAGAGGAAGACAGAAGTCACCAGAAGCAGATGAGCACGTGAGGCCTGGGCAGGGCTTGGGTTTGCCAGGTCAACTACAGCAGTCAGGTGTTTTAGCTGAAGTTTGTGCAAATGCATCTATAATCTGTACGAACATGCTGACTTTAGCTCCGCTCGCTCTTTGTGAATGAAAGCGTCTTGCCTCTGAGAATATCATTAATCTGGAGCAAGGAGGTCCCAGGTATCCTGAGTAGTGATGGGTCACCCACTGTTTTCTAGGTTAAAAATGATTATCTACAGAGGCGCTTGGGTGACTCAGACGGTTAAGCATCCAACTTCAGCTCAGATCATGGTCTCATGTCATGGTTCATGGGTTCAGGCCCCATGTCAGGCTCTGTGCTGATGGCTCAGAGCCCAGAGCCTGCTCAGATTCTCTGTCTCCCTCTCTTTCTTCCCCTCTCCCACTCACACTCTGTCTCTCTCTCTCTCTCTAAAAAAAAATAAACAGTTAAAAAATTACTATCTGTAATAACCTACTAATAAAATATAATGGAAAAGATCCTACTCACAATGGTGATAAAATTCTAAACGTCATAGTAAGAAACCCACTGGGGATAGATTTTTAAACACTTGAGTCAATGCTCGTCCTACTTGCCCGAGAGAATCAAATGTCTTGAAGATGCCACCCACTTGTTCAACAAAGATTACGAGGCCCTGCTGCAGTGCTGGACACTGTTTTAGGCACATGGTATCATCCAAAATAAAGATTCTCTTAGGATATTGTTTAAGACCATAAGAAAACAAATCCAAAATCCATTTGGAAAATGGATAAAAATAGTGAAAACATTTTTTTAAAGTCATGATGGTGATATCCGCCCTACCAGATATTAGAATGGATCGAGAAGCAACAAAGGGCCTCACGCTGGTGCAAAATAAAACAGAGGCCAGAAACAAGCCAGATTGCCTCCTGAACTTTGTAGGTGAGGGAGTGCACATCCCAAAGTCACGAGGAAAGAGGTGGATTAGTAAAGGAAGGCGCTGAGACAGAGCAGCAATTTAGAAAAAATAAGAACTTAAAACCCACACCGTATACCGTACAGGAAACATGCTTCCTTTGGATTTAAGGAGTTCAATGTTTCAAAATCAAAATACAGGGGCACGTGGGTGGCTCAGTCAGTTGGATCTGACTTTGGCTCAGGTCACGATCTCAAGGTTTGTGGGTTTGAGCCCCGTGTCAGAGAGTCAGACTCCAAGCTTACTGGGCTGAGCCTGCTGGGGATTCTCTCCTTCTCTCTCTCTGCCTCTCCCCCCCCCCAATAAATAAAATAAAATACATTCAACAGAACACTTCTTTGAAAGGCTGGTTATTTTCTATGACCTGAGTAAACAGACAAAATTAATAGCAGAGGCCTGGCAGAGCTGACCAGCAGAAATGAAAAGTCAGCAAGGTAAAATAAGAAGGGAAACTCTCTGAAAATAAATAAATCTGCCCAAGCTCACAAAGGGTTAATGAACGCAGGGAGAAAGGGAAATGAATGTAGTGATTCTGGTGGCCTTGATGGGGGGGACTGATGCCTGACTCTGCCTTCCCGCCCTTCCACACAGCTCTGGCTGCCCTCCACCCTCCACTCCTCCCTCTCCCAGACACTAAGCAGAGGTTGGCCTCCTGCACCCCAGTGCCCAGCTGTCCTTGTGCAGGACACCGCCTTCACAACCTTCCATGGCAGCCCCAGGTCACAGCCCAGCAGCCAGGTCTGACCAGCCTCCCAGGACCTGGGCACCCCGACAGGAAACACAGCACCCGAAGGCCAGGCCACACTACCTGAGGTGGGGGCTACTCTGGCAGGACAGGGGCTTGACCTTAAGCTTGTTGGCTGAGAATTGCACCAAAACTCAGCCGCCAAGGAGAGAAGGAGGAACTCTCCTCCTGCTGTGGTAATTAACCCTGCCATGTGGGCTGGGGGTGGGGTAATGTGCAGTGCACAGCAAAGGTAATGTGCAGTGGACAGCAAAGATTTCCTCTGGAGTTCCAGCTGCAGAAGGAGCCCAGGCTCTGGGCCATGTGTGCCCTGGGGTTCGTCACTGTTCCTCTCTGAGCCCTGCTTTCCCTCCAGTACAACGGGATGATATTTGGTTCCCACAGTGTTCCCGGTTGGCAGAGTCAGAGGCAGCGTGTGAATAGGAATGGGCAGGCACAGCCTGAGTGTGAGTGTGGGACCAGCCACGCAGAGCCCACCACAAAGGAAGGGTCACCTAGGGGTTCCAGTTGACAGAGTAGGGAGGCTCACTCTGGGAAAGAAGGGGAGCACCGAGATGGGAGGAAGGGAGGAGGAAGAGAACAGAGTGGGGAGAAGGGAAGGAGAAGAAAGAAGAGGGAGAGGCAGGGCAAGGAGAGAGGGAAGAGAAGCAAGAGAAGAAAGGCATGCCAGGAGGAAGCCAGGACCCTGCCCCACCCCCCAGTGCCCTCCCTGGGACAGTTATTGTGGCATCTGGGGACTGCTCAGGAAACACAGGCTTTCCCTCTGTCAACGAAGCTGAGCCCCAGCCTGGGACCTCTGCTCACTGTGTGCAGGTCTCAGACCAGCCGCTCTGGACTATGACACACCCAAACGCCACGGATGCCCAGAGCTCAGCCTGGGGCTAGTGAGAGCTCACTAGCGGACAGTGGTCAGCCAGCAGAGCAGAGAATCGAGTGGAGGGCAGAGGGTTAGGCGCATCATAGGGCCCAGGGTCTGGCCGGGGACATGGAGGGGTATCACAGAAGACAGCACCCTGCCCCTACCCTGCCCGACAAGGCCTGCAGGATCAGTGCCCACGGCCAACTGCGTTCCACCAAGTGGACAGCCAGCCTCAGGGATGGTCATGCCCAGGGGCTTCCCTCCACGTGCCATGCTCTGAATTTCCAGGTGAAGGACCAGAGGGCACAAAGGGTCAGGAGCTGACATCTCAGCTGCAGCTTCTGTGCTCCCAGGCCACCCGAAGGCCTGGCTGTCCCCCTGGACATCCTCTCCTCCCACCCCAATCCTCCCAACGGTTTTGGATTCCAAACCTTTTGGACTGGGGCCCACCAGCTTGGTCCCCTTCACTTCCTCAAAGACGAAAGCCCTCCACGGCGAGTAGCATGCCAACCGGGGAAACAGAGGGTCACAGGTTAGCAAGTGGAGAGCCAGCCCCGAACCTGGCTCTGCCTGACCTCACACTCCCTGACCTTCCTCTAGGTCAGTGGGTGCCCACTGGCTGTGCGTAAGACTCTCCCATGTTGAGAAATGCAGAGCCCCCAAGTCCTACCTACATCCAACAAATCAGAATCTCATAGGGTGGGGCCTGGGCACAGGCATTGCTCAGAGCTGCCCAACTCCCATGCCCATCTGTGGGCAGACAGACAGACAACACAATGGAAAACAATTTTATTCTCTAGACAACGGGCCACAGGTTTCCTCTGGGGAGGGGCGAGATGGTCTTTGAGAATAGACGTTCTAGAGACGTGGGGCAGTAAAGGTGGGGGCCTCCATGGGCAGGTACCAACAGCCGAGCAAAGGGGTAAAGTCTTCTGTAAGACTCGGGTCTGCCTTGGACCCGAGGTTGGGAGGGACACTACTGAAAGAAGAACGCCGCCTGCTGAGGTGGCAATTCCCCCTCGAAGGGGCTTTCTGAGACCCGGTTCCAGCTCCCCTGGAAGCCACCTGCGTGGCCAGCAGCCCAGAGTCAGAAAACACAGCCCTCTGGGAACTGTATAATGCCTCTGGCTTGGGTTGGGGGTGGGGGCGCTGTGTGAGGTGTTGCACACATTTTATCTAGATTTCAGATCCTTTGCTGATAAAAATAGGACCTTAGAAAACTAGAATTCAGAGGATATTGCCTTCACAAGAAATCCATCTTAGTCCACGAGAGAGCATTATATTTTATTAAGCAGAGAAATGCCAGGGGCGTTCCCATCAGAGCGGGGCGCAGACGTGGATGCACAAAGCCGCTGCTGTTACTTAATGTTATGCTGAAGGTTCTACATAGTGCGGATTGGAAATAAGCCTCCAAAATTATCGTCATTTACGGACAACTGTATACCTAGAAAACTCAAGGGAATCCACAAAATATATTAGAATTAATGAGTTCAATCAAGCAGCTTGATAAACAATAATTACAGGGGTGCCTGGGTGGCTCAGTGAGTTAAGCATCCATCTTCAGCTCAGGTCATGATCTTCCGGTTCGTGGGTTCGAGCATTCAAGCCCCGTGTTGGGCTGTGTGCTGACAGCTCAGAGCCTGGAGCCTGCTTCGGATTCTATGTCTGCCTCTCTCTCTGACCCTCCCCTGCTCATGCTATCTCTCTCTCTCTCTCTTAAAAATAAGTAACACATTTAAAAAAATTTTTTTAATAATTACATAAAAATCAATAGCCTTCCTGTATACCAAGGATAGATGGAAACGATTCAATAAGTAATAGCAAAAAGAAAAAAAAATCCTTGAAATGACCGTGATTTAAAACAATGGGTGACCCATATAAAAAATGTATAATATTTCACAAAGCAACATCAAAGCAGAATTAAATCAATTGAAAAATACACCATGTTCCTGGTAAATGCTGTAAATTATGTCGATTCCTCCTTTAATTGGTTTCTAGGTTTAATTTAATGTCAATCAAATTCGCAAGGGATGTTTTTAACCTGACAAAACAATTCTAAGATTCAATTGAAAGAATAAACAGATGTGACCAGCCAAGAAAATTTTGCAAAAGAATAACAGCGAAGCGGGAAGTATCCAGACAGATGTCTAACAGATATGTAATGAGAACTTCACATGTAGCCACGTTGAAGGGGGAAAAAAACAGGTGAAATAAATTTCAGCAATATTTCTTACTTGATCTGATATATCCAAAATATTATCCTTTTAACCTATAATATACTTTTAGACAACCATGAGATATCTTATATATATATATTTTTTTGGTAATAAGTCTTTGAATCATGAGTATTTTACACTTAGCTACTCACTTCACACACTCACTTCAGACCAGCCACATTTCAAGTAGTCAAAAGCCTCACCCGGCTCATAGCTACCATGGTGGACAGTGTAGCTATAAAGTAGCTAGTATTTCAGATACATTACAGCTTAAAGGCTCTAATGACAAACACAGTTTTAGCACAGGTAGAAGAAGAGAGTGACAGAAAAACACAATTTACTTGTGATATCGGTTAGCCTGACATTTCACTGGCACCGATGGGAGATGATATGAGGTATCAGCCTTTAAAAAAACACATCAGGGACGCCTGGGTGGCTCAGTCGGCTAAGCGTCTGGCTTCAGCTCAGGTCATGATCTTACAGTTCATGGGTTCGAGCCCCGCGTCAGGCTCTGTGCTGACCCTTAGCTCAGAGCCTGGAGCCTGCTTTGGATTCTGTGTCTCCCTCTCTCTCTGACCCTCCCCTGCTCATGCTCTGTCTCTCTCTCTCTCTCTCTCAAAAATAAATAAAAACATTTTTAAAAAACCATATCAATGTGTGTTTTATATATATTCATATTCTCCAGCCTTGAGCCACTTTTTGTCACACCTACAGAAGCTCTGTTCCCAGACCGGCCACGCCTGAGACTTAGACAAATCTTGCATGGGACAGAAATACACCTTGTTTGCCATGGGGTCCTGGTCCCTGCTTTCAGAGGAGAAAGATCTAGGTTCAAGGCTGACTGCTTGAATACTGTGCTCACAGAACCAGCAAGGGCCAGTCCCTCTGCTGGGGGCGGCCCCGTGTCAGCCGCTGCTCTGCCTCTCGGCCCGGGAGCCGCGTGCCAAGCTTTCAGCGCCTTGAAATCATTTGTAACATAATAATAATAGCAACAACAACAATAAAAACCGCATGTCCAGGACTCTAGACGCAAGTTTTTCCCATTTACCACCTCTGAACTGGGGAGATGGATCGATCTTCCCAGTGCCGACAGCCGCAGCAACCGCGCAGTGGTTGGCACTGGCTGGCATGCACTAGCCTGCCCATGGTCTTTCACTCATATTGCTATTACTTCCCTTGAATTGCGTCTTGGGTCAGCGCCTCTTGTGGGGAGATCCTGGCCACCCAAAATGTCCTCAAAAAATCACATCACGATGGCAAAAAATGACAGCGTGTGCAGAAGGGCGTGGAGACAAGGGGGTGTGTAGCTTTGGCCTCAATGAGAAATGTCCCTGGAGGAATGACTGCAACCCCACACTTTACCAAGGAGAGGAAGACACCCCGAAGTGAAGAAGGCAGTCACATGCTCAGTAAGCAAAGCAAGTGAGAAGGGAGAAATGGCCCGCTGTTCAGAGCAACTAGGGGCAGGGTGGCTGGTGCCCATGTCTCGGGGGACCAAAGTTAAGGCGCCAGGGCACGGTTTAATCAGGAGTGTCTGCTCTTACTTGGTGTGCCCTATGATTGATGGCATCCTAGATCTGATGACTGCATAAATCTCCCAAGCCCTGGGCCTGGGCTAAGGGCTTGCTGTGCACCTACCCATCCTTCCAATGCCCAGCCAGGCGCGTGTGGACAGTCTCCCCCCCTTTGCAAGCCAAGGAAACGAGGTTTAGTGGAGTGGCATTTCAGCCCTTCTCTAGGCTGCCCAGGTACACGGGGCAGAGATGACCGTGTGACCCGGCAGCCTCCAGGCAGTGCCAAGTCCGTGCCCACTTGAAACCTGCAGGGCAAGGCGGACACTGCAGAGCCTGCCTAGGCTCCTTGCACTGTCTGGGCCTGGGTCCCGGAAGCCAGGGTTTCCTCTGCCTCCAAGTGGACGCTGTACGCCCCCCTCCACAGGCCTAGAGTAGATGTGCAGGGTAATTGAAATTCATGGATGAGCCCGAGGAGCCAGCTCCAGGCTCTGTAATAACTTCTCCATATTAATGGCAGCACCGCAGACCCGGTGGACAGTTGACATTTAATATGAAACATAAGCAGCAGAGCAAGAGGCTTGTACCTGGGCCCTCCCATTCCAGAGTGCCTGCCAGTGGGGGAGGGGGGCGTCCAGGATTCAAAGGGCTAGGGTCTTCCCCCTCCCCTCAGGACCTCTGCTCCCTCTCAATCCCCTCCCCTGGAAGAAGCCCCTGCCAAGAACACACACGACCATCATACACACTCACACTTGAGTGCGCATGCTTACTCAACTGGGTACATAGATACCCTACACACAGACACACACGTGCACACTCACACCCATGCACACACTCACACCCATGCTTACTCCAATGCATACACTCCCATGCACACACACGTGTGCACATCCATTTTCACGTCACACTCATACAGATGTGCATGCACATGTACATGCACACCCATGCACACCCTTACACACACACACACATTGTCATGCCTAGGCGCCCAAACATGCACATATGTTCCCCCAGGCTGCCCAAGCAGAGGTGGGCAGTGAGGGTAACAAAGGATGTGTCTGCCTGCCGGTACAGACCCAAGGTCCTGGGAAGGGCCCCACGGGCATTTGCCCCCGTGCATCTCAGAGACCAGAGTGGGGAGGCCCAGGCCACAGCTCAGGCCACTGCACAGCAGAGCCAGCCTCGGTGCAGGGCGGGCACGCCAGGCCATGGGGGGTGTCCCTGCGTCCCAGGGCAGATGAGCTCCTCAGTGACTGCTCACCCTGCTGTGGCATTCATGGTGCTCACAGCAGGCCGAGGTGAGGACCTGGCCTTCCCCACCTCCCAGCTGATGCTCAGCATCACTCTTCACTCACCAAGGGCTGGGGGCACAAGGGGACAGGAAGCCAAAGCTGGCCATGGGGCAGAAAGAGCCTGAAGCCTGCCAACTCGTGAATGGGTGGCACTGTTACACTCTGAAACCAGTGCCAGAAACACACGACGACGCAGTGGTGGCGGGGCCGGGAGTGGCAAGGTGACAGCCGATGACTCTGGAAGAGCTGGCCCCCCTGAACTCGGGCTCAGGGACCAGTGACCGAGCGTGATGTGCCTTTATGAGAGGCCGAGTTGGGCTCCGCTATGCCGTTTACCCTAAATGAATCCATGGAAAGAGGCGACCCCCACACAGGGAGAGCCCACAGATCCGAGTAACTCACCAGAGCCTCGGTTTCCCCATCTGTCAAAGGGGGACAGCAATGGCGAGCTCACAGGTCAACTACAGGGATAGGGTACAGCGGTGTAGACACTGACTGCCTTTTCTTGAGGGGCACCGCAAGAAGCAGGACCCTCAGCCGGCAGAGAAGTGACACAGGTGGGAGCCGCTACCGTGAGGTCATGGGTGGTCGCAACTCCCCCCATGCTCCAGACACCATTCAAGGCCGTGGCTGGGGCATGTGACTCAGGCCAGAGCCAATCAGCACATGGCATTCCTGGGCCACAGTGATTGGCTATGGGAAAGTCCCATGACCTAATCCCAGCCAATCAGAGTGAACCTCAAGACTGGCAGTAATTTCCAAAGAGCAGACGGTTTCTCTTTCCCCAGGCTGTCTCTGGGGGTGTGGTCCTCCAAGGAACAAAGTCACACAGGGGAGGAAAACTGGGTGAGTGGGGTTCAAGGGGCACCACTCTACACCTGAACTACTTACCGAATCCCATGAATCCACAGATGCCCCACTTTATGTGGTAAAATACACATAACATAAAATTCACCATCTTAACTATTCTTCAGTGTAGTTCTTACTGTGCTATTAAATGCATTCATAATGTTGTGCAACCATCACCACTATCCATCTCCACAATTGTTTTTTCCTTGTAGAACTGAAACTCTGTAACTATTAATAATAATGCCTCTCCGCTGATCCCCCCAAGCCCCCTGGCAACCAGCCCTCCATTGTCTATGATTTTTACTACTCTAGGTGCCTTTGGATGCCTTATTTATTTTTTTAGAGAGAATGTGAGTGGAGGAGGGGCAGAGAAAGAGGGAGACACAGAATCTGAAGCAGGCTCCAGGCTCTGAGCTGTCAGCACAGAGCCTGATGCAGGGCTCGAACTCACAAACTTTGAGATCATGACCCAAGTTGAAGTCTGACGCTTAACTGACTGAGCCACCCAGGTGCCCCGCCTTTGATGCCTTATTCAGTGAAGACAGAGGAGTCCCATTCTGAGGGGCCACTGCAAGGAAATGGGGTGGTGGCTACTCTGCCACCCTGAGCACAAACACATGACAAGTCAGCCTCCATCATGGCAGCCACAGGTCAGTGCCTGTCCCTACTCAACCCAGGCAGGGAAGAGCCCCTAGGAATCCCTTTCCCTTCCACCAAATCGCTCCCAGTGAGAGGTGGTGGCGAGGCCAGCCAGAGGCTGTGGATGCCCTGGGTGGGGACGTGGGACAGCTGTGATGAAGTGAAGCTGGGTCCTCAGCAGGTCCCCAGCCCCCGCCAGCAGGGAGCCCGGCCCATCTAATGATCCTGCTGCTAGCACCTCTCCCATCACTTCCACACCTGCCTCTGGAGGCCCTGTCAAGGGACCTCGGGACCCACACGGGGTCTTTACACTGGACTCATCTGCCCACACGATAGCAACAGATTCAGAAACACTGTTCTCTGAAGTAGCATAGGGGATTCAGCAGCAAAGAGCCCACACTCCCAAGGAGCAACAATCTCTCAAGGGAGCTGGGGCCTGGGCTCACAGGGATCCCCACCTCTCCCTCCTCCAACTCTGTTCCCTCACTTGTGTGTGTCTGTTCCCCACCTGGCCTCTAAATGGAGCTGCCCTGGAAGGGTCCCAGAAATAGTTAACTCCAACCCCCACTTTCCATCTGGACAAACTGAGGCCCATGGTGGGAGGATTTACCCAGCCTCGCAAGGTGGCTTGCCAGAGCCCAGTCCAATGTCTCCTCACCCCCACCTAACACTTCCCTATACAGGCCTGGTGGGCAGGGAGGTGTGGGGAGGGGGGCAACCAGGGAGGGGCACAGAACTTCCCTCCTCTACTTAGTTTGATTTAGACCAGGGGTTTTGAACTCTGGTTTCATGAACCCCAAAATGGGTAATATCACATGTGTTTACAATAAGTGTTCTCCTGCGGGACAGGAGGCAGAGCTGTCGGCCATTCTCAGGGGCCCGCCCCACTGCATGTGGACATTCTGGGGTTGGCAAGAGAACAGATGAGGAGAAGTAGGCCAGCCCTGGGCATTGGGGGGCCGGGGGGGGAGGGGAACACAGGGTCTCAAGGGCAAGTCCCCAGCCCTTTCCTACATAGGCTTCAGGAACTCTGATTTCACAGCTGGGCTCTACTGACATAGCCAGGTACACATTATTCATGACACAAGTCACCAAGAAGACAGGGTGTAACACGGCGTGTGAAAGTCTAGGATGGCTTCCTGGGCGAAATGCCATTTGTCTGAGACCTACCGACCCAGCCAAATGAAGACGAAGGGCTCAGAGTGGTCTGGGCAAGGGCACAGGCTATGCAAAGGCCCTGAGCTGGGAGTGTTGGAGTTGGAGGAACTAAACGGTCAGTGTGACTGGGGCACAGGCATGATGGGGACACAATGACAGACAGAACTGGAAGCCACTGGGTCAGGTCATAGGGGGCCTTGAATGCCAGGCCGGTGGGTTTGGATGTTTTTCCAGGTTTGGATTTCTTTTAAGGGCAATAAAAACCATTGAAAGATCTTGAGCAAAGGAGTGACATGATTTACTGTGTGGTTTATAAAAATCAGTCTGGCTGCTGCGTGGAGCAAGAGTTGCTGGGGAGAGACCACTCAGCCGCAGCTGAGGAACCCAGGCACAAAAGACGGGGCTTGGAGTCAGGCGTGGTGGAGAGATGGGCACTGGAATGGAGTCTAGAGATGGCTGGGATGGCGGCTGGCTGGATATGAGGGTTACGCACAGGGAGGAGGGGGTGATCCTGGGATTCTCACCCAAGAAAGGGTGGGGTCCGGAGGAGACTGGAGAGCGTGTTCCATTTCAGAAGCCCAGGGTCACCCAGGGAAGGAGCTCTGCAGGCAGCCGAGCAGGCAAGTCTGGAGCCTAGGGACAGACCTGGGCTGGACGCTGGGACACAGAGTCTGGGTGGAGCGTGTGGTAGCAACTGTTTTCATCTGCCCAGTACATTCATCTTCCTCTTGCTGTTATGTGAAACGCCAACCCATTCCTGAGTTTGGGGATCTGACCCTCACTTTCAATCCCAAGGTGACAAGAGGCCAGGCTTAATCACAGCAATCGGTTTAAAGATGGCCTGTAACCTAAGCAGGGCCCCCTCAGAGTCCTCTCCAGGACTCTAGCAAGAACCATCCAGAAAGAGCTGCTCTCCACTTCTGATGGCTACCAGGGAAGAAGACAAGTTAAGCCAGGAGTTGCCCATAGCCCCCCCCCCCCACATGAGGAAGGCCATGTTGAGATAAACACAGAGAGTAGCAGAACTGAAAGGCAGAGACATGTGCTGAAACAAGTCCTGAGCCCCTGGACCCAGCCATGCCTGAACTCCTCAGGACCCCTGGCGATAATTGGGCCCACGACATCCCTTGTTTGTTTAATTCATTGTAAGCCAGTTTTCTGCCATGTAAATTGAACAAGTCTTAAACCACAAGGAGGATAATAAGCCATGCAGGAGGCTGAGACTACGCTGGGCAGCCGTGCAGATTGCCAAGAGCAGGTGCCAAACAGGTACCTGTGCTCTTCTGACCTGAGGAACCCCAAGACCCAGGGAACTTGGAATGTCCCACAGCCCCTGAGATCTCATCATTGCTCCCCAGGCAGTGCCAAGGTCTGGTGGGAGGGAGGAAGATCCTACGAGGACAGCTGCAAGTCCTAGGCACCCTCACCCCAGCCCCGCAGCCCGAGCCTGCCACACCTGCCTGCCCGACTCCAGCATCTGAGCCAGCTGGCATGAAACTCATCTTGGTCCCTTGGGCCAGCAAATGACTTCCTCTGTAGACCTTAGTGACTCTTTAAAAGCCTGGACAGGATGCCTGGCTGGCTCAGTCAGTTAAGCATCCCACTTCAGCTCAGATCACGATCTCACAGTTCATGGGTTCAAGACCTGGGACGGGCCCTCCACTCTCAGCACAGAGCCCACTTCAAAGCCTCCATCTTCCTCTCTCTCTGCCCCTCCCCTGCTCACACATGCATCCGTGCATTCTCTCTGTCTCTCAAAACTAAATAAATGTTTAAAAAAAAAAAAAGACTGGACAGAGTTGGTTCTTGGTGAGGAGAGCCCCAGCCCCCCAGGCAGAAGCCCTGGGGCCTCTTTGAACCTTGGCCATATGATGAGGGCTCTGCTGCACAGAATCATGGGGGCTCATATTGAGCCCCCAGATTAGGATATACACTGCTCCCCGCCAGCTCAGACCTCAGGATGGGACCAGACCTCAGGGACCAGACCCTTCCCGGTGCTCAGCCCACAAAGACTTCCTCCTACTGGCCCTGTCAGGCTCTATCAGGCCAGAGAGGTCCCCAGAGCTGCACTGAAGTGGGACACAGAGGTGAGACAGGGTGAAAGTCCCCACTGCCATCACCCACTGTGAAGACCCAAGCAACCTGCAGGGGGCCAAAGGCTGGAGCAGGTCTGCAGTGTGTCAACCACCAGGACAGCTCCCGGCTCCCACAAACAAGACGATGCCCTTGACTGAGGAGGTCTCCTGGAGCCAAAATAGGAAAGGTGAGAACTGGTTTCAAGAAGTGCATTTCTTCCTTGTTATTCATTTTGTTGGCATGCAAAAAGAAAAAAAAAAAGGAATGAAATGTAGTGGGCGTGGTCTTGGAATCAGAATTAAGCTTTCAGCATTTGGAGGCTCAGTTCATTCATCTGTAGAATGGGGATAATATGGGGCATAGGCCATAGAATGGTGTGAGGATTGAACAAGGTGATCTAAGGTGTTCAGCAGGGAGCCTGGCACATAGTAGGGGCACAGCAAACTATGACTTCCTATTATTATTTTTATGTCAACAGGCTTCCCATTGTTGTTGCTGTTGTTTTTGTGAGGTGGGGGATAGAGCAGAGAAAGAGAGAGAGAGAGAGAGAGAAAGAGAGAGAGAGAATCTTAAGTAGGACTCAGCCAAAATTCACCAGAAAAGTATGTCAGCCAGGCACTGCTGGGGCCCCTGGAAAGACGGGGGTACCACGGGAGAATCGCACCGGATAACTAAGCTAACGCAAAGAAGACAGAGTCAAGAGACAGCAAGTGCACCTGGATTCAGCCATGCCTGAAGACTTACCATTCCGTGGGCTAATAACTTCCCATGTTGGGTTTAAACTAATTTAACTTAAGCTGTCACTTGCAACTGAAAGGATCCTGGCAGACACAGTGAATTACGAATCCCCTCGATTAGGAGACTCCAGTCCACAGAAAACAAAGCTACTGACTGTGCCTTCCTTTAAAGCAGGGAAACAAAACTCAGGGCCAGGCAAGTAGATGAGCAAATGTGTGTCCTTGGCCCAGAGCAGGATATTAGGCCTGAAGGGACTTGTGGCTCTTGGGAAAGGCATGTCCCATCTAGATGCAAGCTGCCTGCTGGGACCCTGCTCCGTGGTTTCTCTTCACATCTTCCAGGAAGACGAGTTCCACATGTTCTGCAAAGAAGGGGTTCCACGGCCCTGTCTGTGTGGAACATGATGGATTACACAGAGCATGAGACATTTCTTTTTTTTAAGTAGGTTGCACGCCCAGGATGGAGCCCAGTGCGGGGCTTGAAATCACAACCCTGAGATCAAGACCTGACCTGAGACCGAGAGTTGGACACGAAACTGACGGAGCCACCTAGGCGCCCTGAGACGTTTTCTTCATTACAGAGCTTCTCGGGGATCCCCGATGGGCTCCCTGAATCTCACAAGCTCAATGCAGGGCACAGCACTGCCCACACAGGTTTGTCCGCTGAACCCCAATTTGCTAGAGGCAACCCTGTGGTACCATCTGCAGAACTCTCTTGCAGAAAGGAGGTTGTTGAGCCTTGCTTCTCAAAGGGTGGTCCGAGGCCCAGGAGCACCAGCCTGGCAGCTTATAAGAAATGCAGAACTTCAGACCCCACCTCAGAGGCGCTGAGCCGGAACCTGCATTTTAACCAGACCCCTGGGGATTTGCACGCACACCAGAGCCTGACAGACGTGCTTTGGTGTGTTGTGTGGGCTACAAAGGAAGAGCAAAAGCTGCAGAGAAAGGGGGCCTGTGTGGCGTGGTGGTTAAGGGCCTGGGTTGCTGGGGGAGTGAGATGCATTTATTCACGTAAGGCCCATTGGGAGGGAATGCACAGATATTGCCTATCTCGGTGTCTTGGGAGCGCTGTGGCAACAGGGGCTGGAAGAAACCAGGCTAGGTTCCTGCCTATGTGGCCTTGAGCAAGTCACTCATCCCCCTACAGCCTCACCTGCCCAAGTGCAAACCAGGGATGAGGATCCCTCCCCTGCAGGGTAGCTGTGGAGACCACAGCTTTGCATGATGTATAAAGCCCCGGGCCTATTACTGATGCACAGAGAGACTTAAAGGTTAAAGAATTAATTAGTATAAAATGAGAAGAGACTCATACACCAAAACAAAAAGAAAGAGGGAAGGAAGGAAAGAAGGAAGGGAGGGAGGGAGGGAAAAGAAATAGTAAAGAACTAATATTGATGCCCCACTGTCGCCAGGCCATTTTTCATTGACAGCATTCAAGGCCCCTGGGGCAAGGCCGAGCCGGTCTTCCAACTCTAGTCTTCCTTCCTGCTCTGTCTCGTACTTGTGCAGGCGTGTGTCCAGTACATGTGCCATCTCAGGATGCCTGTCCTGACCAGGCCAATGCACACGTGGTACCTCTGCAGGGCTGCTAGGCTGCTAAGATTGCCAACATGCGCCTTCGCCTATTGGCAACCTTCTTCAAATAGCCCCCAGGAGAATACTGTTAAAGCCATGGACAGGGTACCACTCAGCCCCTCGACCCCTCAGCTGCCCTGAGCCCCAGGTGGGCACCGGGCCAGCCACACCTCTGACCGCCACAGTGGACAAACACACTAGGAGGTTCATTCACCAAATGACAGATGAATGAATGATGCAGTGACACAGCCTCCCGTCAGGAATTAATCAGTCCATGGGAGCTGGGCCGCCTACAGACTGCATTCACGTCAACTCTCCCAACCCCGGGTTCCCAGCACCGATGTCCTTCGATTTAGGAAATTCACCTGCAGCATGAAATGAGACACATCTCTGAGGCCCAGGACATCCTCGGACACACAAAGGGCCGCACCATGATAACCCATTTCCTCCAAGGACATTTATAGTTGTTTGCAGTATGCCTGGCTTCTAACGAAATCCAGCCAAAGGCAGTGATTTTCCAAAGCAACAGGTGACATTTCCTGTGTCTCCATAAAAAGAACACCAGCGGTTGTGGGGCTCTGGTGTCATTGCTGGCTCTACGGGCAGGCAGGACGAGCCTGAGGTCAGGGGGGTTTGGGGACCAGCAGGGCCGGGAGAGTGGCTGCTCGCTTGGGACAGGAGCACCCTGAGTGGCAATATCAGCAGAAGCCGTGGTGGGCGGCTTCAGATGTCTGGCCAGTGCTGCCAACCTGACCACCGCACACCCAATCCAAAATAGAAAACTGCAGTGGCTTCTGCCCGTGCCAGGCCCCGGGCCGGCCGGACAGAGCACCGCCAATGTCAGCCTCCTCCCTGAGCATCGATCCAGGCTTCCTCTGAGGCCCCCTTATGCCAAGCCAGGGTCCCTCTGGGGCCCCTGGAAACAAGAAAACTTCCCAGGGCTCCTGTCATACCGGATAGCCCAAACAGTCCCAGGAGGGGACTCGGCCTCTCTCCTGTCCTTCAGAGGCTGCCCATGGGCACCAGAGCCCACATTTCCAAACGCTTCCCTTGGCTCAAAATAGAGCGAGAAAACCGACTTTTCAAATTACCAGCTGGAGTTCAACAGGAAACCACAGCATAAAAAGCAGTGGCTCCCGGTCAGCCAGGGGGCAGAGGAGTAACCGGGCATTTCAGCACCACCACCCGCTCCCTGGGCAGCACAGAAGCAAGCAGACGGACTGCCAGCCCACATGCCCCCTCACACACGTACCACACATGCTCCGATACACGGGGATGCACACTTACAGATACCCTGACACGCAAATGAGCAGAAACCTACAAATACGCTCACGCACAAGACGCACAGCTGCACATTTACACATTCACGCAGGTGCATCGGTACCCAGACATGAGTGCACAAAACACGCGTGCAGATTCACACACTCCCAGAGATGCACACACACCTGGCTACAACAGGAAGACTCGGGCCCCGGCGGGCATAAGGGAGACCACACTCTGCTGCCTGATCAGAGCTTTGGAGACCCTGACCCACTGCGTACATAAATCACCCCCTCTAGGGCCAGTCAAAATAACTTGCCTTGCTGCCAACCACCTGAGTCAGTGCCCCGTGGTCCCTGCACACAGAGGAGGTCCTCAGTGCAGGTCTTGGGACTCACGGATAACCAGCCTCTAAATCCCAGGCAAGGGCAGTGGACAGAAAGGAGCGAGAGCAGTGAGTACTCACAAGCCCGTCGCAGTTGCTGAGCGCCACGGAGGAGGCTTCAGCCAGGCCCGCCACGTCTCCGACGTAGAGGCACGTCCCGAGCAGGGGCTCCACGCGGGTGGCGCCCGACTCGCTTTGCCACTCCACCGTGGCCCCGGGCGCCACGAGGCGGGCGTTGGGCCGCAGCCGCAGGTGCAGGTCTCGGCCGAAGACCGTGACATTGTAGAAGAGGCGGCCGCCGGGGTCCTCCTCGTGGCTTCCAGGTAAGCCCGGGGTCCGGTCAGGGGCGGCCCTGCGGGCGCGTACCCCAGCCTGGGCAGACGCCGCCGACACCACGTGGGACACCAAGCGCCCCTGGGCGTCAGTGCGCACCGGCACCGCCAGGATGCGCTCCGCTCCGTACCCCAGGGGCCCGCCTGCAACGGGAAGGGGCGTTAGACCCGCCAAGACCTAGGGAGCCCCGGAGCCCCGCCGCCAAGCCCCCCATCCCCTCACCACCCCACCGTCGCAAAGGGATGGGCATTCTGCCAGGCAACACCCCAGAAACTAGCCTTCACCTCCCCGGCCTTCTTCCAACTGGGAAGGGGCGTTAACGGGGACATCACTCCGGAGCCCCGCCGCCCGCAGGCCGTCCCCCTCCGGGACCCTACCAGCCCAGCGCTCTGCCCCCTGCCCCGTTCCGGTTTGGGGCTCCGCGAGCTCCTCACAGTTTCCCTGGGGATGACCCCATCAGACTGTTCCCGGCCCCTTGAACCTACCGTCCTTGGCAGGACGTGGGGCTGCTCTGAAGCCATTGCCTGTTGGCCCCCTACCCGTGCGCCTCTACCCCTCCGCGGTCCCCGCCGCCTGGGCGCCCTCCCCGCTCGCCTCCGGATCGGCGAGGACTCGGCTCCCTCGGGCACGCGCGGCCTGTCCACGGTGTCCAGCTCTCGGTTGGACCAACGCTGGCCCCACTCCCCGCGCGCCCGAGGGCAGGGAAGGTCGAGCAGGGTCCCTCGGATCTTCAGGGATTCCCTCCTGCGAGCCCCATCAGTCATCAGGGCCCAAGGCGGCGCGCTCAGCACCCGGCTCCTCCCGAGCGTCCCCGGACGCGAGCCCCGGCGCAGCCTCGCCCTGGCTCCCCAGGACCCGCTGGGGCTGGCGCTGCGCTCTCTGCCGCGGGGCTTTCCCGGCCCTCCACCTCCGCTCTCCGCGTCCCGGGAGCCGCGAACGCTCCGAGGCTGCCCCCCGGCCCGAGGCGCTCGGGTGCGCTGCGGGGCGCCCCCTGCGCGACCAACCCGGCCCCGAAGTTGGCCAACTTGGCCCCGGGCGGGGCGCGCGGAGTTTGCCCAAGTCGGGCTGG
>NC_043705.1:13002245-13029899 GCF_006229205.1 Suricata suricatta
GCCCCGAGGCGGCGGCAGAGAAGCGCGGCTGGCCGGGCCGGGGAGGGGGGAGGGAGCCCCGCCACCGGTCACCATCGGGCGCGCCCCGCGCGCTCGCGGCGCACCACCTCGGAGGAGCGGCGCCCGCCGGAGCATCTCCACCCGGAGAGTCCTTGGGGCGCAAAGGGCCGCCTCACCGTCTCTGGGAGCCCTGGGGCAGGACAGGGCGCAGGAATGGGACCGAGTTGGGGAGGCCTGAGATGGAAACTCCAGACTCTGGAAGATGCTTTTAATAGGAGAGTGCGTGCACTTGCAGAGGCTATCCCAAATATAAACTTTTACCCTTACAGAGAGATGCAAGGTTGCTTAGTCCCCAACTCCTCTGCCTGAAGTTCGTGTCCCTCTCTAACTGCCTCCTCATGCCTCTGTTGCAACCTCTGAATACAGCCTTCTCCGCACAAGCGTGTGCCCGCCCTCCCGGAGCTCAGTCAGGTTGCTGCCCTCAAGCGCTCTGCATCCACCAGACTCCTGGCCTTCGGCCTTTGCACTCCCAGGCCCGCCTAAAATAGCCTCTCTACCCACTTTTCCAACCCCGCATCCAAGGCGTGCCTCTCCATCCTGGAGCAAGTTTGCTGTCAAAGCCCATCCCCGGGTGGAATCCCCCTCTCCAGGACAGTCCTCCCACTGCCTGGAGTCACTCTCCTACCAGGCCTGCTGTCCCCCAGCACGGTGACCTTGCCTCCCCAGGTCCCACCTGGAAACTCCCCTCCAAGGCATGTGTCTTTCAGGACATTTCTGCTATGTGAGCCCAGACTTCTGCCTCACTTCCCTGGATGGCAGACACCTGTCCTTTTGGACTTTCTCATTCACCCTGCCCCTGGCCTGTGTGGCCAGGGCGTAGGGGTTGGCCCTGGTCGGGCAGGGTCTGATGACTCAGGGCCCTCCCTGCCGGCCAGGACGGCCCAGTCTTATGGAGAAGCACATGACTTGCACTACTCCGTCTAGCTGTGATTTTGCATCCTCGGTTCCGTCATCTTCAGGACCTGGGTGTGAGGGCTCTGCAGCTTGATGGCCATCTTCACCTGGAATCTTCCTCTGGGTCCCCTGAGGGTGCCCAAGACAGGCTCCAGCCCCCAGGCATGGTGAATATTTGCTGTCAACGCTAAAAATAGTGAAATTTCACAAAAGAATTTAGATTTCGGTTTTTCTCGAGAATTGGCAAGTGTGTCCATACCAGGCCTGCATTTCTGCTTATCAACCACAAATGGGGCATCTTGCCCTGCAGTTCACTATAGGTCTTCTTCCCCTGCCCCCAGCAGACATCCTCTTTTGTGATCTCTGATGACGTAGAAAGTGGATGGTGATCAGTGTATGGGAAGAGAGATGGCTTCAGAGCCAGGATCCTCGAGGACTTCCTGTAAGAAGTGGCATGGGTTGAATCCTGAAGGTTCAGGGAGCCAGGCAGCCCAGATCTGTGTCTATGTGGGTGCTGTCTTGAAGTTCAGGACACTCTTCCACTCATTCCTCCTGTGGTTGTCTGTGTTTTCCTCCTCCTCAAAGGACAGATAAGACCCAACCAGCAGCTTCACCTCCTTCAAGGGTCATGTTCTATGTCACTCCCTTCCCTGCCAGGTTTATTATTGTTCCCATGATCCTCCCACCATCCCCACGGTTAATGCTTTGTACAGTATGTAACCATGTACTTGTACTTAAGGTTTTAAAGGATACTTTAAATCACCACTATAAGTGGAAAGGCCAACATCCTACCATAATACAAAGATAACTGCCAAAAACAAATCAAATCAAAACAAACAAAAAGTCGTCAAATTCTAAAGGCGCTGAGGCCGAAGCTGACTGGCAAGTGTTGGGAAAGTGGTTAGACAGACTAGCAGAAGCAGAGATCTTCCCCTTGTGGCCATCAAAAGAGCTGAATTGAAAATGGATGGCTCTCTCATTTTTGCAAAGTGAGGGCCACATAACTACATTATCTGGCACCACTTTGAAATACCGGCAGCCGGACATACCTTGGAAAGAGGGTTTGTGTCCCCAACGCTTGTGAATGAGCCCTGGCAGCTGCTCCTTCCCACGTTGCCCCTGGCCTCCTGGGGCTTCACCCAGACGTTCGTGGGAGGCAGATCATTGCCCATGACCAGCCCCTCCTTCAGTCCCCACAAGGCTGAGTGGATGAATCAGGCACACGTGCATTGCAGTTTGCTATTGGTCCTTCGTGTAGGGGGCCCTGCATTGACATGTCCTAGTTCTCTGGTCACTGTCCTCAGCTTAAAAAAAAGAGAGAGAGAGAGAGAGAGGCACCTTTTTTCATGGTTTCAGAGTTCTCCTCTTCCTCTTCTGGAAAGTACTGGCCTACCCCAGGGCTTGCCTCTCCCTCTGGTCCCCACCTCTTCTCTTTCAGATGAGAAGTGGGACACAGAATTCCCCCATGGTACTTTGTTCAGGAAGACCCATTCAGCCTGGTCCCAAAGACACAAAACCAAGGACCACAGGGTCACTCAACTGGAGCACTTAGTCACTGTGGGTCACACGTTTGGTTTTAGCTGGGCTTGAGTGTCTTTAGACTTGGCCTATGCTCTCCTGCTTGATACGGTCCCCACCGCTACCACTGTCCTATGGCTCACAGTGTCAGCTGATCCCTGAAGCGCTGGACTTGCAACCCTGGTCTAGAATAGCCCCAGAGAGCAATGAGGGCAATTCAGGGTGATCTCGGAACCTCAAACTCCCCTTAAAATCTTCCCAAGAGGGTGCCTGCGTGGCTCAGTCAGTTGAGCATCTAACTTCAGCTCAGGTCATGATCTTGTGGTTCGTGAGTTCGAGCCCCACGTCGGGCTCACTGCTGTCAGCCTGTCAGTGCAGAGCCCCCTTCAGATCCTCTGTCTCCCTCTCTCTGCACCGCCCCCCCCCGCCCCCCGCCGCTTGCGCTCTCTCAAAAATAAACATTCAAAAACAAAATCTCCCGAAGGATGTGAGAGAAAGAAAGAGACCAGGACCCTTCCTGGTCCTCTTGGATGTCACGGATGACTGCACGTGCCTCAGGACAGAGACATTAGGGAGGAGAACGTCTTCCTCCGTGGCCCAGCTCCAGATGGGATGGGTGCCCTGTCTTATTCTGAAAACTTGGGGTGGGGCCCCTGGCTCTATCTCTAGCTTCCAGACAACATGTGCCAGTTCAGACTTCATCAGAGCCATTCCTGTCCCCTGCTGGCCACACAGAAACCAGAAGTTCTTCTGCCCTTTGACGAGGTCATCGTCCTTGGCAGGCCCTGCCCGTGCTGCAGGCACAAGCAGATGGAAGCACCGAGGTTTCACTCTCCTCCCTCCCAGCAGGCAAGCTCCCAGGGGGTGGGAGAGGGACCTAGACTCTTCCAGTCTCCTGGGACCCATATGCAGAGCACAGCAAGCCATGAGGTCTTAGTGACCTTGTCAAGGGGCCAAGACAGCAGCTCGGTCCCCCCTCTGCTGTTGGCAAACAGCGGGCGCAGTGGCCCTGTCAGATGCACTGGCGGAGATCTGGCCACAAGCGGCCTTGGTAAGCAATATGTCAGGGGAATGCTGATTGAACAGAACGTGGAGGCCCAGTGGCCTTTGGGGAGTGTGGTTCTTGTTGTTTCTTGAGCGTACGTGCACGAGCGTGCACACACACACACACACACACACACTGACCGGGAGCTATGTTGGGCAAAAGAGGAAACAAGAGTCGTGTCTGTGCAGCAATTTTGTTCATTGCCATCTTCCATGCAGTGGTGTCCTGCCACTGGGATCCGTTCTGCCTGGAAAGAGGAAGACAAAGTACTGAACATTTGAAGGCTTGAGGATTCAGGCTCAATCAACACTTCTGAAAGGAGACACAGTCGGAGGCTCTGACTCAATCTGAACAGTAATGACCCAGGGAAAAGTAAAAGCTCAGTGCTAACTTGTACTGACCTGGCGGAGAGCCAGCGAGGCCCACAAACTTTCAGGGCAATGTCTGGGTGGGGCGGATGGCAATCAATGTCGTAGACCCACTTGGATCAGGGTCTGGAACCCAGGTCCCCCTGTGTCTGACCATTTGATCCCACTCTCCCACCCGAGAAAGGCTCCGGGGTCCTTTAAGATACCCCTAGCTATGGGTGCCTGGGTGGCTCAGTCGGTTAAGCATCCGATTCTTACTTTGACTCAGGTCGATTTTTACTTTGACTTGGGTCTTGATCTCACGGTTTTGTGAATTCAAGCCCCACATTGGGCTCTGCGCTAACAGCCTGGAGCCTGCTTGGGATTCTGTCTCCCTCTCTCTCTCTGCCCCTCCCCTGCTTGTGCTCTCTCTCTCTCAAAATAAATTTATAAATAAATAAATAAATAAAAATAAAAAGCGCCCCAGCTGTGAGTAAAACAGCCAGCCTCAAACATAAGGAAATGCATCATCTCACACGTCTGGAGGTCGGCCAGTATCACAGCTCAGAGCTCAACCTGCCCCCTGGGTATCGTCTTTGCCCCTGGCCACACAGAAGGACAGCTGAGCCACGCGCCGGTGTCCTGCCCTCTCCCAGAAGGGCTGGCTAACCCTCTGTGGGCCAAGACTGGGTCACAAGACCATTGCTGAACCAGTTGCTGACAAGGGACAGAGGGCGGCTGAAGTGGCGGTCTGGGGCAGAATGTGGGTTAGGGCTCAGCCCCGACGCCCCCCAACACCTTGCATGTCTTTAGTTCCAAATGAGAGCAAGACACAGTCCCAGGCTTACCCTGCCTGATGAAACAAGACATTCCGCATGGGGCCCCTGGGTGGCTCAGTCGGCTAAGCATCCAACTTCGGCTCAGGGTATGATCTCGCAGTTTGTGAGTTCGAGCCCCACATCGAGCTCTGTGCTGACAGCTTGGAGCCTGGAGCCTGCTTCCGATTCTGTATCTCTCTCTCTCTCTCTCTCTCTCTGCCGCTGCCTGCTTTTGTTCTGTCTCTCCTGCTCTGAAAAATAAACATTAAAAAAAGTTTTGTTTTAAAAAAAGGAGACCTTCCTCATATGACATCCCAGATGACGCCACCTGTAGAGCATGAAGAATTAGTTTCTTTACATATAAATCGTGTACATAACTTGTGAAGAGCACGATCCTATCATGGGGCTTTGCGTTCCAGTCCTTTGGAAGCCTTACTGGGCATTTCCTCACTGGGAATGTCAGCCAGTAGCCCTAGACAAGGCCTTGCTGGACCTCGGGATCCCTGGCCCCTGGGGCGTTATTCTCTTCAGGTCACACTACCTTTGTGTCAGATTTCTTATATCCCATTCGCCTGACCCTGCCCCATCCACAGCCTCTAGAGTGTGGGCGTTTAAAGGGACAAAGCCCTGGCCAAAGCCCCAGCAGGGGCTGACAGTGGCGCTAACCATGAGATCCTAGGGCCTGTGGGAGAAAACTCTGGATGCAGGACTGAAGGCCCTTGGCCATCACCGCAGCCACTGCAGACTCTCTGGGGACCCCTCTGCTCCTCCGGAAAGTTCAAGGAGGCCTCTCTCCTGCCCAAAGCCCCATCCCGAGTAGGAAGGTCCTTCATGGCTGGCTCCCTCCCGGCAGCTCCAGATGGTCCCTCCTCCTCTGCAGAGACGCTGAGATCAGACACAATGTCCCCAGGACACTGGAAATGGAGCTCATGGAGACACTGGTCACTTCTGCTCCCTGCAAAACGGTGCTCCCTTCTTCTGATCATTCCACTGAAAGAGAACACAAACCTACATATGTCTGTACCTTTTGGATGGGAGGTCAACATTTTCAGTTCTGGTGAAATATCCGCCCCTGGGCCCAGCTTCTCTTGCCAGCTCTTCGGATCTGGCTGAAGACAGCCCCTCCGGGGAAGACTTTTCACATTGTACCCAATGCCTCTGGCCGGTCCTCAGGGCCGATCCTGATGGATGCCATCTTGTACCCATGTGCACGGCCCTCCCTCAGTTCTGTCCCCCGCCCCTTCCCTTCAGGGCAATCTCACTCCTGTGGTTTTAGGAGTTGGGACACCGACCACCCAGCCAGGTCCATCCCGTGCTGTAAATGCAATAACCCCAGCTTCTCCACCAGGGTGTCCCCAGTCCCCTGCTACTCAGAGCGCCATTTCCAGCCCATCCCTGCCCCCATGCTTGCTCCAGCCCTTCCTGGGCTCCCGTCTGGCATCTCCACTGACACCAGGGCCTGGGGGGCATCTAGGGCCCCTCCCTATCATCCTTGCTCCCACATCAAAGCAGTTACCAGCTCCGTTTATCCTTTAATTAGCTCTGGAATTGGCCCTCTAACCCGGTCACCTCTCCCGGGCACAGCGGCGGCACCCACACGATTGTCTGCTGGGCACTAGATTCCTGATTCGAGCTCATTCCCCAATGTGCCTTTCTCCGGCCAGCCAGACGGGGGTCGCCAGCACCCCACACAGTGACTCGCACACAGCGGTGCTCAGCCTCTCCACACTCTGTCTCCTCACCGGCAGGGCTGGGACCATACACCTCACCTCCCTCCCAGTGTCGCGCAGAGCTTGGAGCCTAGCGCATCCTCATTTTCAATGCAGGGTTGAAAATGAGGCTGTTCCTCTGGCATCATGAAGCAGACTTCCTAGCAAGAGAGTTCCTCCTTCTGCACCCTGTCACTGTGGGTACCTGGGAGTCCCGGCTCACCAGCATGGATGGATTCAACTCCTCGAAGCAGCCCTGAGACAGGCAGCCTGGACTGTCAGCCATCTTCCAGCCTTGTGACCTTAGGAAACTTACTTAACCTTCCCATGCTTCAGTTTCTTAAACTGTATAATGGGTAGAATAATATCACCTGCCTGAGGGCTCCTGGGGAACTCAGTTAAGGATGTGACTTTGGCTCCGGTCACGATCTCGAAGTTCACAAGTTTAAGCCCCACGTGCTGACAGCTCAGAGCCTGGAGCCTGTTTGGATTCTGTGGCTCCTCTCTCTCTGCCCCTCACCCATTCGTGCTCTGTCTCTCTCTCTCAAAAAAAAAAAAAAGAACATTAAAAAATGCATTTAAATACATGATGTAGGAGCATCTGGGTGGCTCAGTCGGTTAAGCATCCAACTGGGTTTCAGCTCAGGTTGTAATCCCACAGTTCATGGGTTCGAGCCCCACGCCAGACTCCACATTGCTGGCGCAGAACCTGCTTGTGATTCTCCCTCTCTGCCTCACTCCTGCTCTCACTCTGTGTCTCTCTCTCTCAAAAATAAATAAACATTTAAAAACTAATAGAATTATAATAATATCACCTACTCCACGGGGTGGTTTTGAGAATTTAATGATTTAACACTGAAGGGCTCAGAACCAATCCATAGCAGAGCGGGCTCTCCATACCTTATCTGGTATCACTTTCCATTCCTCCCTGTACCCGCTCTGTGCAGCACTGGGCTGTAGGCGCAAAACTGTACTCCTAGGAAATTTTCCAGCGTATTTTGACCACATGCTTTTTTCATATCATCACTGACTTTAGAACAAAATCCTGGCTGTACTGCAAGATATGGGTGGCTGGGACTCCAGAGCCTCATAAACAACCTTACTCCAGGCTTGCGAGAAATACTGAGATTCACAAAACAAAGCCTGTACATAGTAGGTGCTTAGTAAATAGTTGCAGAACGAATCAACACAATAAGATAATTTCCAAAGATAGATGCTATGAAGAAAAAAATGACGACCGTGATATAAAATGCATGGGACAAGGAGGGGGAAGGTGGGGAAAGGTTTCAGCTAAAAGCTGTTCAGAGAGAAGCTACTGGGAATGGGCAGTCTAAGCAATGAGCATCTCAAGCAGCAAGACCCGCACATGCAGAGGCCCTGTGGCAGGGAAGAACTTTCTCTCCTGCAGGGAAAGAAGGGCAGCAGAGCCTACGGTGGTAAAAGAAGGAAAGGAAGGAAGATTTGAAGTGGAAAAGGTAACTGGAGGATGATTAGATAATGCAGAGCCTTGCAGGTCTCAGGCAGGTGGTTGTGTTTTCTTCTAAGGGGACGATATAAACAAGAGAATGAAGACCAATCATGTTCATCCCAAAGCACTCTGGGAACTGGGAGCCCTCGCCAGGACAGTGGTCAGAGACTTCCAGCTCCCTTCTCAGGAGAAGGGTCACACATATCAATGCCCCATGATGGTCCCCCTTGCCCTGGTCACAGATGGCTTTCCAGGCTGGGCCCCACAGGGGTCAGTGTGACACGGGGTCTGCTCTGCTGGTGACTTAGCAAAGATCTTAGGTAAACTATCTCCCTGGACCATCATAGCATCCCACCCACAAGGTGAGACTGGAACATTCCCACCTTCAGATGAAGAAACACAAGCTCGGGGATGGTAGTTCCAGGGGAATGCAGTCGGATGGGACTCCACGGACTCCCACTGAGGGCTCACTGCCCACGAGGGTGCTTCTCCAGAACCTTGACCTTTTGGAGTTCGGGCCCAAGCATCCCTGCTCTTTGCCTAAAGTAGCAGTCATTAGGTTTTTGCTCATAAATGCAAGCATCCTAGGGACACCTGGATGACTCACTCGGTTAAGTGTCCGACTTCGGCTCAAGGAGTGATCTCGTGGTTCATGAGTTCAAGCCCCGCATTGGGCTCCCCACCCTCACTGTCCTGTCTGGCTTCAAAGAGCCCACCTGTGCCTTCTTCAGATAGGGAGAGGGAGCTCTGGGTGGCCCCAGGGATGACTGGGCCAGCTCTCCAGCACAGCCAGCCACGCCCTGGTTTCTCTCCCATCTCTCATTGGGACCTCCACAGCAGCTCCGGATTGCTGTAACTTTCTAAAATGTTCCTTTCACCATCCCCACAGAGTGGCCCCCTGCTGCAATCCAACAGATTGCTACCACCCTCCTTCCCTACCCCGGCTGAGGACATAGGGCCCTCCAGACAGGAATCTGAAAGCATAGGGCACTGGGAGTGGGGGTGCAGTGGGTGTGGACGGGAGGGGGAGTTGTTACCACAGGAGGACTCTGCTAACTCAAGGTCCGGGGGCTTGCCAACCAGTTCCTAGGAACGGAAAGCAGGGAACTAATTCAGGGCACCTGATGGGCAACTATCCCAAAAGCCAGAGGGCAAGAGCATTCACTTGCATGTGTGTACATGCCTGTGCACGCTGCCACGCGTGCAAACACACACACACACACACACACACACACACACACACACACACCACGCGTGGTGGCACAGGTGCACAAACAGGCATGCAGGCGCACACTGCCCCCCAGCCCGGGAAAGCCCAGAGAGACCCAGACGCCCTTTCCAGAGCCCACGCAGCACCCCGGCCTCCCTAACTGCATTTCCGAAAGTGAGAAAGAGCAAATGTAATGAGCCGCCCTTCCCCCACCGCGATTTCCTATCCCCTTTCTGAGCCACCACAGCAACAGGGCAGCCTGAGTTCAGAGCTGAGCCCCAGACTCCTTAGCGACCCTCGGCAGGGTCCACACTGCAAGCTGCTCCCCGGCCTTCGCCAGCCTGCCATCTCTGAATGCCCTTGCCCGTCCTGGCCACGAGGGCTGTGGACAGAAGCTGCCCGCTCCCTCAGGGGTCGTAATGATGGTGGGAGCCGCAGGCCCGCTGGCTTGGGGCAGCTGAGGACCCCAGTGGGCTTTCTGCCGTCGAGGTCCTCCGCAGAGCACAGGACCTCAACTTTCCCCCATCATTACTAAACCCAAGGGCCATGCCCCAGGCCTGTAAGCATCCTCCAGCCCTGTGCCAAGGGCTGAGCTGCCACTTGTCAGAGGATCCTTGCCCCATAGGTCTGTGCTGTGGCGTCTGTCCTCCTCCTGACCGGCTCTGCAGACCCGCTCTTAGGAAGCCCCTCCCCCAGCACAGGCCGGACCTCCGTCCCACACAGCATCTCAGACAGAGCCCAGACAGAAGGTCACTGTTGGCTGTAAGGTTGTTTTCAGTTTCTGAGCAGGCAAATCAGATTATCAGCCGCCCTGCCATACCTGAGGTCCACTGAGACCCTCTGATCTTTTTTATGTTAACACAGTAAAGCCTTCGCCTCACCCCAGATGTGGAAATGGAGAGTATGGGCTCAATCACAGGTGTCACTGGTTTCCTTTTCTGGCACCAACCTGTTAAACGACCTGGTGCAGAGCTTAGCAACAGCGGGGTCACAGGGCGGGTGGCTCGAAGGGTGACCCAGCCCTGGTCTGAGGGACCAAGGCCTTACTTGCCTGACTCCTCCCAGGGCACAAGACTGGCCTGAGAATTGCAGAGCCAGAGGCATCATGGGCAAATCCTAGGCTCTGGGGAGCAGCAGGCAGTGAGGGGCCATGTGGCTCAAGATGCATCAAAGACTCTCCGACTGCCAGGATTTCCTCTCATGTGGCACTAGGGAGATGGATGCCTCCCAAAAGCCAGACCTCCTCTCGCTAGAAACTGGACTTGGTCTCAGCGGACCTTGGGCCTCCACCTTGCTGGACCTTGGATCTTGGCCTCACTGGCCCCCCCAACCTGGCCTCACTGGCCCCCTGTGCCCCTTCAGCAGCCTGCTTTGGGCCACGGCCCCTGTGTTCCTGCCGTAGCCTCACCCTCCTCTCTGGGGGAGGCGGGGGCTCCTAAGGAAACGCATCCTGCAGAAGCCCTACCCCACCAAACAAGCTGTCATCCTGGAGAAAAAAATAAGAACCTCCCAGCCTCACTTATAACAAACTTGGTCTGTTGTGCAACTTTGCAGTACAGAATGTGCATGTGCCCAATCTCCCTGCCGTTGCATAATTTTCCAGCTGTTTTCAGAACTATTTCATTCTTTGTCTGGCATATTTCACAAGCCATATATAAAAATTAGATATATGTAAATATAAAGCTGAGCATATGTGTGCAAGAAGATGTCAAGTGTAAAGCAGGGAAGGAGGTGGGGGCCAGGCCTCAGCAAAAAGGCAGATGAAACAAGTGTAAACATTTTGAATGCCACCTTCTAGAAGTCTGGGAGAGTAGGAGAACTTGGACTCAATTTCAATTTAAAGGGAGACATTTGTCCAGTAAAATCTATGTCAACGTGGTAGTGTTTGATTTCCGTCTTCACTGTTTTTCTGTTTTTGTTTTTGTTTTTGTTTTGTTTTGTTTTGCTTAACAATCCCTAAAGCCCCACCATTTTTGCAAAAGAAACTCTGTGGGCATCTTCGTGCCAAATATTTCTTAACAGCATAACACTAGACGCCCTTGCAAGGGGCAGAAAGGCAACAAGAGGACAAACCCCCTACAGCGCCTCGTTGTCTGTGCGGGACGATCCACAGAGAGAAGCCTGCACTTCCTCCCGTCAGGAACCCTGAGAACATGGGTTCTGGGGGTCCTCTCCTCCAGGAACCAGGGCCTGCCCAGAATGGCACCTGTGAGCAGAAGGACCTGCCAGGGTGGCCAGTGTGCACCCCAGGCCACAAGCTGGAGGCTTCAGGGCAGAATCCTGCCCACACCAAATTTGGTTGGGACAGCACAGTGATTCAATTTAAAAATGAGGGGCGCCTGGGTGGATCAGTCAGTTGAACATTCAGTTCTTGATGTCGGCTCAGGTCATGATCTCAGGGTTCATGGGTGCAAGCCCTGCATTGGGCTCCATGCTGACAACATAGAATTTGCTTGGGATCTCTCTCTCCCTCTCTCCCTCTCTGCCCCTCCCCATTTGTGCACATTCTCTCTCTCTCTCTCTCTCTCTCTCTCTCTCAAAATAAAATAAAAATAAATTGAATAAGATATATAACTAAATAAATTAAGAGATTTCCAATTAGAAAATGTAGAATCTTAGGGCACCTAGGTGGCTTAGTCGGTTAAGTGTCAGACTCTTGATTTTGGCTCAAGTCACGATCTCAAGGTTCATGAGATCAAGCCCCGAGTCTGGATCTGGGCTGATAGCCTACATAGGATTCTCCCTCTCTCTCTCTCTCTCTCTCTCTCTCTCTCTCTCTCTCTCTCTCTCTCTCTCTCTCTCCTTCTCTCTCTATGCCCCTCCCCCCATGCTCTCTCAAAATAAATAAATAAAATTTTTAAAATTAAAAAAAAAGAAATGTAGATCCTGGGCTCCTTATGATCAAAGAAGAGACCCTGGCAACACTGAGCTCCCACCGCAGCAGGGCAGCTGGGGCAGAGCTTAGGAGAGGCTGTTCCCTCCATTTCTGCCCTTCCTTACCTGCATCAGTCAAGGCTTGCCTCGAGAACACCCTAGAACCTAGCAGCATCAGCAACAAGAATGATCCCTGAACTCACTGTGAGGTTGGCTGAGGCTCTCTCTTGGCGGGGCAGGTGAGCAGGAAGACTGGGGCAGCTCTGCTCCGCACTGGCCCAGGGCACAGACACAGCAGCTCCGGGGAGAGGCTCATCACCTGGAGAACCTCAGAAGCTTCTAGAATGGTAAGCACGAATACACAATGAGATGCGGAGTTCCATCCGGCACACCGTCCCTTCCACCTGTGTTCCCTCCACTAGGCAAGACACACGGCCCAGCTTGCACGAACAGGGGTGCCAACTCCTCTCCATCCCGGAGAGAGAAGCTGCCAAAGCAGATTGGATAGTGTTTCCCCCAAAAGGCATGGGCGCCCAGAATCTCAGAAAGGGACCTGACTTGGAAATGGGGTCATTGCAGCTGTCATTGGGTAAGATGAAGTCATACCAAGTGAGCCTGGGCCTCTACCCCAGTGTGACTGGTGTCCTTGTAAGATGGGAAGTGGGGACACAGAGGCCAAAACGCATGTGACGACAGAGGCAGAGGTCAGAGTGGCGTCTACATGTCAAGAAATGCCAAGGGTTGCCACCAGCCACCAGGAAGCTAGGGAGGAGACGGGGAACAGATTCTCCCTCAGAGAAGAAACCGCTGACACCTTGATTTTAGATGTCTGGCCTCCAGAACTGTGAGACAGTGCATTTCTTTTGTTTTAAATCATCCAGATATGTGGTCATTTGTTAAGTTGGCCCTAGGATACTACACAGGACGGGTGGGGAATGGCTCAGTCCTTCAAGCATCCGACTTCGGCTCAGGGCATGATCTCGCGGTGCGGGAGTTTGAACCCCAAATCAGATCCTACGTGTCCCTCTGTCTCTCCCCCCACCCCCGCTTGCACTCATTCTCTCTCAAAAATAAATATTTAACAAAAAACTGTGATATAATCTAACAGACTGACCTCTTGTCACAACTATGCAAGACTCTCCCTCTTGCAAAATACATTCACTCCCACCCAAGACAACCAATCATGGCATCAAGCTTGAAGTCCAGAATCTCATGTTCTAAGTCAGATCTGGATGAAAACAACTTTAGCTCCAGAGACCCACGGAACAAAAAGATACACACCTCCACCTCAGATACACACCTCCAACGTGCCATGGTAGAGCAGGGACAGGATCCCCCAACACATACTCCCATTCAAAAGGGAGGACAGGAGGGTGCCTGGGGGGCTCAGTCAGTTGAGCGTCCGACTTCAGCTCAGGTCATGATCTTGCAGTTTGTGAGTTCGAGCTCCACGTCAGGCTCACTGCTGTCGGTGAGGAGCCTGCTTTGGATCCTCTGTCCCCCTCTCTCTCTGCCCTTCGCCTGATTGCAATCTCTCAAAAATAAATAACCATCAAAAAAAAATGTTTAAGTAGAATGGAAGGCCCCACACAGTCATCAATGTATACCAGCCCTTAAGCCCTGTTGCAGAAACATTACCGGGAACTCTACCATGGAGTAGGCAATGTTCTGTAATAAGGGTCCAGGTCCTCTCCCTGGTCGGTCGGTGTCTTGTGGCTCTACACTCTGGGAAATCCTTCCATCTCTGTCATTCTCCTTGGTCACTTCTGAGAAGGACACTGGAAAATATGCCCTTCATAGCAGCTGGAGGTTTCCTCAGTCAGCATCTTGCTCATAAAAAATTAGTGGCCCAAGATTTTTTCTCCCTCCTTGAATAGTCTCTGTCATTTTTGCTCCAGATTGGTGGGCTTTTCCAATGCAGTTCTCTCAAAAATTGTGGGTTTCCTATGTATTTCATTGCATGGGCTAAAAACCATATTCATGATTTAATTCAAGATGTATCTCTCTCTGCGCTTAATTACAGGTACTGTGGGTAGCTCGGGCTGCTGCAGAACTATATACCATTGATCTTTTTAGTAACTACTAGGCACTATTTAATTCTTTCAGATGCCTTCATAGGGGTGTCAAATCTATGCCTCTGATTCACTGTCCATCCCCAAACTGTATCTCAACAGCAATGTCCTTGATTTGACTTCCCTCTAAAGATACATCTTAATTTGAAAGTCTTTTACTGAATGGAGGAGATAGGGATTAGAAATATTTTTCTTTTTTGAATATTTATTTATTTTTCAGAGAGAGAGAGAGAGTGAGCAGTTGGGGAGGAGGGGCAGATAGAGACAGACCGAGATACAGAATCTGAAGCAGACTCCAGGCTCTGAGCTGTCAGCACAGAGCCTAACGCAGGGCTCGAACTCATGAGATCACTACCTGTGCTGAAATCAAACACTTAACCGACTGAGCCACCCAGGCACCCTTAAAAATAATTTTATTTTTCAACCCAGCAAGTCCCTCCCAGGCTTTCCAGACTCTTCCTTCTCTCTGTTTTTTCTGAGATCTGGCCAGGTGTTCCTGAGCTGTCTCTTCTTTGTGGTTCCAGACCAAATGCTGGCGACAGGAGCCCACTTGTGACTGCAACATTCTACCTGGACCCTGCAAGCCCAAGGCCAGGAGGGCCTTCCAACTTCCAACTTACTGCAAGGTTTTTTTCCCAACTTATTGCAAGTTTTAACAAATGTTCTGGTTCCAAAGCCACCTCCACAGCCCCAGGTTTCTGTTCTAGGCACCACTTTCTGCAGCTGTTCCCCACTGCTGTGCTAACACCGCATGCTACCCACCTAAGAACTTCACAACTTAGAGCAATAATAATGTATGCGTAGGGGGCGCCTGGGCAGCCTGGTCGGTTAAGCACCGGACTTCGGCTCAGATCATGATCTCACAGTTTGTGGGTTTGAGCCCCGTGTCGGGCTCTGTGCTGACAGCTCAGAGCCTGCAGCTGCTTCAGATTCTGTGTCTCCCTCTCTCTGCCCCTCCCCTGCTTGCACTCTCTCTCTCACACACACATAAATAAACATGAAAAAAATTTGTTTTTAAATAATGTATGCTGTGGCTCACAGCTCTATGGCATCCTGGGGTCCAGGCTGAGGAGGCCACATGCACCTTCCAGAGGAAGCTTATCTCATGGAGGAGGCCAGAAGCTTCTAGAAGAATGAGCATGAAGCTTAAAGCCTGGGCTCAAAACCAGCACACAGTCACTTCCTACCCAGATTCCATGGGCCGAGAGAAGCACATGAATGAGGCGGGACACCCACTGGATTCTAGAGGGAGAAGCTGCCAAACGTCATCAGGTATGAGGTGTAGACAGAGGGATGTGTGAGGAGCAATGTGATCCAGCAGATCTTACACTGAGTTTTCCTCATTTGACATACTTTCATATTTTGAAAGTGTTAGTTGTAACAAGTGAGAGGATCCCAAGTCACATGAAGACAAAGCAAGTGTTTCCTCCCTGTGAAGCCCCCACTGTGTCCTCCGTGTGGATAGAGAAGAATGAGGTCAGGTGCCTGAGGAGACCAGGCAGAGAGGGGAGCAAGGTGGATGCAGGCCAAGGGCTGTGAGCTGGCTGGCAGCACCCTGGTCCTGCTTCCAGCACATAACAGGCCCTCAGGAGTTCTTGAAGTATCTCCACCCCCATCCTCGACTCAGTCTCTGGTGTGCTCATGACAGTTCAGATGGGGTTTCCCTTCCGTGCGAGTATCCTGTCTGCTACAATGAATCACCACACAACAGGTGGCTTACAGCAACAGAAAAGTCTTCTCTCCCAGTGCTGCAGGACGAAATCAAGCTGTCAGCGGGACCACACCCCCTCCAGAGGCTCCCGGGAAAAATCCGGCCCTTGCCTCTCCCAGCTTCTGGCGATTCCCAGCATTCTTTGGCTTGTGGCCACATCACCCCAAACTCTGCTTCCTGGTCACATGACCTCCTTCTCTTCCACATGTGTTTGGGTCAACTCGCCCGCGGCCTCCCTCTTATAAAGATACTTGTGGGGCACCTGGGTGGCTCAGTTGGTTGAGCATCCGACTTCAGCTCAGGTCATGATCTCGCAGTTCATGGGTTCAAGCCCCCTGTCAAGATATGTGCTGACAGTGCAGAGCCGGGAGCCTGCTTCAGATTCTGTGTCTCCCTCTGTCTCTGTGCCTCCCCTGCTCATGTTCTGTCTCTCCCTCACACAAGACACTTGCACTTAGGGTCCACTCATATAATCCAGGATAATGTCCTCATCTCAAAGTCTTCAGCTTAACGGCATCTGCAAAGAACTCTTTGCCAAATACGGTCACACGTACACCTTCCTTGCAACCAGTCATCTCTGGCAAAGACACGGGAGCTGTCCAAGGCCACCCCCAGAATAGGAAGAGGCAAGTCAGCGAAGGCAGGGGCCTTGCCTGCCAAGAGCAGAGGGAGGGTATCCAGGAAGAGGCAGCAGCTTGGGCAAAGAGGGAAGCATGAGCAGGCATGGTGCATTCAGGAACCTACTCCAGGGCGCCTGGGTGGTTCTGTCGGTTAAGCGTCTGACTCTTTGTTTCAGCTCAGGTCATGATCTCGCAGTTCCTGAGTTCAAGCCCTGTACCAGGTTCCGCCCTGATAGTGAGGAGACTGCTTGGGATTCTCTCTCGCCCTTCTCTGTCTGTCCCTGCCCCACTTGTGCTCTCTGTCTCTCAAAATAAATAAACTTTTATATATATATAAAGAAATGACTCCGGTTTTCAGCTACATTACCTCCTCAGGGAGCACAAGAGATCACCAAAGGGCACAGGCATTTCCTCTCTCTTCTCTGAACCTACAATTAAGTCCAAGCCAGGCACTGCTTTTCCCTAATGAAAATGTCTTTTATCGGTGAAGCTGACCCTGTAAAGGAAAAGCCCTGCTTTGATGAAACCAGTGCTTTAAAATGAAACATTTTATCAAAAGCCATAACACGATCCCCGTGAAATTAAACCAGGAAGACAGACATTCTAAATGCCCCAGATGCTGGTTTTGATTTTTTAAATTGTCAGTTAAATTAAAGTTGGGCCATAGAGACTCAACGCTCAGCTTGCCTTCCTGGAGGTAGATGCTCTGATAGGCCTCCCTCCAACGCGTGTCCCCCTCTGCCTGCAAAGCTCTGGGAGGCCAGAGGCAATTCGTTCTGGGTCTGGAAGCCAGAGAGACAACCCAGGAGATCAAAACTATCCCCGAGGTAAGTGGGGAGCCCACTTTGTGTCAGACCCGGTCCCAGGACAGCAGAGAGGTCCTGCCCAGCCAGGCGAAGGGCCAGGGGTTGACGTGACTGGGTGGATCACTCATAGTTATCCAGAAAGTGACTTGGGCTGACTTTGTCAGCAAGGCAATGTGAGTCCGCTCTGTGGTAAATCAGAAACTGCAGCCGGTGAGAACTTTATTTGCAGCAAATCAGGACATCACTGGGGAATAACTTCCAAAGCCATGACTCCCAGAGCAAGGGAGGATGGGTTGCCTTATCATCGTATGTAGAAGCGGGCGTAAGGTCATACGTGAGCCTTAAGGAAACAGGCCTCTACACACATGGCATGTTATGTAAATGAGGCTTGAGCTCCTCGTTGGGCGGAGACTGTACTATCCTAACGAGGTAAAGGTAGTTGCCGGTCACTCTAGAGGACACTCCATGGTCCATGTACAGGCATGAGGAGGGGCTGGAACTCAAACTGGTCTGGGTGGTCTGGGCCAGGGAGGTCGCTACTGCTTGAGGGGTAGCTTCACTTTCCATTTGCCTGAGTTAAGAGAGAAGCTACAAAAAAGAGCTTAAGGAAAAACTTGGGACACAAAATTAATAATCGAGGAATGGTTTGGGCTTGAACATCTGAAATAATGTCCCCGAACCCAGTTTCTGCCCTCCAAATTCTCCCCCTGCGTTCGGGTCGCTCCCTTGGGTTACCCAGGAAGTCTCCTCATGGTGCCAGGAGGGCTGCTGAAGGTCCAGCTTCCCCTTCATACATCCCCAAGCCCTGAGGGAAACCAGATTGCTTCCCCAAGAGCTCACACTGAGTCCCAGGTCTCTGACAGGCCCAAATAGGGTCAAGTGCCCATTCCTGAACCCATCCTATGGTCAAGATGATAAAATTTACTGGGCAGGGGGAGCAGACCTGGGCCATGTGATCGGCCCCTAAAGCCAGAGCTGGATCAGCTTCACCCCGACTACGTGACCCACCAAGACAGGGTATAAGTGGCCAGAAATCAATAAACGTCCCCTAACAATTCCAACTTGAGTGTGCCTGCTAAGTCACAGAAGTTAATTCCATATTTCAAGTTTATTTATTTATTTGCTGGGGGGGTGAGCCAGGAAGGAGAAGAGAGAGAGAGAGGGAGAGAGAGAATCCTAAGCAGGCTCTGTCCACACTGCCAGCACAGAGCCCGAAACAGGGTTCCACCTCACAAACCGTAAGATCATGACCGCAGCTGAAACCAAGAGTTGGACACTTAACCGACTGAGCCACCCAGGTGTCCCCACCCCCCACAAGTTAATGCTTACAACCTGGACTGTCCAGTTTAGTCATCTCGGGCTGCCACAACAAAACACCGCCGCCTGGGGGCTTACATGACGGTCATTTATTTTCTCACAACTCTGAAGGCTGGAAGTCTGAGATCAAGGCGTCAGCATCAGCAGGTTCTGGTGAGGCCTCTTACTGGCTTGCAAATGCCCTCACGTTGCCTCTTCTCCATGTGTGCATGCACGCACGTGTGCACAGACACAGACACACACACACACACAGCCCTCTCTGGGGTCTCTTCCTCTTTTATAAGGACACCAGTTCTATCAGACCAGGGCCCACCCTTACAACCTCACTTACCCTTAGTTACTTCTTTAAGGCCCTATCTCCAAATATAGCAGCCATGGGGGTTAGGGCTTCAGCATATAAATGGGGGAGGAGGTAACAAAGGGATAAAATTCATCCATAATGATGGACAACCTAACCAGCTAATTATAGGTCTCTACTGGGTCCCGTGTGAGCATGATATATAATCCCATGAAATACCAGTTTAATAAGCAAGTGAAAAATTATCCCAGATCAAATAGGAGCTGAAGGTCAAGGCTGCAACCTTGACGTGGCCTGTCTCACAGCTCCCACATGCCACCAGCGCAGCCCAGCCCTACTCCAGGACCACCACTGCCCTGTCAGGAGAGGGGAGCTCTGGGGCTGGGTCAGGCCAGCGGATGCTGGAATCCCCTGGCTCCAGTGGCTACACTTACCTCCTTTTAGGGTACAGTCTCAGACACCAAGCTGGGGGTCTCCTCGCCCCCCTCAAAGCCACCTCTTTTGTCTCTATGTCCTACCCTCACTGCCTGTGACCCTGGGCTCAGACACAGCCCACCCTCTCAGACACGGGTTTATTTGCCAAAAACGGAATCCTATCACACACATCAGCAACTAACAGTTCTCACTTGCTGATATATCATTGGACATCCCTGCAGGACAAGAGCTCGAGGGACCTACTGCTTTCTTGCAGCCGCTGCTTAAAAGCCCATAGCGGCAATTTGTTCAACTCCTGTGTTTATTGACATCTTTAGATTGTTTGCAGGTCTGTGTGTGCGCGTGCATGTGTGCATGTGGGTGCGTATGTTACTACCAGCAGCCCTGCAATAAACATCCCTGATTCCTTGTACACGGGTACTTTTATTTCTATAGGATTAATCCCTCAGGGTGGGATTGCCAGGTTAAAGTTAATGCATATTTTTAGCTTAACAGACACCGCCAGGCTTTCCCTAAAGGATTGAGCCATCAGCAGTGTGCACAGTGATCCTTCACCCACTCCCCTGCAGCTCAGACAGCCACCGCGCATTTGGATTCTTGCTAGTCTGGTATGTGACCATGGCGCCTGGTTGTCTTAATTGGCACCTCTTGACCACCAGAGGGGCGGCTAAGCATAGCCACCTGTGTTTGTAGGTCCCTGTGGCACTGGATGGACCGTAAGGGGTTGGAGAAGCCTGGCCCGAGACCATGGGCTCTGGGTACGCATTAGCTGAATTAGGCTGGATAAGAGGAAGGGGAAAGGAGAGGAGGGAAGAGCAGGGTGGAGGCAGAGAGGACTCAGCAAGAAAGCTCAAGCTGGTTCCAGAAGAGCAGTGTGGATGGAGAGACCCCGGAGGACTGGGGTGCGGAGAGCAGGGGCCAGGGCCTGTGCAGAGCCCCAGGGATGTGGCACGGCCCTTCCATTTAAGTGCCTTTGGGGGCGCCTGGGTGGCTCAGACAGTTAGGCATCCCACTTCAGCCCAGGTCATGATCTCACAGTTTGTGGGTTCAAGCCCTGCATCAGGCTCTGCGTCAATGGCTCAGAGCCTGGAACCTGTTTCAGATTCTGTGTCTCCCTCTCTCGGCCCCTCCCCTGCTTGTGTTCTGTCTCTCTCTGCCTCTCAACAATAAATAAGTGTAAAAAAACTTTTTAAATAAATGCCTTTAAAGGGATCCCTGGGCTGGGATAAGGAACTTAACAGAGATTCCATTCCAATCCCACTCTGTCACCAACTAACCTTCACCTTGGGCACACCCCTGCCCCTCTAGGCCCAGTTTTCCGATCTATAATTCAGGGAGCCGGCCCACAGACCTCCTAAGCCCTCTTAGCTGTAAAATAATGAGTGGCCCAGTAAACACCTGAACTAAACAGTAAACGCCTGAACACGGAACAGCCCAGTTATAGAAACATTCATTGGCAAGCATTTTTAAAGGCAATAGGCACTCTGAGAACAGATGACCTTCTTTGAGCAAGTTTTCTTTTTTTTTTTTAATGTTATTTATTTTTGAGAGAGAGAGAGACAAATCATGAGCAGGGGAGGGACAGACAGAGAGAGAGAAAGAGAGAGAGAGAGACAGAATCAGAAACAGGCTCCAGGCTCCAGGCTCCAGGCTCCGAGCTGTCAGCACAAAACCTGAATCAAGGCTCAAACTCACGAGCCATGAGATCGTGACCTGAGCTGAAGTCAGCCGCTTAGACTGAGCCACCCAGGCGCCCCTAGGGCAAGTTTTCAAGGGCAATTCCCAAGAACCAGTTCAGTGACCCTGGGACCCCTCACTCTCTTCTAGGGTGTGGTTGAACCCCCAAGAGGGAGTCCTGCTCCAGGAGGTGGGCCTGCCAGTCAGAACACTTCCTGCCTTCACAAAGGGACACAGGAGCCCAGGGGCTGGGGGGAGGGACTCCCAGAATCTGCTGGTCTCAGCAGTGACCCTCAGCCGTGAACCCTCCCACCCAGTCCTGCTCCCACACTGCACGACCCATTTCTCCCTGCTGGGAGGCGGATGAAGTGAGACAGACACTCCGTCCCTTCCCCAGGCAAACTGTTCCCGAGGCAGGGAGGAAGGTGACTTTTTATTGAACAAGACTGAAATGGTGACCAATATGCTGGATGGGACACCTAGAGGTATTGAAAAGACACAGCAGTTAAGTGACCATGAGAATGTTGATTTCCAAAGGGCCAGCCTGGGTGAGGAAACGGAGGAAGTCAGCAGACCAGACAGATCAGGTGTGGGGGGCTCTCCCCGAGGGCCTCCAGCGCCAGACAGAGAAACCAGGTTCTCCGGAGAGGAGACCTTTCAGCTCCCACCCTCACACCTCCACCCTGCATCCTGCCGACGGGGCACCCCTTGGCATCCCCCACTGCTGAGACGCTCAGAGCAGCCTCCGGTGGGCTAGTGCGGGCTCTGATGATGTCCTCCGCCACCGCCACCCAGATGATTGGTGAAATGCTAATAGGTGCCCCTGTGGGCCAACAGCCTTGAACCTTCAGGGCGACTCTGTTCACGTCACCCAGCCCCCAACACAGACACGGGAGATGTAGCCCCAGGCCCCACAGAGAGAACCCCAGGTACCCCCTGTGCACAGAGCACGGAGGGCCAGGCGGGGCCAGCACCATCAATATCATCTGGGGTCCAGGGAACTGAAACTCAACGCTAACCCTCACTGCCACCTCCAGGTATTTCTCAGCCTGGACTGTGGGGCCTGGGCCTTTCTCTCCCTCACCCCTTGCCCTCAGCTCTCCTCTAAAGGCTAGTGTCCGGCTCATTTGCCTTTCAGGTCCAGATGGCGGGACAGAGTAGGGTAGTGGGTTCTGCCAGTCCCAGCACCAAAACCTTCAACATCCAGATGGCCAACAGCCACATGAAAAGATGCTCAACATCATCACTCATTGTCAGGGAAATACAAATCAAAACCACAGTGAGATACCACCTCACACCTGTCAGAATGGCTAAAATTAAGATCTCAGGCAATGACAGATATTGGTGAGGATGTGGAGAAAGAGGATCTCTTTTGCACTGCTGCTGGGAATGCAAACCGGTGTGGCCACTCTGGAAAACAAGGTATAGAGTCCTCAAAAAATTAAAAATAGAACTATCCTACATCCCAGCAATTGCACTACTAGGTATTTATCCGAAGGATACAAAAATACTGATTCGAAGGGGCACCTGCACCCCAATGTTTATAGTAGCACTATGACAGAAGCCAAATTATGGAAAGAGCCCAAATGTCCATCAATGGATGAATGGATAAAGAAGATGGAGTGTATATATAGACAATGGAATGTTACTTGGCAATGGAAAAGAGTGAAATCTCATCATTTGCAACAATGTGGATGGATCTAGACTGTATTATGCTAAGTAAAATAAGTCAGAGAAAAACAAGTATCGTATGATTCCACTCATGTGTGGAATTTGAAAAACTCAACAGATGAACATAGGGGAAGGGAAGGAAATGTAAGATGAAAACAGAGAGGGAGACAAACCGCGAGACTTTTAAATGCGGAGAACAAACTGAGGGTTGCTGGAGGGGAGGCAGGTGGGGGATGGGCTAAACGGGGGATGGGCATTACCGAGGGCACTTTTCGGGACGCCCACTGGGGGTCACATGTAAGAGAGGAATCACTGGGCTCGACTCCTGAAGCCAAGACTACAGTGTGTGTTAACTAACTTGAAAACAAATTTTTAAAAAATAGAAAGAAATCATAACCTCAAAAAAAGAAAAGAAAAAGAAAACCTTTGGGGCTAACTTCCTCCGCCTGACCAGTGGGCCTCAGGCAGATGTTCAGGCTGCCGTGCAGGGATGGTGAGGACCAGGGAGGTGCCTACATCCCAGAGCACTGCTTCGTGGGCTGGACTCCCCAGGGAGAGAAGCAAGCCCCTTGAGCAGGAGGGCCTGGGTGTGGCTGTCCCCAGTCATGCTCTCTAAGGGACTCCGGACTCATCATAACCACACACACACACACACACACACACACACACACACACACACACCAGCCCAGCAGCACCACATGCTCTGGTTGGACCCTGTAACACTACAGGGAGGTAATAACTTCCGACCATGCGGCCCCCTCAGCCCCAGGATTTCTGAATTTGTGACCCCAGCCTCCAAAGAAGGGGCAGCACGGGGTGGACTAGAGTCACAGCACCAAGAGCAGAGCAGGAAACACATTCCTACGGACCTTCTTCCCCACCTGCCTATCGAACATGGGAGTACCTGATACAGACCCCCTTTGGCCTCCCCATTGTGGAGAGCAAAGAGGTGGAGGGCCGGCCCCCATCAGGGTCAAGTTTGAGGTTGGCTATTTCACTACCCAGGATCCCTGTCTCCTATATGATGGCAACGGAGGAAAGCCGTTAGCAGGGCCTGCCCTGCCTGGTACATCACCAAAGAGATGATTATCAATGTGGCACCACCTAGAAGGTAGAAGAAGTGGGGGGTTGAGGGCACCTGGGTGGTTCAGTCAGTTAAGCTTCTGACTCCTGACTTTGGCTCAGGTCATGATCTCATAGTTCATGGGTTCGAGTCCTATGTTGGGCTCCATTGTTACATTGCAGACCCTGCTTAGGATTCTCTCTCTCCTCTCTCTGCCCTCCCCCTCTCTAAAGAAATAAATAAAAATTTTCAAAAATTTTAAAAAAGCAGTGGGGACTTGGAAATGGGGCTTCCCTCACCCAAGGGAGGGATTCTAGGGGGGATGCTGGAAGGGACAGTCTCCTGCCTCCCTCATTCCCCACCGACACTATATGAAATAATGGGGGATGGGGTCACAGCCCCCTCAGAGTGCCTTCTTGTAGTGACCTGCCTTAGGGGACGCCAGGGCCCATCCTCCACCACAGCCACTGGGCCCGCAGCCCCAGCTCATCCACTACTCTGAGTTTTAGGACGCCATAAAAAAGATGAGTCTAAAAGAAAAATGTATTAAAATTAAAATTAACAATCTGCATGGCCTACAAACCAGCAGCTCTTCATATCCACTTTGGCGAGATGGAGCTTGCCGGCATGCCCGGGGTGGGGGGGTGCGGGGCTCAAGATTGCTCCCTTCAGTGCTGTGCATGTAGCAAGATATCAGGAACAATAAAGATGTCAACCCACAGCTGAATAAGCTGCCCCCGGCACAGAGGGAGAGCCTCCGGACCACAGCGCAGACGTCCGCTCGTGGGGCTGTGAGGCCAGCGGCAGAGCTGCGGAGCATACGATGCCATTTACAGATGGCAACCACGAAAACCTGCTCCTCCACCTCCTCCCCATGGCCCCTCCCACTCCTCTCCCTCCTCCCCACTGCTCCTCCCAGTCCTCTCCCTCCTCCCTCTCCCACTCCTCCCCCAGGCTGGCTACTCCCACAGCACAGAGGGCCCCTGTGCAGCCTGCCACTTTGTAGGGTCGTCTGCTCCTGAGGGTTCCCTCCACAAACTCCCCAGGCCTTGCTGTGTGCCCTAGGGCATGGGAGTAACCACAAGAGTTAATACTCGTGCCGGGTACTGGAGCTGCCATCACAAAGTGCCAGACTGTTCGGCTCCAACGTCAAACATCTAGTTCCTCAGAGTTCTGGGGGCTGGAAGTCCAAGATCAAGGTGTCAGCAGCGTTGACTCCACATGAGACTTCTCTCCTTGGCTTGGGGATGGCTGTCTCCGATCCGTGTCCTCACATGCCCTTTCCTGTCTGCTGTGTCCTAATCTCCTCTTCTTATATGGACACCAGTCACACTAGATTAGGGCCACCCCAACACCTTCATTTTAACTTCACTATCTCTGTAGAGATCTTATCTCCAAATACTGTCATGTCCTGAGGTGCTTGCGGTTGGACTTTAATACATGAAATTTGGGGGGGGAGACACTTGAGCCCATAACCCTTGTCCAGCATTTATTATGTTTAAGGCAATATTCTTTTTTTTAAGTTTATTTATTTTTTGTGACAGAGAGATAGAGAGAGCATCCAAGTGGGGGAGGGGCAGAGAGAGAGGGAGAGAGAGAGAATCCCAAGCAGGCTCCTCACTGTCAGCGAGTGCAGAGACTGATATGGGATTCGAACCCACAAACCATGAGATCATGACCTATGCCAAAATCAAGAGTCAGATGCTCAACCAGCTGAGCCTCCCAGGTGCCCCTATGCAAGGCAATATTCTAAAGTGCCTTTGCCTTTATCTCATTTATATCCCTCAACAACCCTGTGAGGTGTACACTGTTTTTAGTATCCTCATGCTACAGATGAGAAAACAGAAGCTCAGAGAGGTTAAGGCAATTGTCCAAGGTCACCCAGCCATAGTGCTGCCAGGTTCCCATTGCTGCGCTAGCTCCTCAGCACCCACGCGGTGGGTGCCTTGTCTGCCCCTCTGCTAGAGAGGAGGTGATCCATGAGGGTAAGAGTGAACCATTCCCTCCCTGATGCCTGGCACAGAGAAGGTGCTGGATGAGGGAGTGAGGGCCAGAGAGGGGCATGTTTGGGCTAACACAGTCACCGCCCTTCAAGGACTGCCAGCCCCCCAAGGGGCTTCTCTTCCAAAGTGCGACTCAGAACTGAGCCCCCCTTGTAGCTGGCCCCAGCTCTCAGGGCCCCAGGCCTGCCCAGACACGGGAGCCTGCAGAGCCCTTTGGTAAAAATCAATGCCGTGGCCGGCAAGCAGCTGGGCCCCGCTTCCCAGGGCTCTACCGTATCCCGGCAACAACACGCGCATCCCCTTGTCTGCAAGCTCCTTAGAAGATGCTGTTCTCAGACGCCAGAGCCCAGCCAGTCCCAGCTTGAGCTACTGAACCTGCAGCTTCCACGTGGGAGCCTGACTCCCCAGGGGGCAGGGCTGAGAAAGGTGTCTGGGTCAAAGACCCCACCAAGAGCGTTTTTGAGTCCCCCCACCCCTCCCGTTCTTCTGCCCTCCCAGCAGCCAGTTAATCCTCTTAGATCAGCGCCAACCGCAGGGGGGCCTGTCTGAAATGTGAATAGCTAAGGTTTGACAAGCGACTGTAAATAAATGCATGTGCGGGATGTTTTATGTCAAATCGGGATGGTATTACTCTCACGCACTGAGATCAGCTACTGAAATAGTCCCAGTGGAGATTCCGGACGCTGCCCCGCTCCCCCGCCCACCGTCTGGCCAGCGCCGTTGCCAGGCATCAGCCTGTGTGGTCAGGGTACCCAATTCCAGAGCACAGGGAGCCTGGCTGGAAGGGAGACCTTCATTGGCACTGTGGGGGGTAGGGGTGCCCGGCGCTGGCCCCTGGGGGAGGAGGCCGGAGGCTGGAGCCCACCCCAAACTCATCTGACTGTGTTATCAGCCCTTCCCACCCAGAGTCGCGTCATACTTTTAAGTACCCTGCTTTATTATTTCTTCTGTCTTCTTTGTTCCGTTAGCTAATGCTATTTACCCCCATACTTTACACTTTTAAAAATTTTTGCAGCTCTTTTCCTGGTTAGGTCTGCCAGGAAGCTGCCACCCTGTTTCATCTGGCCCATTTATTGGTCTTTGCTTTGATTTACAATTTATTGTTCGATTTCCAAGCATCTTCTTTTTCCATTTGGCCTTTCTGTGGGTAGGAACGTTTTTGGAGAGAAGAGACCAGGTTTGGGAGCCTGGCAGACAGCGACCCTCATTTGACTCTGGATGGGCTTGGTGACCTGGCCTCTCAGAGACACATTAGGTGCCTCAGTTTCCTCATACGAAAAAAAGGAGACAGACATACCTATTCATACCCATGGGAAGAGCCTCTCAGGACCTGTGCAGGATCGTCACCAGAATGACAACTAATTTTAAGCTCCTGGCCCAGGACCTGTCCATGCAGATACACGGTCATCACTGGTGGGTGTTTAGCACGGGCTAGGGGCGTGGGTTCCAGTGTGTCCTTGGCAATTATGCCATGCGTGGTTTTCTTTGTCTTTTCTGGGCAGCTGTGAGGAGGGCCCCAGTCACCAGCCAAGGAACCTTGATGCAGGGAAGTGTTTATGTGTAATCCGGCTCTGCCCAGCTCACGCCTTGCCCTTTGGGAGAATGCCTGGCTCTGGTTGGGACATGAGTTGTCAATCAAAGACAGTGCTTGCCCCCGGCTGCAGCCCACGCTGGACCAATTAGCATCCCTCCCCAGGGCTTTTATTTTATTTTAAAGTTTATTTACTTACTTTGAGAGAGAGAGAGAGAGAGAGAGAGAGAGAGAGAGAGAGAGTGTGTGTGTGTGTGTGTGTGTGTGTGTGTGTGTGAGTGGAGGGAGGGGCAGAGAGACAAGGAGAGACAGAATCCCAAGCAGGCTCTGGGATGTCAGTGCAGAGCCCGACCCAGGGCCTGAACTCATGAACCATGGGATCGTGACCTGAGCCAAAATCAGGAGTCAGACACTTAACTGACTGAGCCACCCAGGCACTCCCCTCTGCCCAATACTTTATATATATATATATATTATACTATTATATATATATATACTATTATATAT
>NC_043705.1:13029999-13086218 GCF_006229205.1 Suricata suricatta
CTGGGTCCCTGTTTGATTCTGAGGGCATTTGAACTGGTTTGGTCTTGCTTTTGACACTTGCAGCAAAGAATCCTAGCTCAAACATCCTATAGCTCTGGCCAGGCCCTAGAAGGTGAAGGCTTCTCAAGGGCCAGCCCCGCTTCTGACAGGGCCACGCCCTTCTCTGACCTGAAAAAGGGCTGCTGGATGCATCTGCTCAGGAAGAAGAAATGGAAATGGACTGCAGAGGGGCCAGGCAGCAGCTTCTGGAACCCGGTGCTGGTTCTCCCTCACACCACCTCCTCAACCCTCAGGGGGCACCTGGGTGGCTCAGTCAGTTAAGCATCCGACCTCAGCTCATGGTTCATGAGTTTGAGTTCCACACTGGACTCCCTGCTGTCAGCACAGAGCCTGCTTCAGATCCTCTGCGCTGCCCCCCACTCTCTCTCTCTAAAAAATAAAAAAATAAATAAAAATTTTAAAAAAAGAAGAAGCCCACACCAGCTTCCCAAAGGACAGCTGAGAATCACAGCCTGCGCCCCTCTGCATGTTCCAATCCCAGCCCAGGCCCCGACCACTGCCTGTTCCCACCGCCCCACGGCGTCCCCTCATCACCTCAGCTGGGATTAGTTGGGAGCTCTCCAGGATGCAGTGTCTCGTCAGAGGGGCCTTTCCTCCACACACAGCAAACTCACCCGCCAGACCTGCCCAGCTGCGACACTGCATGACAGTGAGAAGTCGTGGAGTCATTCTGTCTCACACTCCAGCCAGTCCACTAGCAAATCCTGGTGGCCCAGCCTTAGAAAGTAGATCCAGAATCCAGTCACATCACATACGTCCACTACCTCACCTTGGCGCAAGCCACCGCCATTACTTGCAAATTAAAGCAACGGTCTCCCTGCTGCCATCCCACTTTGTGTTACCATGCAGACCAGAGCCAGAATAAACCTTCGAAAATGCATCAAAACTTCAGAAGGCATTGTCCCTCTTCTGCCCAAGACCTTCCACCTCACTCAGAGTAAAAGCCAAAGCCTTCCCCATAATCTACAGCTTTACATGATCCAACATCTGTCTTTCAGACCTCATCTTTGACCCTTTGCCTTCCCCTGGCTCCCTTTGTCCCCCGCTCTGCTTTCTCTGCTCTTCCTGAAGCAGGGCATGGCTATTCCCACCTCCTCTGCCTGAAACCCACTCCCACCAGATACCCAGATGACCACTTCCTCGTTTTCTTCAGGTGTCAGTTCAACTGCCAGTGAGAACCTCTCAGGACACCCAGTAGTAACCAGCCACTTCCTTACCCCACTGTAACTGCAGCACTAATGTCCTAGCTGACTTCAACTTCTTAGAACATAGCGTCATCTGGTGTTCTATACATTTATTTGTTTATCTGTTTTCTGTCTGCTCCCACCAGCATGTACACTCTCTATGGGCAGGGACCTTGTTTTGTTTTGTTTTCTCACTGCTGTAGGCTCTGGGTCTAGGACCTGGAAGGGATTCCATATTTGTTTCTTGAATAAATGAGCGAGGTAGCCACCCTGCAGAGGCGATGTGAGCTGAGACCCGAATGGTGAGAAGCAGCCAGCATTTGAAGATCTGCAGGGAGTTCTTCCAACCAGAGGGAAAGCCAAGAGCCTCAGGCAGCAACAAGAGACAGAGAGGAGCTTTGCGTGGCTGGTCCACAGTGAGTGAGGGAGAGTGGAAACGGAAGGTAAAGACAGAGCCACAGTGGCATTTGGGCTTTATGCTGAGGGTCCTGGGAAGCCTTCAAAAGGGTTTCACCATTTATGTTTTAAAAATATTATTCTCACTCCCATGATGGCAGTGCAGTGCAAGGCAGCCAGAGCGGAAGTGAGAATTAGTGGAGATGGGCCAGGTCAGCTGGGTGAGTTGTGACCCAGCCTAAGCTGAGGGCAGAGCCACCAGGTATGTCTGGAACAGGAAGTGGGGTCAGATGCTGCTGAGACCCAGAGGACAGAGGACAAACTCCGCCCTCGGGTGTGCTCTCAAGAGCCTGCCACTGCTCCAGCTGCTTATTTTATCCCAGCACCTTCCAAACCTGGAAGTGCTGAGAAAACCTTCTGGCTGTTCTGAACATGGTTGGAGCGAGTTCAAGGAGGACTTCACTGACGAGTGAACATCTTTAACTGCGAAAGAAAATGTCTGCACAGTATCTGCAGAGTTCCTCCACACTGGGCCCCTCCACATGCAAGTAACATTTGGCTAAGATCCCACAGGGCAGCACTGCAGCAATGCTCCTGGGCAAGGGTGGAGAGCCCAGAAATACAAGCCCCTCCTATGAGACTTTAAAGCCACTCGGTCAGCCCTGTGTCCAGATTGGGAGGAGCTCAGCTGGAGGAGAGTCCAGACAAGGAGCCCATTGGACAGTCCTGAGTGGGAGGAGCCCAACTTGGAGAAGTGGGAGGAGCTTAGTTGGGGAAGGGAGAGGAATCAACTGGGCAGTCTGGAGGGGGAGGAGGCCCACTTAGGGAAAGTCTGGAGGGGGAAGAGCTCAGCTGGAGCAGGGTAAGAGAGGAAGAACCATAACCTGGTGACTGGGCTGGCTGCCAAGCAGAAGAATACGCCATGTTCACAGGCAAATACCCTCTCTGGTTGCTCTGCATAAGGACAGCCACCCGCCAAACCAGCCAGGCCCATACTGTCGAGTCTCACCCACTAGCACAGGTAGTGACATGGGTGGCAGCAGACCTATGTGGTGCTCTTGAGCAATCGATCAGGAGTGCCAGCCTTTCTGGGGGTGCCCCGAGGGAAGTGCTGCTCATAAGGCAAAACCAACCTTGCAGACCAGGTCCAGAGCTTGTTCGAAAACAGGGACCTTCTCAGAGGCTACTGAGGAATCTTCTAGAAATTCCTTAGAAGAAGAAAGATTCCCATGATTATACTCATGTAACCCAGCACCACCCCACCCCTTCCTCTTCAGAGACCAACTCTAATCCACAAGAGATCAGGCGGTTTTTAAAGCCACTTAGAAAAACTGTCTTCATACTTCTGCCCCAGAACCATGAAAATGTCTCGCCTCCCATTTACATAATGGAGGGAGACCCTATCACAGAGCAAGAGACGTCCCTGGAGGAGCATGGTGCTCACAAACCAGTCTGAATCTTCAGAAGAGAACAAACACACATTCGGTCCCTGCAGGGTCCCTCTCTGGTGAGAGACCTGTGCCAAGGCGGGCAGGTGTCAAAGCATGTGACCTGGGAAGGGAGGGGAGCTCAGTTTTGATGCCTCAGATGTGGTGCTCCATGAGCAAGGGGGTGGGGGGTGCGGTGACTCAGCCAGTCTTAAAGGGTTTGGACATCACCCTGGGAGGATTTTTGTCAGGAATTCAGGAGAGGGATTGAATGTCCCAAATTTGGCCACAGTTTGTCTGTTGTTCAGGAAACAACACATGAAGCTAGACCCCACAGGATCGTTTAGGGGGGAATACCTCATCCTAGGAGGCTGGTGAGTAGATTGACAAAACAGAACACAGGATCCAGGATCCAGGATCCAAGACCAGGACCAGGACATGAGACAGATACAAGAGGCCTCCCCATCAGTAACAGGGAACCTGTATCCCTTCAAGCATCAGTAGTGTGTAAAATGCCAACGACTGGATGGTGTGTGTTTCCAGAGCCACTGCCGTCCCCCATCCCCAACCCTAGAGCTCAGTGTTGAGTCCAGCTGAACAAAGCCTTGGCCTCCAAAATGAGTTTAGGAAAACTGGAGACACTGGCTGTGGATGGAAATAATTGGAAGCTGCCAGGGAAGAAACACTGGTGTGTCCTCCCACATGCCAACATAGTACTCACATCTGGCACCTTAAGTACACATCCTGCCTTCTATCCATCCACCCAGACCCCCAACGCTCTCTCCAAGGCCAAGAAGTGATCCCTTCACTTCCTTGCTAAAAAGCTGTCCATTGCTCCACATGTCCTATAGGAGAAAGGGCAGCCACCTTCACTTGACCTTCATGGCCCATCATCCAGCCTTAGACCACCCTTCACCAATCACCAGCCCCAACTCACTGCCAACCCCAGCTCCACATGCCCTCCTGTTCTCTAAGCTGGAAGATTCATGCTGTGGTCTGTAGACCTCCGCGTCCCTGACCAGACTGGTGGGGCCCCCTGTACCCATTAGGAGACAGGAGAGTGGCAAGAGCGTGGGCTTCGTGGTCTTCAGACATGGGATCTTATTCACTAACTCTTAATATGGCCTCAGGAAAAGCAGCTACCTGCCTGCAAAATGGGGAGGTAACGTAATGATGTCGAAAATCATTCTTCTGCAGCATGGGTGGGCTCCCCATTTCCTCCTCTGCCCTTCCCATCGCTGGTCACCTCCCCTCAACTTCCCTCAACAGAATGAACTGAGGAACCAGGACTGAAGACAGTCAGCACGTTGCATGCCCTTGGCCCCTGGAATTGGCCCAACAACCTCAGTGGGTCCAATCAGAACAAGCCTCAGGCTTCTATCCCAGGAAGCCTGGGTCCCCTAGGCCATGGTTGCCTCCAGAAAAGATAGGCTAAGGATGACTCTGGACCATTTGGAGACAGCAGAGCCAAGAGATTCCCAGAGGACTGGGGCTGGTTCTTAGTGACATCATTCCGATGACTGGATCAAGCCCCACTTGGAACCAATGATCTCCAAACTTGTTAGTAACAGGAGCTGATATATTCTCCTTAGAGTTTAAACCACTTTAAATGGGGTTTTTTTTTGTGGCTTCCAAGTCAGCTTGAGTGAACCCCACTGCCCAGCCCTGGGTATGAGCTTGGTATGCCTGCCTTTAGTAGGCACCAACTCCATGACACTTGTGCTCAGATCATCAGGAAGATGCTTTCTTTGTTCCCCTCCCCTTACCCATGTGCTTTCCTGAATGCTCAAGACAGAGACCATCTCAGAGGCACATTTGCATACTCAGAACCCACCGTGGTGTGTCCCGCACACACCAGTGCTCAAATATATATGCCAAATTAATGGTTGCTCCAGATAGAATTGAAGTGAAATTTGAAAGTAGTTGGGCACCCCAAAATTCAGCCTGCATGCCAGTTGCTACTGAACTTCCTCACCAACTAAGAGAATACAAAGGTGCTGAGAAACAATTTTGAAGAGAGATTTGGGGCACATTTATTTGAAAAGAGCCACTGTTGTGCAGCAAATGGTCTCCCCAAGAGTGTGGCTGTGGGTGCTGCCTCCTTCTCCTCTAGTCTAGTGCGGGTGCTTCCATGGGGCCACTCAGAGGCCAGGGGCACTAAGGAGTGGGGTCTGATCCCACACACACATGGGAGCCAATGCCAGCTAGGTCATTGCCATGGGAGTAGATTCTGGAAGGAGCTACCTAATTGGAAACAGCCTGCCTTCCCAAGTCCCTTTGGGCCCAGGATTCAGGGTGGGTGAGGGGTGCCTGGGGGTCTCAGTCAGTTAAGCATCCAACTTTGGCTCAGGTCACGATCTCACAGTTCATGGGTTCGGCTGGGTGCTGACAGCTCAGAGCTTGGAGCCTGCTTCAAATTGTGTCTCCTTCTCTCTCTCTCTGCCCCTCCCCTCTGAGCTGACTCTCTCTCTCTCTCTCTCTCTCTCTCTCTCTCTCTCTCTCTCTCTGTCTCTCTCTCTGTCTGTCTCAAAAACAAGCATGAAACAAAAAGTATGGATGGGACACCTGGGTGGCTCCGTCAGTTAAGTGTCTGACTCTGGATTTTAGCTCAGGTCATAATTTCACAGTTTGTGAATTCGAGCCCCTCATCAGGCTCTGCACTGGCAGCACAGAGCCTGCTTGGAATTCTCTCTGTCCTTCTCTGTCTCTGCCCCTCCCCCACTCAAGGTTTTGTTCTCTCTCTCAAAATTAAATAAATAAACATTTTTAAAAAATGCTCCAGACTAGTCCCTCAGTCTGAAGGCAACAGACTCAGGGGCTGGGGGCGGCGGGGGGGGGGGGGGGGGGGGGGGGGGGGGGGGGGGGGGGGGGGGGGGGGGGGGGGGGGGGGGGGGGGGGCTGTCCGCATGCAATGAGCCTGCAGAGAACCAGAAGCTGAGGATGCCAGGAGGGGCCGGAGGAAGAAAAGGTGGTTGTTCACCTGTGAAATAGCTACAGCAACTCCCACCGCCCCCCATCCTGCGGCCCCCATGGGATAGAGGGACTTTCCATCCCAGGAGCCCTCAGGTCACAGAGGCTGTGAAGAGGCCAGTAAGGAGTTTCCAACAACCATCAAACGGTACACAGGAGAGAGAAAGCCCAACACCCAGGCCAAGCGCAGGAAGCCAGCCCACCCTAGTAGGCAAGATCAAGGTGGGGGTTGGGGAAAGCTGTAGATGAGACACGGAGAAACCAAGTTCCCGGTGGGACCCCAGCCGGAAGTAGGCACAAGGTGGCTCATGCCGCCACAGGTAGTTCAGTCACTGACTTGAATGGACAGGCTAACTTCTGAAGCCTGAGGCCTCCCAACATTTCCTCTGGAGAAGGTTAAGACTTCCTCCCACCAAATACAAGGGACAGTAGTGTTTTGGTTCCTGTGTGAGGGGTGTTTGCCTCCCAGACCAGCCCGATATATGTTTGCCTCCTACCACTGCAGGTGAGAGTGCCTATCCCCCACACTCTCACCAGCGTTGAGTTTTATGGCATGCAATTAAAAAAAATTGTGTTTATTTATTTTTTGAGATAGAGACAGAGTACAAACAGGGGAGGGGCAGAGAGAGAAGGAGACATGGAATCTGGAACAGGCTGATAGCACAGAGCCTGACTCAGGGCTCAAACTCACCAACCGCGAGATCATGACCCACGCTGAAGTTGTCTGCTTAAGGGACTGAGCCACCCAGGCGCCAGGCATGCAATGTAAAACAGCATAGTAATGTATACGGTGATAACACCTTACAGCTTAGAATTTCCTCAATGCCTTGCAAAGGGAAATGCTCCTTGAAACATTGGCTTGCTGCTTGGTTTCCTTTTCAATAAATTCCTTTTTTACTTGCTTTGGACACTGTGTCCTGGAGGATTAGAGTTACAACAGGCCCTTATATTTATATTAATTTTCCCCATCATCTTTAGGACACCCATTATTTCCCATCTGCTGCTGCTTTTTATCTTGATTGCATCCCATTTCATTTTTTAAATGTTTATTTTTCAGAGAGAAAGAGACACAGAGAGAGAGAGAGAGAGAGAGACAGAGAGCACCATCTAGGGAAGGGCAGCCAGAGAGGGAAATACAGAATCCAAAGCATGCTCCAGGCTCTTAGCTGTCAGCACAGAGCTCTACATAGGGCTCGAACCCATAGACTGTGAGGTCATGACCTGACCTGAAGTTGGACGCTTAACCTACTGAGCCTCCCAGGCGCCCCACATCCCATTTCAGTTTACAGAGCCACCTCAGTGTAGCCAACCTTCATCACTGGGTCAAGCCACAGGCTTTGAGGCCAATGGCCTGACTTCCAAGCAAGTCAACTCTTCGCTTCATGATTTCCAACAAGGTTCTTACCTCCCTTTTCAGAGGTCAAGAGCATCATCTGTAAAACGCAAATGCTAGCTGGTGGACATGAGCCGTGTCAGGCTCTGAGCTGGGTGTGGAGCCAGCATAAGATTCTCTGTCTTTCTCTCTCTCTGCCCCGGTCCTGCTCCTGCATGCATTCTCTCTCTCTCTCTCTCAAAAATATTTTGAAAAATGTTAGCAAATGTGACTAGAGTGGGAGGCAATGGGAGTAGAGAAATGGAAAGAAGGGAAAAATTAAGTGGAAGAAAAGAAGTCAGGGGCTTGCATGCATCTGTGCAAACAGAGCTGTGACCCGAGGTGGATGGCCACAGCACAAATTTCTGCAGTTGAGGTCTGTCTGGATAAATACACACACATCCCTACATGCATACATACATGGATAGTCAAGCAAGTTCCAGCTTTTGGAATAAATTTGCAAAAAATATTTGTTCGTATATGGAGGAAGCAGGTAGGTGGAAAACTGAATTTTAATCTAGGGCAAAAGACCCCTTAATCCAATCATATTCCAGGCATCATGATGCGTTCCTCATGATTTAAAAGTTGGTTTAAAACAAATGAAATGGAAAAGTAGTTGCATGTTGTCTCATGTCTGCAAGAAAAAAATGATAAGTGACAGTAGTGATCACAAGAGAACGTAGATTTTTTTAAATGCTTAGTATGGGTGCTAGATACTGTGCAAGGTGCATTTTACATGGGTGGTTCTTTTTTCTTTTTTAATGTTTATTTTTTTATTTTTGAGGGGGGAAGGGGAGAGAGAATCCCAAGCAGACTGTGCGCTGTCAGTGCAGAGCCCAACATGGGGCTCAAACTCACGAAACTGTGAGATCATGACCTGAGCGAAAATCAAGAGCTGGACGCTTAACCAACTGAGCCACCCAGGCACCCCCTTTGCTAACATGTACACAATGCGGGCTTGAACTATATGTGTGTTGCCTCACATAACTGTGTGGCAGCAAATCCCCTCATACTCCCACTTTCCTCTCTCCATGCCCTTTTTGGGCTCGACATAGAACTGTACAAACAACTCATTCAGTATTTCTTCCTGCTGTATGTACGCTGCCCTGTGCATGGGCCACCTTGAACCTGTAACATGCTGTGGCAGTGAACCCAGAGCCTGACTCCTGCATTCTGCTACGAGAAACAGTGCCGTAGCTGTGCATGCCCCCTCAGTCATGCTTCTCTTGCATTCCTGGGTCAAAGGGCACTCGCACTAAATGCTGTGCATTTGCCCCGAGAACGACTGTCCTTACCCACACTCCTACCAGCTGTGCCTGAAAGTTCTAGCACATTTAGCCTCATCCTCCTTATTTCCAGCATCGCTACTCTGCTGGATGCACAGTGACATCTCGCTGTTGCTTTGCTTTGAGTTTTTGACCACTGGCATGTTTAAGTCTCTTGGGACACCTGTTGACCATTTGGAGCATCATCCCCTCCTGAGAAGCACCTCCTCTTCTCCTCTCCCCTGTCTCTGTTGGGTTGCGTGTCTTTCTCTTGCCCGCTGGCAGGAGGCCTTCCTTTATTCTAAAGAGTAATCCCTTAGCAGTCACAGGACATCACAGACGCCTCTTCCCAGTCTGCCCTCTTTTGACTGGGGCTGTAGAATGGTCATTGCACTCATTCAATCCTTAATTTTCTTTTAGCAAAATGTATCTTTCGCCTCTGGTTTGCAATGTGGGGAGTTTTAAGAAGCCCCTCCCCAGCTCTGTAACACCACGATGACGCCCTCCATATTCTTCTGACATCTTGAAAGGTTTCCCTTCCATCTGTCAGCCTTTAATCCATCCAGAGGCCACCTGGATATTGGGCTGAAGTGGAAGTCCACATATATTTTATTTTAAGTTTTGTTTTTATTTATTTTTGAGAAAGATACAAAGAGCAAGCAGGGGAGGGGCAGAGAGAGAAGGAGACAGAATCCCAGGCAGGCTCCACAATGTCAGCACAGAGCCCGATGCAGGGCTAGAACTCACAAACCATGAGATCATGACCTGAGTCACAGTCAAGAGTCAGACGCTTAACCGACTGAGCCACCCAAGCACCCAGGAGTCCACTTTTAAAGTGAGTCATTTTTACATCAGCTATAGCAACTTCTTTCTAGAACTGCCTTTCTAAGGCAAGGGAAACAAAAGCAAAATTAAGCTATTTTTATACATCAAATAATACATCAAAATAAAAAGCTGCACAGCAAAGGAAACAATCAATAGGACAAAAGGCAACCTTCTGAGTTAGAGAAAGTATTTGCAAATGACATATCTGATCGAGGATTTATATCCAAAATATATAAAGAACTTATAAAACTCAACATCTAAAACACAATTCAATTTAAAAATGAGCAGAAGACATGAACTGACATTTCTCTAGGAAGACATTACAGACACAGGAAAAGATGCTCGACATCACTCATCATCAGGGAAATACAAATAACAACTACAGTGAGATAGATACCACCTCACACCTGGCAGAATGGCTACAATGAGCAACACAAGAAACAACAGGTGTTGGCTTGAGTGTGGAGAAAAAGAACCTTGGTCGCTGCTGGTGGGAATGCCAACTGGGGCAGCCACTGTGGAAGACAGTATGGACATTCCTCAAAAAGTTAAAAATAGAACTACCTTGTGACCCAGCAATTGCATGACTGGGTATTTACTCGGTGACTACAAGAACACCAATTCAATGCAATATGTGCACCTTTGTGTTTATAGCAGCAGTGTTTACAAGAGCCAAATTATGGAAGCAGCCCAAGTTTCCATCAAGAGATGAATGGATAAAGAAGACGTAGAGTAAAAGGCGAAAGATTTATACAATCTGAAGAGAAACCAAGAGTATAAGAAGAAGTGGAGTAGATACAATGGAATGTTATTCAACCATAAAAAAGAATGCAATCTTGCCATTTGCAATGACATGGGTGGAGCTAGAGACTATCATGCTAAGCAAAATATGTCAATCAGAGAAAGACAAGTAACATATGACTTCACTCATATGTTAAATTAGAGAAATAAAGCAAATGAGCAAAAAGGAAAAATAAAAAAGGGAGAGAGAAACCAAGAACAGACTCTTAACTATAGAACACAATCCAATAGTTACATGCCGGGAGGGGGCGAGGGGATGGAGGAAATAGGTGATGGGGACTAAGGAGGGGATGAGCACCAGGTGTTGTATGTAAGTGTTGAATCACTAAATTGTGCACCTGAAATGAATATAACGCTGTATGTTAACTAACTGAATTAAAATAAAAACTTAAAACAATTAAAAACAAATAAAGTGAGCCAGTTTTCCCAGCTTCATCCAGTTAACAACCCATCCTTCTCCTCTTTCCACCTGCATCGTATATCAAGTTCCCAGATGCACCTGCTCTACTTTGAGCTCCATATTCCATGCAACTGGCATCCCAGGCCATTCCTTGACCAGGGCCACAGCCTCTGTGATATGCCATGACATCTGGTCCAGAGCAGTTTTGAAAGATTGACTTACTTCCTCTTATAGTTGACTCTTCCATATAACTTTCACAATGAGCCCATTGATTTCCTCAACAATTCTACCTGAAATACTGATCTAATTGCATTTATTTTTTTAATGTTTATTTTTGAGAGAGAGAAAGAGGGATAGAGTGTGAACAGGGGAGGGGCAGAGAGAGGGGGGAGACAGAATCCAAAGCAGCTCTAGGCTCTGAGCTGTTAGCACAGTGCCTGACGCTGGGTTTAAACCCATGAACTTGGAATCATGACCTGAGCCAAAGTTGTACACTCAACCAACCGAGTCACCCAGGTACCCCAATCCAATTGCATTCAATGCCTAGATGAGTCCAGAAGACTCAAGAGTCTCATAGCATCCATGCCCATGGTAATGTCTCTATGTGGCAATGTCTCCCTTTATGTCCTATACTAAAACTTAATTTTTCTACAGAAAGGTCCTATGCATTCCTTGTTAGGATGACCTCAAGACGCTTTTTTTTTTTTTTTTTTTTTTTTTGCTGTTACAAGTGGTGACTTTTTTTCAACTTCTTGGGTCACTTTTCATTAACAATTCATTTCTGTAAAGTATTTTATGGTATTTTAAAAATATTACCGCTTTTATAGTACATTTGCTGCGTCTGTGATTTTTCATTTCATTTTTCAGTAAAGATCATTTATTGGGTTGTCAACACCTCATCCTTTGATAAGACCAATGGAAGGTTCAGACAGTAGCAAAAAGAGCTTCATGTTTTAGAAAAAAGGTATTTAGAGGCTTTGCCTTCAGTCCATTTTCTGGTTTATTTTAAGAGATAAAACTCAGGAATGGCCGAATGGAAGAGATGCAGAGGGCAAGGTAGTGGGGAGGGGCACCTGGGTGGCTCAGTCGGTTAAGCGTCCGACTTTTGGTTTGAGCTCAGGTCATATCTCATGGTTCATGGGTTCGAGCCCACAACGGGCTCTGCGGCTGGCAGCATGAAGCCTGCTTGGGATTCTCTCTCTCTGCCTCTCTCTCTGCCCCACCCCACTCTCACAGTCTCTGTCTCTCTCAAAACAAATAAACTTAAAAAAAAAAAAAGTATGGAGAAGGGGAGTAGGCCCTCCTGTCCTGGCAGCCACCCTCCCAGCACCTCCACGTGGCCACCAGCCTGAAAGCAACATGACTGATTTTCCAGTTGCTGTTGGAGAGGGAGGCTGCTGGTGCCAGTAGGTGAGATGGACGCATCCAGAAACCTGGCTTAAGCCCCTTGTTCTATTATTTGGTTTGTAGATTCGATCGACTTTAATAGATAATATATAATGTTATCATCTGCAAAGAAGGAGGCTTTAAACCTTTTCCTTCTAATCCTGAAGTGTCTTTTGCCACTTCCATTCCTTAGAGTATTAGTGGAGACCCCAAATACAGTGTGACCAGTGGGGGTGCCCCAAGCCTTATAGCCGGGTCCTGCTCACAGTGTAAACATGTCCAGATCATCTTCAACCAAGTGTTTGCTGCGGCTTTTGGAAGAGAGTAGCAGTTATGAAGTTAAGGAAGTTTTTGTGTATTCCTAGTTTCCTGATGATTGAAAACAATTACACAAAATTGTTACTTAATTATACGTAGGTAACAATACCTATGCATTGGATGGTGTTCTTCTAAATCTAGTAAGATAATTAAAATCAGCATTCCTAAAAACGTAATATTTAAAAACCAAGTGTGCACACTTTTCTCATGAACGCTTTGGAAAAGCAAAGAGAACTAAGGTGCTGTAAGGTAGCCAGTCAGGTAGGGAATATGACAGACCAGCCTGGGCCGTTGGTTCGTCCTCAGCGCTCCTGGGGACCCATTGCAGAAGTGGAGTTGACTCTGAATGTGAGAACCAAAATAAGACTGTAGGTGAAGGAGGGTGTTTCCGAACTCACGCCGTGGGGGATCTCTGCCAGGCTGGAGGATTGTTTCCTGTGGTCAGGAATGGAGCAGGAGTTTCTGTGTGACTATTTCCCATGGCCTTACGGGCTCAGGGGGGTCACTGTCAGTCCCCACTCCTCACTGTTCAGACCCAGAATTTCAGCATCTGGTGTGTCCCACTGGAGTCAGGCCCCCTGGGGTGCGAAGTGGGCAAAGAGTCTGTGCAGAGTGAACAGCTGCATAGTGCACGCTCCCTTCCCTCCCCGTCCCCCCCCCCCCACCAGCCCCTGCACTCACCAGGCACCAGACATTTCCAAATCTTGGAAGAGCTCAGCCTCTGGGCCCCAGAACACAAACAAACCCGGAGGGGCAGTACCATGTGGTCAGTGGGCAACTCAGAGCCATCAAGTCCCCACCATGGGGCTCACTCTGGCTCTTGGCCCTGGGGCATAAAACCCCCCACATCCCGCAGGAATGGCCCAAGCTACTGAGAGTTGGCCCCTCCACATTGTACACATCCCAGCACCCGAGCTGATTACCCAGGAAAACCGAAAGTGGTGTCTCTGATGGAACTGGAAGCATTGGTTCGGAGTCTGTAAGCTGGGAGTCCACAACCAAACCCAGGTGTGGCTTTGCTTGACCAGCTCCATGTTTTAAACTCCTAGAAACAGATTGCCCACCCAGGGAATGTGCCCTCCAGTGGGAGCAGACACCTCCTCCCAACTCTCTCTTGTTAAACATCTAGGCTGATTCATTTACGTTACATATTTGGCCCCTCTGGACATTCAAGAGTGCAAATCTCACTTAAGGACAGTTTAAGACTCTTCCTGCCTTTATGGATCCAGTGATGGTGTGTCTGATTGAGTGCACAGGGTTTTCCGGGGACATTAGCCACACGATCTCCATTTAGGGGAAGGGCTGTTCCTTCTTCAGAACCCCTAGACAGGGTGGATGGGATCGGAATCAGATGGTGGCCCAGATGCGTGTTAAGCAGGGTCCCTTTCCTCTTTGAGTTTTCTTTCAGTAACTTGCTGCTGAAGGGTGTCCTGCCAGAGCCCTCAGGAAAATGAATAGCTTCTGACTGGGCTCAGACAACCGCATCAGAGCCAACCCCTCAGGGAGTCTGCTTGTTTAATTGCCTGGTGGTAGCTGTGTGGCTAAACCAGCCCAGCGAATCCATGGAGAGTGCACTCGCCCCAATCAAACAGTCTTCGTGATTTATTTATGGGCAAGACAGATTACACCAGGACGTTTCCTCTTTCTGGATCCCATCTGCCCCCCAAGGCTCCTAAATTTTAGGAAAAGAGGTGACCAACCCAAATACAGATGACGGAAACCAGTGAAGCTGGACACATAGAAAAACCACACTGTCCACTCAGTATTCCTTTTCATTTTTTGTAAGAGACACGGGTAGAGACTGGGATGCATAGAACTGAGGGAAACAACAGCATAAGTGTGAAGCTAAATGGCAACCCTCGGTCTGAATAAATGTAGACAGATATGATTTTCAAGAGCAATGGGGATATTTGTTTTTAAACAAATTCTGGTTTTTCTTCTGATTTTTAAGTGTTGATTCCTTTAAAAAAAAAAAAAGTGTTGGGTATGTCTACCTCCACCATGATGGAATATTTGGAATATTTGTCCCTCTGCTGTCAACAGACATATGAGACAAAATACAGAAGGCCGATGTGGTCAAGAACCAGAAAGTCACCAGCTCATGGAAGCACATCAGGTGAGCCCTGTGTGCCCCTGGCCACAGTGAAGAATGTGGAGTCCCTGGGGCGCCTGGGCGGCTCAGTTGGTTGAGGATCTGACTTTGGCTCAGGTCATGATCTCAGTTTGTGAGTTGGAGCCCCTTGTGGGACTCACGTGTCCCTTGCACGTGCTGCCCCTCCCCCACTTATGCATTCTCTCTCTCGCAAAAATAAATTTAAAAATTAAAAAAGGAAAAAAGACAGTGGCGGCCCAGCATTTCTGGAAAAGAGAGCACAAGTGCCGCATGGAGGAAGCAGACATTAGAGTTTAGGTTTCTAAAGCACCTGAACTGCAACATGTTTGGTAGCATAGAGGAGGAAACCGGTGTGGAGGGGCATCGCAGATTTCTGGCTGAGACACCGCGGTGGCACATGCGCAGAGAAAGACAAACCCAGAAGAAACCAGTTGACACACAGTTGAAAGTAGAACTGAGATACTGAAAGTCACACAGAGCTAAGAGTCACTGGATTCCTGCCCTGGCCTCCGTAAGTCAAAGAAGCTGAATTAAGACATTCATCTGAGACCCACTACAGATCCTACATCTCATGAATAAGAACCATGAGGGGTGCCTCGGTGGCTCAGTCTGTTAAGCATCCAACTTCAGCTCAGGTCATGATCTCACAGTTTGTGGGTTTGAGCCCCACGTCAGGCTCTGTGCTGACAGCTAGCTTGGGGCCTGGAGCCTGTCTTCAGATCCTTCTCTCTCTGATCCTCCCCTGCTCACACTGTCTCTCTCACTCAAAAGTAAATTAAAAATTAAAAAAAAAAAAAAGAACCATGTCCTGGAGAAGTGGTTCTCAGTTGGAGGGAAAGGGTAATTCGGCCCCTCCTGCAAAGGACTTTGCCAATGTCTGGAGACCTTTTTACCATCATGGTGGGAAGTACTATTGCCATCTAGTGGGTAGAGATCAGGGGTGGTGTTAAACAATCAATAGTACTCAAGATAGTCCCCCGCAGCAAAGAATTTTCTAGCCCAAAATGTCAATAGTGTCAAGGTTGAGAAGTCCCACCCTAGAGTAAGTACCATCCTACACCCTTACAGCAGCGAGTAGACAACCGTCCAAATGGTCTCCAATGATCCTCAACCTCTTATTATTCATACTCTTGTAAAGTCCCTCCATGGAGAAGCCCAAGTAGAGGGACAGAGGCCTCTGCCATAGCCAGCAATGAGCAGAGGTCGGCCAACAAGCACATGAGTGACCTTGAAGGCATATTTTGCAGCCACAGTGTAGCCCTAGATGACTGCAGCCCCAAATGTCAGCTTGACCACGACCTTGTGAGAGACACTGACTCAGAACCAAGTCAAGTCACTCACAGACTCCTGATCCTCAAAAATGGTAGGATAATAAATTTTGTTGTTTTAAAGTGCTAAGTTTTGGGGTAACTTATTACAAAGCAATGGAGAACTATAACAATCCTGCCCTGGCAAAGCCTAAAACCAAGCCTCAGCAGGATCAAGAACTGCCAGTAAATTGTCTTCCAGAAAAAATAAACCTCAAAACCCTTGAAGAGAAGTAAAAATAAGCCAGATTCCTTAAAATGTATAATTTGCAATGTCCAATAAAAAAATTGCTAGGGATGCAAGGAAAATATGACTCAAAATCAAGAAACAAAGCAGCTGATAGAAATAAATCCTGAGATGACCCAAAAGTTAGAATCAGCCTACAAGGACTTTCAAGAGCTATTAGAAATATGTTAAAGAATGTAGAGAAAAACATGGTCCTAATGAGTGAACAGATAAAAAATGTAAGCAGAGGAGGGCCTGGATGGCTCAGTTGGCTAAGTGTCTGTCTCTTGATTTGGGTTCAGGTCATGGTCTCACATGATCTCATAGTCATGAGATTGAGCTCTGCATCAGGCCCCAGGCTGAACATGGAGCCTGCTTGGGATTCCCTCTCTCTTTCTCTCTTTCTCTCCCTTCCCTCACTCATTGTCTCTCTCTCTCTCTCTCTCAAAATAAACATTTTTTTAAAAAAGAAAAATGTAAGCAGAGAAACAGAAATGATTAAAAAGAAAAATGGAAATTCTATAACTGAAAAGAAAATATCAGAAATAAAAAATTTACTTGATTGGCTTAAAAGCAAATTTAAAGTGTGAAGAGAAAGAACCAATAAACTAGACGTAAATTCAAAAAATTTCCATTGTGCAGAAAAGATATTTAAAAAATTAAAACACGGCAGGGCGCCTGGGTGGGTCAGTCCGTTAAGGAGCATCTGACTTCAGCGCATGTCATGATCTCGCAGTTTGTGAGTTTGAGCCCCATCATGAGCTCTGTACTGAGAGCTGGAGCCTGGAGCCTGCTTCAGATTCTGTGTCTCTTTCTCTCTCTGACCCTCCCCCACTTGTACTCTGTCTCTCAAGAATAAATAAATGTAGGGGCGCCTGGGTGGCTCAGTCGTTTAAGTGTCTGACTTCGGCTCAGGTAATGATCTCACAGTTCATGGGTTCGAACCCTGAGTCGGGCTCTGTGCTGACAGCTAGCACAGAGCCTGGACCCTGTCTTTGGATTCCGTGTCTGCCTCTCTCTCTGACCTTCCCCTGCACATGCTGTCTCTCTCTCTCTCTCAAAAATAAATAAAAACATTAAAAAAAATTTTTTTAATGTAAAAAATATTAAAACATGGCTGGCTCAATCGGTAAAGCATGTGACTCTTAATCTTGGAGTTCTGAGCTTATGCCCCACATTAGGCACAGAGCCTACTTAAAATTTTAAAAATACAAAAAATGTTTAAAACATTTTTTAAAACATAAACAGTCTCAGTGACATTAAGTAGTCATTAGAAGTCTCATTCAAGTGTCAGAGTAAAGCAGAGAGACAATGGGAAAGAAACAATTTTTTAAAAAAATAATGGTTGAAATTTTCCCAAATGTAGTGAAATACAAGAACTTGCCAATCCCAAAATTAAATGAGCCCCCAAGCAGTATAATACAATGAAAAAAACCACAAGTAAACACATTATAATCAAACTGCTGAAAACCAAAGATGAAGATAAACTTTTAAAGAACCAGAGCAAAATGACAAAATAAATACAGGGAGAAATGACTCAAATAACAACAGTCTTCTCACTAGAAACAATGGAGACCAGAAGATCACAGAACAACATCGAAATGAAGAAAGAAAACTGTAATCTAAGAATTTTATATCCAACAAAAATATTCATTTAAAATGAGGGTTAGCAGGAGAAACCTAACAGGGGATCATGGGAAGGAAAAAGGGGGGGGAAGAGTTGGGGAGAGGGAGTGAGGCAAATCGTGAGAGACTTCTGAATGCTGAGAACAAACAGGGCTGAGGAGGGAGGGGGGAGGGGAAGGGGGGAGGGTCATGGAGAGGGGCACTTGTGGGGAAGAGCACTGGGTGTTATATGGAAACCAACTTGGTAATAAACTATTTAAATAAAATTTTTTTAAATAAAATAAAATGAGGGTTAGGGGCGCCTGGGTGACTCAGTCAGTTAGGCAGCTGACTTTGGCTCAGGTCACGATCTCTTGGTTCCTGAGTTCAAGCCCCCCTCCTCCCCTCCACCATCCAGCTCTGTGCTGACAGCTCGCAGCCTGGAGCCTGCTTCGGATTCTGGGTCTCCCTCTCTCTCTGTCCCTCCACCGTTCACATTCTGTCTCTCTCTCTCAAAAATAAATAAACATTTTAAAAAATAAGGGCTAAATGAAGACATTTCAGATTAACAAAAGTTGAAAGAAATGGTTGCCAGCAGACCTGCACTGTAAGAAATTCTAAAGAGAGATCTTAGCCTGCAGATAAATGACACCAGATGGAAACACAGATCCGCAGGAAGGAATGACAGGCACTGAAAAGAATAAACATGTACATTTAAAACACTAGCTTTTCCCTTAATTTCCTTAAAAAACAAATGTCCATTCCAAGCATTATAAATTGTGGTTTATAACACACATCATTAAAATTATGAAAATAGTACAAAGAACGGAGAGGAAAATGAAGTTACACTGTTATTAGGTTTTTAGTTTCTTATATTTGTGAAGTGTAAATAATACCATGTGAAATGAACCAATATTAATTATAAGTAGACTGTGATATTAAAAACACAGACTGTCATGTCTAAAACTACTAAAAATAAAAATAGAAAAGAGGCATAGCTTAGATGCCGATAGAGGAGATAAAAAAAAATTAAATATACTCAATTAATCCAAAAGAAGCCTGCAAAAGAAGAATAGGATCCCAAAGCAGATGGGACAAATATAAAACATATAACTAGATATTTTACTTAAAACCCACTACATCAATAATTTCATATAAATGAGCTATAAACACTCCGATTAAAAAGAAATGATTGTCAGAATAGATTTTTTTTATTTTATTTCTTTTTGAGAATAGCTTTTTTAAAAAAGCAATGCCCAACTATATGACTGTGCAAATATAAATACACAGATAGATTGAAAGTTAAAGGACAGCAAAAGATGAAAATAGCAGCAAATAAGAAAGCTGCTATGGCTATTTTAAAATAAGACAAAGTAAACTGCAAGACAGAATATTTCCGCAGATAAAGGGGAACATTTCATAATGACAGAAAGGTTAACTCAACAAGAAATCACACACACACAAAGTTAACATTGTTTGCACTTAATAACTGAGCTTCAAAATTCCTAAAGCAAAACTGACTAAAGGAAAGAGAGAACTAGACAATTCCTGTGTCATAACTGGAGATTTTAACATCTCTATCTCAGTAATTTACAGAATAAGGAAACAAAAAATCAGTAAAGATATAAAAGATCTGAACAACGCTATCAACAATCTTTATCTAATTGACATTTTCAGACTATCTCACTGAACAGCTTCAAAATACACAGTTTAAACAGTTTTTTTTACTTATTTATTTTGAGAAAGAGAGAGAATGTGGGAGGAACAGACAAAGGGGAAGAGAGAGAATCCTGAGCAGTCTCTCTTCCGTCAGCACAGAGCCTGATACAGGGCTTGAGCTCATGAACCCCAACTTGTGCTCTGTCTCTCTCTCTCTCTCTCAAAAATAAATCACATTTAAAAGAATCAATAGTTCAAATTTACATCTTAGCAGTCTAAGAAGGAAGAACATATTAATTCCATACATGTAGAAGGAAGGAAATAATAGCCAAAATCAATTAAATATACAACAAGCAAATAAACAAAGGAAAATAACAAAGCCAAAAATAGCTCTTCGAAGCGGTTAATAAAATTATAAAACACCCAACAAATGCCTGATCAGGAGGACTGATCAAGAAAAATTACAAAATACCTGAAATAGAACAGAAGATATCACCAGAGATCTGACACATATGTTTTTTGACACATGCCTTAAAAATAAGGAAATATTATTTTAAAATTCTGTGACAATAAATTCAACAATTTAGATGAAAAGGGCAAATTCCTTGAGACAGAAAATATGACACAAGAAAAAAGAGAAAACATGAATAGCCCTACTTTTCAGTATCCCATTGCTTCATAACCAATTCCAAACCCTAGTAAATCTAAATCACAAAAATAGCAATCATTTTGTTGTTGCTAAGTTAATTGACTTCAGCTGGGTGGCTCTTGTTCAAACGGCTTGCCTGGGATGACTCAGTGTGCAGCTCTCAGGCGGCAGCTGGGCCAGGCTGCAAGTTCCAAGAACGCATTACTCACATGTCTGGTACCTCGGCGTTCCTCCACTTGGGCTTCCTGGAGCGATGTGGTCTCAGAGTAGTTACATTTTGACACAGTAGCTGGCTTTAAGAAGGAACACGGGAGCTGCCAGGGCTTACAAGGGCTGGATCTGGAACCAACCTGGCATCATTTTTTCATATTCCATTTTTCTAAGCAAGTCTCCAGGCCACCCCACCAACACGGGAGGGACATCCCCCCAGAAGCACATACACAGAAGAGAAAGCAATGGATGCCATCCGGCTTGGCAGACTGTCTACCACAACCCAAATCCAAACTCTGCACAAAGAAAATTCCAAGCCTAAATAATTTCACTAGTGAGTTCTTTTTTTTAATGTTTATTTATTTATTCTGAAAGAGAGACAGTGTGAGTGGGGGAGGCACAGAGAGAGAGAGGGAGAGAGAGAATCTCAAGCAGGCTCTGGGCTGCCACCACAGACTCCAACAAGGGGCTCAATCCCACGAACCGTGAGATCATGACCTAAGCTAAAATCAAGAGTCAAAGGCTTAACTGACGGAGCCACGCCGGTGCCCCTCACTGGTGAGTTCCATCAAATACTTAAAGAAGAAAACCCACCAATCATACACACATAGATGCGAAATTCCTCAACAAAGTATTAATAAATAGAATCCTGCAATATGTAAAAATGATATTAAAATCATGGCCGAGTGGATTCTCTCTAAGAGATGCAAGTTCAACATTCAAAAACCCATTTATAATTCATACCATTAATGAAATTAATGAGAAAATCACACAGTTATTTTAATAGGTGCTGGAAAAGAATTTGACAACACTTAACATCAGCTCACGACAAAAATTCCCAGCAAACCAGGAAGATAAGTAAAATTCCTCAATTTGATTTAAGAAATTTGAGGGTGCCTGGGTGGCTCAGCCGGTTAAGCGTCTGACTTGGGCTCAAGTCATGATCTCGCGGTTTGTGAGTTCGAGCCCCCTGTTAGGCTCTGTGCTGACAGCTCAGAGCCTGGAGTCTGCTTCGGATTCTGTGTCTCCTTCTCTCTTTGCCCCTCCCCTGCTCATGCTCTCTCTCTGAGATGATGGAAACTCTCTCTCTCTCTCAAAAATAAACATAAAAATAATAATGATAAATTTTATGAAAAAGGTGTAAGTCCTATCATACTAAGTGGTGATATACCAAACGCTGTCCTCTGTCACACCTAGAACATTATGTTGGAAGTCCTGTATAGTTGATTAAAACATGAAAAACAAATATAAGGCAAAAACATTGGAAGGAAGTCAATAAAGCTGCCTTCATTCATAGAAAACATGATTGTGTAGATGATCCTAAAGAATTCACCCAAAATTACTAGAGTTAATGAATGAATTTGGCAAATTCACAGATACAAGGTTAAAACAAAAAGAATTGCATTTCTATATACTAGCAGTAAAAAAAAAATTGGAATATAAAAAATTACAACAGCATGAAAAAACATTACATACATACAAACAAATTGAACAAACGATGCCTAAGATCTGCACACTGAAAATTACAAAACACTGCCAAGAGAAATTCAAGGAGACTTAAATTAACAGAAATATGTATTATGTTCACGAATCAGAAGACTCGATATTGTTAATCTGCGTAATCTCCCCACATTGATCTTCGTATTCAAAATCCCAGCAAGTATTTTTTTTGTAGATCTGTAAAGCTGCTTCTAAAATTTACGTGAAAATGCACAGAACCTAAAATAGCCAAAACAATCTTGAAAAAGAATAACAAATCTGGAAGACTCCTAGTATCTATTTTTCAAAACTTACTAGAAAGCTATGGTAATCCAAATGATAGTAGTTTGGGTGGAAAAGATAGACAAACAGATCAATGGAAAAGAACAGAGTCCAGAAATAAACCCAGCCATATATGCTCCACCGATTGTCAACAAAGGTGCCATGGCAATTCAGCGGGGAAATACGTTGTTTTTCTATGGCTGCATTAACAGATTAACAGTTTAAAATCAGCAGCTTAAAACGATGCAGCTTTTTAATTTTAATTATGCAGTTTCACACATAATTGTGTACTCCACGCAGTTCGGTCAGAAGCCTCACATGCTGGATTGGACTCTCTGCTTAGGATCTCAAAAGGCTAATAAGATCACGGTGTCCACGAGGCTGAGTTCTCATCTGGAACTTGGACTCCATTTCCAGGTTCATTCAAGGAGATCGAGGAATTCAGGTCCTTGCAGCTGTGAGGCTTTTTGGTTCCTGAAGGCCGCTCGGTGTTCTCTCCCAGGTGATCCCTTTCACGATGTGACAGTTTACTCCTTGGAGCCAACAAGAGACTCTCTTTCACGTTGAACCTCTCTGCCCTCTTCCAAGGTCAGGCCAACAAAGGATAATCTTCCTTTAGGTTCACCTGAAGTCAACTGATGAAAGCACTTGAGTACATCTGCAAAATCTCTCCTGACATAGAACGTTACATAATCACATCAGGGCCGGCCTATCGCCCGCCAGGCTTGCTCACACCCAAGAGGAGGGGTTTACACGGAGGGGCAAGAATCTGGAGTGCTGTCTTGGTTTTCTATGGCTGCTGTAACAAATGACCACACACACTGGCTTAAAACAACACTCATTTACTACTTGACGGTTCTGCAGTTCAGAAATCCTAGTGGGTTTAACTGGGAAGTGCCACCAGGCAGTTTCCTAGGATGATGGAAAGGTTCTCTATCTTGATTGAGGTGGTGGTTACATGGGTTTTTATATATAAAATATATATACAACTATATATGTAATTACATACAATTTGTAATTAAATATACTTATATATAACACAATTATATAAGTATATTATATAAATGTAAACTGTATGTTACATACAAATATATCCTATAAATATGAATTATATGTAAATTCTATTATATGTAATTATATATTATATATGACTTATACCTATATGTTATATATACAATAATATACAATATATATATTTTGACATTTATTTACATGAACATTCAGATATATATGAATACAAGTAAAATACAAAATGATGACTAAACTTGAAAATTCCCTGACCAAACAAAACCATTTAAGCCAGTTTGGTTTATTCTACTAAATAAGCAAAACCTCATGGGCTGCTTCTTGGAAATGGCTCTGAGAATCCTAAATGAAATGTAAGCTGCCACCCAAAACGGGCATGAAGTAACCATTTTTAACGGATCCCCTGTCACTAGGAAAACCCTCATGCTACACCCAGTCATCGTGAAAAATAAACAGCCTTTGTGTTTTCACTGTCCTGTAACAGCGTGCCTCCGGGCCTCATTCCGCAGAGGGCTTGAGGGTTCCCGGCTTGCAAACTGCTCCTATATGCACCGCCAGCTCTTGCTATTTTACGGTTCTGGTGGTTCTAATTTCGCTATTTCAGGGATTTTGACACATATGCTCATTGAACTTACACTTAAAAGTGTATTTAAATATATTTGATTTTTTTAAAAAACACCGTATAGGGCAAATAAAGCATGCTGTTACCTGGATGATACTGATGTTCTACCAGTTTGCAAACTGAGCTACAGGATGAAATGGGACAGTGACCAGACTTCCCAAACCTTCTGATCCCTTACACGTAGGCCAATTGCATTATATGTTCCTAGATTAAAATCTTCCACAGGGGAAAAACAAAAAGCAGGGGGCGTTTGGATGACTCAGTCGGTTAAATGTCTGGCTCAGGTCATGATCTAGCAGTCTATGAGTTCGAACCCCGCGTTGGGCTGTGTGCTGACAGCTCAGAGCCTGGGGCCTGCTTTGGATTCTGTGTTTCCCTCTCTCTCTGCCCCTCCCTCAGTCGTGCTCTCTCTCTCAAAAATAAACATTAAAATACACACACATATACACACACACATATATCAATTACAACATGGGAAAAACATATAAACAGATGTTTCCCCAAAGGTAGAGATGGTAAATAAACACAGAAAAAAATGTCGCACTAGGAACCGCAAATTGAAACCAGAATGAGATATTACTACACACCTATGAAAACAATTACTGGGGCAAAAAAAATAATACCAAATGGTAACAAGAATGCAGATGTCTCTCATTCATCACTGGTGAGAATGTAAAATGGTGCCACCACCCCGGAAATGTGTCTGTCAGTTTCTCACGAAAGTGAACACATGCTTAGAACACGACCCAGCCCGTGCACTCTTGGACTTTTATTTCTGAGAAATGAAACCTGACATATTCACACCAAACCTGCACATGAGTATTAATGAACCTCTACTCTTTAATGACGAACAATGTCCACACAATGAAACACTAATCAGCAATAAAAAGGAATAAACTATTAATACAGGCAACAACCTGATGGATTTCAAGGAAATGATACTAAATGGGGAAAACGTCAATGTCAGAGAGCTTATACTTCATGTTTCTATTTATATCACATTCTCAAAAAGGACAGAACTGAAGGGACACTTGGGTGGCTCAATCAGTTAAGCGTCCAATTTCGGCTCAGGTCATGATATTGCAGTTTGTAGGTTTGAGTCCCTGCATCCATTGGGCTCTGTGCTGACAGCTCAGGGCCTGGAGCCTGCTTTGAATTCTGTGTCTCCCTCTCTCTCTGCCCCTCCTCTGCTCATGCTCTATCTCTCTCCCAAAATAAATAAATAAATGAATAAATAAACAAACAAACATTTAAAAATGACAGAACTGTAGAGATGGAGGACAGCTAAGTGTTTGCTTGAAGGCAGAGACAGGGAGAGGGGAGGAGGGGTGTGACTACAAAGAGGTGACACGGGGAAGTTCATTTGTGACAATGGATTTTTTTAAGGTTTATGGTACCTGAATACATAGTAACCACTATCAAGGTATCTGCTATTAGCATTCCTTTGGCAGGGCACTTTCCCCCACAGTAAGCACACAGTACCTTTTTCTCTTTGGTACACACATTCTAGATATGCATCACAGGATGTAACTAAAGGAAGAGAATATTATCTGAAAAACAACACGAAAATGAGTATTTCGTTCCCGGGCAAACTTGGCCATTATTTTAATAAGGCATCTCTTCCATGGGAACCAGTCTTCATTTGCATGAACTCTGTAGCTGGTAGTCTTTTCTTAGTAAGTTAACATGAAGCAAATTCTTCCTGGTGACTTGTTTGTACGCCCAAGAATACAGCTACTGGCGTCTCAAAGTCCTGCTTCTGGATTGTGGTGGTGGTTACTGAATCTCTACATGCGGTAGAATTGCACAGAACTACAAACACACTCACACACACACACACACACACACACTCACACACTCACGCACGATTGCAAGTGGAACCATGGTAAAAGCCAGGATCCGTAGCCTGCTCACAGTATCACACCGACATCAGCCTCCTGGATATTTATACCGCACTGCAGTTATGTAAGATGTCGCCATGGGGCAGGCCTATAAGGGACTCCATATACAATTTTTTGCAACTTCCTGTGAATTATTTCGAAATCAAAAGTTAAAAAAAAAAGAGAGAGAGAGAAAGCAGGGCGCCTGGGTGACTCAGTCAGTTAACTTTGGCTCAGGTCATGATCTCATGGTTCGTGGGTTCGAGCCTTGTGTCGGGCTCTGTGCTGACAGCTCAGAGCCTGGAGCCTGTCTTCAGATTCTGTGTCTCCCTCTCTCTCTGACCTTCCCCTGCTCATGCTTGCTCTCTCTCTCTCTCTCTCTCAAAAATAAATAAAACATTAAACAAAACTTTTATAAAAAAATTTAAAAAGCAGAAAGAACGAAAGCATTGTACAAGACATGTTCAGAGATAACCCCAGCCAGCAACCACGTACTTGGTGGGCCTGTGGGTGATGCACAGTAAGTGTTCTTACTGAGATTCCTACCTGCTCCGACAAACCAGTAGCTCTTCTCTGTTTCTTGTTTTTAATCTTTTTTTTATTTCTCTTTGAGAGTCAGAGAGACAGCACAAGCAGGGGAGTGGCAGAGAGAGAGGGAGACACAGAGTCCAAAGCAGGCTCCAGGCTCTGAGCTGTCAGCACAGAGCCAGACGCAGGACTTGAACCCACGAATTGTGAGATCATGACCTGAACCTAAATCAGACGCTTAACTGACAGAGCCCCCACGTGCCCCCTCTTCTCTGGTTTTAATAACAAAGATGAAGTATCACTTTTTCTTCCCAGTAATACCAGCGGTCATCCCCACTACCCAGGTGCACGAAGTAAAGCTTTAGAGGCAAAGCTCTCCCACTGGGTCCCACCTGGACACAGAGAGCAGTTCTCCTCCCTCTGAGGCATAAATGCTAACTGAGTGCTTGTTAGGTGCCAGGGACTGTGCTCACTGTTGAGCAAAGAGTGGACTGAAGAGGCCACTGCAGAGTCCAAAAGAGACTGTGGTGATCTGGCCCAGAGGTTGGCAGCGGGGAGGCAGAGAAAGGATGGATTTGAGATGTAAAATAAACAGGACTTGGGGATTGTTTGGATGTGGCCAGTGCTGGAGACAGGTATCCAGGATGGCCCTCTGGTTTGCCATCTCGGCCTCTGTGACAAGGCCAAGGGCAAGAGACAGCAGCTGAAATCATGAAATCAGTACTTCATTGTTTGAGCACCAAGAACCAGGCAGCCCGTTGGACTCCTCTTTCCTGTTTGAGTTGCTTGCACTCAGAATCTCTCTCCTTAATGGTCCTCGGAGGTGCTAGTTCAGATAACAGGAGCCAGGAGGGGTGCCCCCAGAAAGCCCCATCTCAGGGCGAGTCTGCTGTGGACAACCCTGTGCAGAGCCCGGGAACACTGAGCCCCGGGCTGGCAGGTGCAGGTCGATGCCAGGTCTCTACATGGAGCAACTGGAGAATCTCCTCATGGGGAAGATAGAAGAGGAACAGGTGGGAAAGGGGAGAGCAAGTTCAAATTTGGGATCCGTTTAGATGTCAAGTGGAGAAGTCCAAAGCTCAAGCCTGGAGACAGAGAGTTGAGGGATACAAATGGGCTCGGAGTCAGGGCTGGAGAGCTTCGCCTGGGAGGGTTTGCAGTGATAGGGAAGGGGCCTGAGGACTGAGGCTCAGTTTAAAGATTGTATCAACAGGTGTGCTGTTTCGAAGGGACACATGCACCCCAATGTACATAGCAGCACTATCAACAAGAGCCAAAGTATGGAGAGAGCCCAAATGTCTGTTGATGGGTGAATGGGTGAAGAAGCTGTGGAGTATATATACAATGGACTATTACTCGGGAATCAAAAAAAAAAATGAAATCTTGCCATTTGCAACTACAGGGATGGAACTAGAGGGTATTATGCTAAGTGAAATTAGTCAGTCGGAGAAAGACAAGTATCATATCACTTCACTCATATAGACTTTAAGATACAAAACAGATGAAGATAAGGGAAGGGAAGCAAAAATAATATAAAAACAGGAAGGGAACAAAACATAAGAGACTCTTAAATATGGAGAACAAACAGAGGGTCACTGGAGGGGTTGTAGGAGGGGGGATGGGCTAAATGGTAAGGGGCGTTAAGGAATCTACTCCTGAGATCATTGTTGCACTATATGCTAACTCACTTGGATGTAAATTTAAAAAATAAATTTAAAAAAAGATTGTATCAAGGAGAAAGAGGCAGAAAGCTAGGCTAAGAAGGAGTGTCCAGACAGCAGAAGGAAACATAACAGAACATTGTATCTGGCACGCCAAGAAACAAAGCATTCGGCAAAGGGCAAAAACTCCACGGAGGGTCTATAATCTGTAAAATTCCACCTGAGGACCTGAGGTTAGACACAAGAACAAAGATGTGTTTGTGAGTTGGAGGCGTGCCAGTCACGCTTGTCACACATACACTTGGGGACCACACGGCCTTCGGGCCACTTGATCCATGGACACCTGACAATGCTGACCAGGGCCAAGGGCGCAGACAATTGCCCTGTAAGGCAGTGTGGGCAGAAGCATTTAGAAAGTGGCCACTTGCTTGCTAAAACGAGGACCCTCTCCCTACATGCCTGGTTATCCTGGGGATACCCTGGAGACCCCACCTACATAAGTTTTTGGTGGGGGGAGGGGGATTGAGAGGTTCTGGAGGACCTTGAGGGTGTCTGCTCAAGGATCACTTTGGGTTGGGTCACCAGTGCCCATGGCCCCTTGGCTTCCATTTGAGAGTCACCCGTGTGACTGACCCCAGCTTCCAGCTCAAGGTGGGCATGGCCAGCAGCCCCAGTTACAGGATGCTTGGAATAGTTCCTGGAAGTTCTAAGCAAGAGGCCCTCTCCGCACACTGGGGTGGGTAATCCAGGCGCAGGAGCCAGAGCTCCAGAGGTCCCATGAGAGGAGCATGTCCCTGGGGAAGAAGCCTCAGAGAGGACAGGGGGCTGAGAAGGTCCAGAGGACCCACCTTGCCACCAGCGTGGGAGCCTTGGCCCAGCTGCACCAGGCTCTCCCAATACTGGCCTAAGAGTTTCTCCACGTAAGCCCATTAGGGATGGATCTTAAAATTACACAAACTTCACATCCTTCCATTCAGGATCCCTCCCTGCTGGACCTGCGTTCTTGACCCAGAAGCTAGCCAGAGCTCCAGTCTGGCCAGCCAGGCTCCGTCTGGACTCCTGTTGGCCACCATTCATGTCCCCACCCAACGACCGCAGACCGATGCCTGAGCACCCCACCTTGTTCTGAGGACCTGGTGGCCCCTGCCCCCTCTCCCCCACGACATCTCTTTCCCCAACAGAGAGTTTCAGAGATCCAGGAAAATGGCGCCTCCCCCAGTGGGAGAATTTTGTCCCAAGGCTCTAATTTAGCTTCACCAAAGGCAAGACCCAGTCTTCCAGCGCCCTTCTATGAAATGCCTTGGCCTGCAGGCTCCAAAATTAGGCAATAAACTCTCCTCTGGGAATTTAAAGACACCCTTTCTGCTAACTCTTCGGGTCCTGAGTGGTCTTCACAGCTCATTAGGAACCACCAGGATGGACTTAGCCTCCCTAACGAGCCTGGGCTTCCTCATCCCGGAAGCGCTGTGGCCCTAATGAGTTTTCCTCTGCTGCAAACGCACACGCTGAGGGGTAAGAGTGGGGAATTAGCATTTATGGTGTATTCCAGTTTTAATAAGGCCAGGCAGCTGAGCCAAGAGAAACGCCACCTGTAGGGAGTGGGGGTTGAACAGCACGGGACACCTCTGTCCCCTCCCACGAGGACAGAACGTCTCTGTTCTGTTTCCTCCACCCCTCCCGCCCTGCACAGCCCCTGCTCCCAGAGTGGCTGCCAGGGCTCTGTGAGCAGACATCTCAACCGACCCTCCCCCCTAGAGCTGCAGGCCCCGGGGCAGAGGGCCCAAGGGCATCTGCAGGGAGCGCCCAGGGCCGGCAGGATGGGATACTCCCCGCCTCCTCTCTGGGCCGTGATACCCCCAGGGCTGCCCCATTCCAAAACAACATGCGAGCCTTGTTGGCTGAGGGGCCAGAACCTTCTGTGAGCCAGACCATGGGTGAGCCCTGCTGCTGGACCCAGGAGAGCTGGAGACGGCCTCATCCAACCCTGTCCACCTTGGGTGTCAACAGAATAGGCAGCCAGCGGGTGCCGTTTCCCAAGCTCAGGGGTCAGGCCTGCGGGCAGCCTGCTAGAAGGCCACAGGGTAGGACGCCAGACCTTCTCATTTAGGACACTGTGCACCCACCTCAGCCTGCTGTAGGGAAGCTGAGGCCTGCGGGCTCAGTCGTGGGGTAAGCCCTGAGCCCAGCGCAGGGGCTCACAAGGCCTCGTCCTGATGGGGGCCACACTGCAGAACCAGGAGCACCCTGCTTTCCTCCTGGTGGTCATACCCACCACCAGCCCCTGATCCCTCCGGGCTGGCTTGGGATCTGTGTTCCGGAAAGCAGGCCACGTCTCCAGTGCGAGTTAAACCCAGAGCCAGCAGCAGGATTCTGTGTACGTGTCTGTCACGGAGCAAACAGCTCTTGCCTCTTGGGCCTCTTGCCAGCCTTTGATTCATGCAACTCAGAAAAGAAGACATATTTTCATGCGGTTTTGCCACATTTATTAAGGAGAAAAGTGTTTAATTGACCGGCTCCAACCTGCCTTCCCCTCACTCGGGCAGCGGCTCAGGCTCCGCCGATCTGTTCCTGCAAATTGATCTCAATCTTTCCTGGGTCCGGGTCAAAAACTGAACCCACTCAAACAAGAAAAGTAACCAGCATGCTCGCTTCCAAGTGACGGCTTCTGGAAGAGCCTTCCTTCCCAGTCGTGTTTTCAGAGCCCTTCCCCCTACCATCTTGTTTCCATAATCCTGAGGCTCAGGCAATTAAAATAAAATATCCTTATAGTCTCTAGATGTTTACTAGACCAGCTGGTAATGAGCTAGGCAGGATCTTCTCTATTACATAAAGGAAAAGAACAAAGAATCAGGAATATGGAAGACATTCAAATGTCTTAATTAGTGCTTCCATCTGTAAAAAAGTTTCTCCATCACTAGCAGCCGCCCTCAGAGGCCTATCTTGGGAAGAGCACGGTCCCCGAAGGCCCAGTGTGGACCACATCGGCATCCGAGAAGCCTGCCCTGGTTCCCGGCCCACGGGAATCGTGGGGCCCTGGGGCAAGCAGGGGGCTGGCAGGAGGCCCCCGGCCGGGCCAGAGCTCTGCGTGGACTCTGGGGAGGGGAGAAGACCAGCAGGGCCTGTGAACGGATGTGGTCGGGGATGAGCAAGAGCGCTGGGCCCCAGACAGCTCCGCGGTGGGGGAGGTGTTGGCAGGCACTGAGTCTCTTCCAGAAACTCCTCCAGCTCTGGCCTCTGCCTCCTTAAGGCTGTTTGGATTCCCTCTCAGCCTTCCCTGAAGCCTGAGCACTGGAGAGGCCAAAGGGTGGACATACTGCGGGACCCCCCCTTTACCTCGGGGCCATCTTGCACCCCACCTGGCTGGCCCCTGCCCCAGAGCCCGGGCTGCAGGGCTGGGCTTATACCTGGGAGGGGACAGAGAGATACAGAGCAGAGTAGTGGAGTCAGGCTGGGCATGTGGCCTCTGTCTTGGAGCCACGAATGTGTCCCTCTCCACGGTGATGTAATCCCAGACTGCTTCATGATAAGCAGAGCCCTGTGTCCTGAGTGCCGTCCCATGCCACCACCCCACCAAGTCACCCTCATTGTGACATCAAGGCACAGAGAGGACAACAGTTATGTTGATCAGCCTGCAGGCTGGGATTTGGACCCCTGACTCCCTGAGTCCAGGGAGCCCTGTGCCCTGCATATACCCCCCCCTGCCTCCACCAGCTAGCAACCAGGCACGCCGAAACTTGGTGGGGTGGAGGGACACCCACAGCTCACCTCTGTGCTCACCCACCCCTCCTACCCCGGCTCCCACCTCCCCGACCCGGGGTTTTGGGCTCCGGAGCAGAAAGGGACTGCACACACCTCTGAGCCCAGCACCCAGTGCTGGCCCAACTCACTCAATACTGGCTGAACTCAACTGCATGAAGGTTGGAAGCTTTGAAATTAAATGACAATGGATGGCCCCTTTTAAAAGCCAGGAATGAGAGAGAAAGCAAGCAAATGTGACATGTGTGGGGCTTCCAGCATGTACAATTTAACGGTTCAGGAAGTTTCTGCTATTGAAAAATCATTCTTTCCTATAAAGCATCTTGGTCTAATGTTGGACAAAGCCCTGGGTACCGGGCTGAGCCGTTTCCCCGCCTTTATGGGTCTCATGTCTTAAACCTTTCAGAGAAAACCACAACTATATTAGGCCCTTGGGGGATCATTCCCTCACTGGCCAAATTTCCAGAAGACCCGAGACTTTCAATACCCAAACTTCAATTTGATTCAGCAGACGTGTGGAGTTTCTATCAGAAGAATTGGATGGTGCCCTGGCCTGGAGGACCTCACTGGAGGAGAAGAATCCAAGTCCGTTACGGGAGCTGCGGTAATTCCCAGCTAGACGGGAGTGCGAGTGGCCGAGGTTGGGACAAGGGAGTTAGCGCAGGCGGGGCCACGGTGGGGAGGAGAGGAGAGGAGGCACGGGCGTTTGACCTGGTCTCGAAGAAACAGACTTTATAAGGTCAACAAGGCAGATACTCCGTGCAGAGACAGCAGCAAGGGCCAGAGTACGTGACATCATTGGCAGGTTGAGGCGAAAGGGAAGCAGAGAGCGTGTCTGGGAATCGTACGGAGGAGGCAGGAGAAAAGGAGGAGGAAGAGCAGGAGCCCGAACGAGGCTCCAAACTGACATCACTCAGACGATGAACGGCCATCCTGGGACCCTGGGGCTCCTGCTCCGACTAGCCACACAGGGCAACGCCTCTGCCTTTCTCTCACCTGCTTTTATAGTATTGTCTTTCCTTCTATGTGCTCTCTTCCATATCAGACTGGCACTGTCCCCCTTTGCTGCAATCATTAATGTATTTATTCACTGAATCATTTATGCCACAGATATTTACAGATGAGGCACTCCGTGCAGGCTTCCAGGGAAGGCACAGAGGGTCAAAAGATCTGGTGCCCACCCTTTAAGCCAACACAAAGGGAATGGCAGGGACAGCTGAGGACAGGGGCCAGTCATCGAGGCCAGGTGCTAGTGGAAGGAATGGCCGGGCCGGTGGGGAGCCTGTCCCAGGTGGACACGCTCACACCTCCCAGATGCACTCAGACGCACAGATTCACTGCCTCTCTGCAGTATTTGCTAGAAATATATTTCATTTTTCAATTAAAACTTGCTGGTCACTGCTGCTCCCTTTCCTGACCCTGCTGTCTGGGGTGGCCCCAGACCCTGCTCTTATGGCCCCTGAGTTCCCGCCCACCCCCGTGAATGCCTTCATCTACCTCCCTCTGTTTACCCCAAACTCCCCAAGGGGTCAGAGCAGGTTTGAAACATTCCAGAGCTAAAAGAGGCAGGCTCAGAGGTGTGACTGGGTCCCCTGCAGATTCTCCCCGGGGTTCTGGGCAGCAGAGCCCTCGCAGCCAGGCATGGGTGGAGGTTCCCTGCCCTTGGTCCGCTGGATGCCCCGGGCCCTGCCATGGCTGAGGCTGGGCACTGACTGGCCTGCCTTCTTCAAGGAGCTCCAGCATAGAGACCTCTAAGGTAGCAAGGGGGAGGCCAGATCCTCAGTGCCGAGAAAGCCCCACAGAGCTGTGCCAGGCACAAGCAAGGGTTCAAGCCCATCTAGAGCCCACCTGGGATGGGCACACAGGGTGGCCTGGCCTGAGCCGAGGCCTCATCCTCTCTCCTCCCTCCCAGGTTGAGATGTTGCTCTGCTCAGGCTGATAGCAGCCAGGACAGCCAGGGTGGGAGCCCAGGTCAGGCTGACACCGGAGGCCAGGGATCCTCCCTGGGCGGCCTCAGGGCAGAGGTGGGGGCCACAACTGGCCTTGGCAGGAGACTCAGGATCAGGGAGCCAGCCCCCTTCCCCTGCCCAAGGCCCAGTGCTTGGCTGAGGTCCACTCCTGAGGTCACCAGCAGGGACGGAGCCAGCAGCTGAAGATGTGACCGTGGTCCACTCGCCGGCAGCAGCCCAAGCAAGTCAGAGTTTCCCAGGACCCGCTCAGCTGCTGGACACCAGGAGAGACCGGCCCCAGCCCAGGGAGGAAGAGCGAAGTTGTTTCAATCGAGATGGAAAAAAACAACACCCAAAGGAACAGGACACTCGCCAGGTCTGCAATAACCGTGCTGTCCTTTGGGCTGGCCAGCTCCCAGCAATTAGAGGCTCTGGGCACAAGGGCCCGGGACACAGATCCATCAAACCTTCGTTACCACTGCCGGGATGCTGGCAGCCTGACAGGCTTCCCGCCAGCCCCCCGCCTGGATCCTGGGACTGACGAGCACTGCCATCGGTGGGGGTCCAGCAGGAGCGCAGCATCCCAGCCCTAGGCTTCCAGGATCTTCCCAACGGACTGGCCCCTTCAAGCCTCGGTCCCCCGCTCTTGAAAGCAGGGACAGTTATGCACAGGGCTGGCCTGAACCAGTGTCAATGGCACATGTGGAAAGTACCCCAAGGAGGCGATGTGCTGGTGTTATCAGAAGTTGTGGCAGCCCCCAAAGCTATTTTCTGACATAGCTCTGAGGCCTTGACCCACCGAATGACCTTGAAACCCAAGGACACCCCCTCCCCACCCCCCAGCAGGGTGGACCCTGGGAGGAAGGGCAGGCAGGCCAAGACCAAAGCAAGGGAGGAGTCCTCAGTTCTAGGGAGGAGAACCGCAGGACGTGGCCACCTCCCAGGCTGAGCCCGGGCCCTAACTGGACAAAAAACGGCCCTGAGACCCAAATGCACAAATGGCTGACTGCCGTCTGGCCTCGCACAGTACCCCAATTCCACACCCCTCTCCCCACATCGCTTTTTAGCACTCTGGCCCTGAGATCTAGAACTACTTGCAGGTGTATTGTGTTTTGGGCTTTAGAAGGAGGGGATTAAGGGGTGCCCGGGTGGCTCACTCGTTTAAGTGTCCAACTTTTTTTTTAATGTTTATTTATTTTCGAGAGACAGAGAGAGACAGAGCACAAGCAGGGGAGGGACAGAGAGAGGGAGACACAGAATCTGAAGCAGGCTCTAGGCACTGAGCTGTCAGCACAGAGCCCAACTCGAGGCTCGAACCCACAAGCTATGAGAGCATGACCTGAGCCAAAGTCGGACGCCCAACCAACTGAGCCACCCAGACACCCCAAATGTCCAACTCTTGATTGTGGCTCAGGTCATGATCTCACGGTTCCTGGATTCAGGTCCCACACCCAACTCTGTGCTGACAGCAAGAAGCCTGCTTGGGATTTTCTCTCTCTCCCTCTCTCTCTGCCCTTCCCCTACTCATGCTCTGTCTCTCTCTCAAAATAAATAAAGAAACATGAAAAATTAAAAAAAAAAAAAAAGAGGGAATTGAGTTTAGACTCCTCAGTCCACAACCTCTATCCTGTGAGGGTCCTCAAAGCCCACACCTTGTTCCGTCCTTTGCCTTGTCCCCTTGCATCCCTGAATGCCCCCACACATCTGGGCCAGCATCTGGTGCCTTTGCTCTGTGTCCTCACACTTTGCGCGTCCCTTACAAGATGGGAGTGCACTGCTGGGTGGGTCTTGCTGATGTTGCATGATGGCAAAACCTCCTGTTACTGACTTTCCCACTGGGCCCTGAGTGCAGGTCTAGCCATAGTGCCTTGTGTCCCTGGGCCATAGTGCTGTGTGTCCCTGGGATGTGCGCTTCTCATTCCAGCAGGGCTTGGAGGTGTCCCCAGCACCCCCTCAGAAGGCGCCCGAGCAAGCCAGGACAAGCCATTCCAGGAGCGGCATTGCAAGGACACTCACTGGGCTCCATGTGACAGGAGCCCCTTTGCACTCCAGAGGGCTGTGCCACCCCTGTCCCCGTCCCATGGCAGAGCCATCAGGACTTGTCCTTACGCCCTGTACTCCATGGCTTTCAAGTACAGTAAAACCTTGGTTTGCAAGCATCATTCTTCCAGACACATGCTTGTAATCCAAAGCACTTGCCTGTCAAAGCGAATTTCCCCATAAGACATGGAAATTCAGATGATTCGTTCCACAACTCGAAAATATTCATATAATATTCAAATATATATTCAAAAACATTTACAGTATTGGAATTTTATTCATATTCCAATACCGTAAATAAGAAAGAAAATACAAACTAGAAAGAAAAATAAACCAACCTACACTTACCTTTGAAAAGCTCCATGGCTGGTGTGAAAGAGACAGGAAAGTGGGGGGCGATTGTGTAGGATGACTGTCACCGTCACTCACAGATGCGGACTAAGTAATAATGTTAATAACCTCTTGTCATCGACTGCACATCCTCCTGAATGGGGCTGGCGGGGAGGGGAAGGGTGTGGGAGAAGAGAAGCTGGGAGGCGAGAGAGCCAGGATCTCGAGAAAAGCAAGGGACAGTGAATCCAACTGGCTCCAAGAGGTCTGAACATAAAGAGTCAGCCCAGTGTCCCATCTGTGCATGCCACCCAGTGGAAATGCACATGCAAATCACAAGGAAACACCCCCTTGCACTCGGAAAATTGGCCAAAATTTGAAGATTGGACAACACCAAGGGCCGGTGAGGCTGTGGAGCAACAGATGCCCTGGTGCATTGCCTGCAACAGGCGGTAAAAAACGGTGCAAGCAATTCTGAAAAACTGGCATTACACATATACCTACCCTCGGAGCCAACAATTCTACTCTTAGGTAGTTCCGGGAGAGAAATGAAAACATATGCACAGAAACAACTGTGTAAGGATGTTTGATGCAGCTTTATTCATAAGAGCCCCAGACTAGAGATAATCTGAACGTCCCCAACCGGATAACGGTGGTTTATTCCCTAAGTGGAATTGTCCTCAGCAATTTTAAAAATCTACTAATGCACGGGGCACGTGGGTGGCTCAGTCAGTTGAGCGTCCGACTCTTGGTTTGGGCTCAGGTCATGATCCCAGGGTCACGGGAATGAGCCCCGGGTCAGGAACCTACTTGGGATTCTCTGTCTGTCTCTCCCCCCTCTCCCTCAGTCCTCTCTGCTACTTGCATGCTCTCTCTCTCTCTCTCTTTCTAAAGTAAAAAAATGGTTTTAATTAAAACTCTAATACACAAAAATATGACAAGTTTCAAAAGCATTTTGGTGAGTGAAAGAAACTCAACACAACAGAGAACTGAGTTCTAGAACATGCAAAGTAGTCTGTGGTAACAGAGCAGACCAGCAGTTGTGTGGGGCAGGGGTCTGGGCTTGGGGAGCAGGGAAGTGCTGAAAGGTACAGGAGACTTTCAGGGATGGTGGAATGTTCTATATCTTGATTGGGATAGTGGTCACATGTGTATAGACGTCTGTGAGAATTCATAACATGTGTACTTGAAAACTGTGCATTTTATGTCCATAAATCATGTCTCAACAAAGACAATTAAAAAAAATTTTTTTTGTCTTTATTTTATTTTCAGAGAGACCAAGAGTGAGTGGGGGAGGGGCATAGAGAAAGGGAGACACAGAATCCAAAGCAGGTTCCAGGCTCTGAGCGGTCAGCACAGAGCCCGATGCGGGGCTCGGACCCACAAACCATGAGATCATGACCTGAGCCGAAGTCGGATGCCCAACCAACTGAGCCACCCAGGCGCCCCCAACAAAGACAATTTTTAAAAGATTTTTTTTAATGTTTATTTATTTTTGAGAGAAACAGAGCGCAAGTGGGGGAGGAGCAGAGAAAGAGGGAGACACAGAATCCGAAGCAGGCTCCAGGCTCTGAGCTGTCATGCACAGAGACCAATGCAGGGTTCGAAGTCACCAACAGTGAGATCATGAGCTGCGCAGAAGTTGATGTTTAACCAACCAAGCCACCCAGGCGCCCCTAAAGACAATTTTTGAAAAAAGCCCTCCATGGTTTCACATCACATATAAAATCTCAACGGCCCTGGGGCCTGACCTGCCCGCCCCCCACCATGGGCTCCCCTGGCTCTCTCACTCCAGTGTTCTCCCTGCCCCCAGCTCATGCCATGTCTGGAATGTGCTTCCAGAATGCGCCTCCCATGGCTGCAGGGGCCTGGCCCTTATCATGCCCCTCCGCAGTGCAGTCCCACCCCTCCCTGCTGACAAGCTGCTTCAGCCCCTGCAAACATCTCCCTGACAGTCCAGCTGTCCGTGTCCTCTCAGACTCACTCCTGAGAGCATCACCACGCCCACTCGGTGGACAGCCCCAGGTCCCCTCTGGCCCCGAAAACGCAGGGTCTAGGACCCTCGGGCTACACAGGCATCCAGGGGAAGAAGGGAAGAGACTAATACAGGCAGTCCAATGGGGTGAAGGGAAACCCATCCAGGCAGGGGCTCCCTGGCTGTGGGGACCAGAGTGGGGACTGGGTGGGAGCAGCAATGTCCATCAGCAAAGCCCTTCCTGGGGGAAAGAGGGGCAGGTGGAACACAGGCTTACCTGCCTCCACCCTGGGCCCACCCCCAGGATCGCCATCCTCCCTCCTTCCTGTCTGGCCTCGCGCCCGTGACCCCTACCCAACGTGACTCAGTTTCAAATGTGTACAGGGTTCAAGAGCGTCTTTCCCAGGAAAGGGCTCATCAGGGGAAGCTGGCTCTGGAAAGAGACGGCCATGTAAGCTGAAATCCCAGCCTCACCCTCTCCAGCCATGGCCAGTGACCCACAGTGGCTTGAGAGTTGAGGGGGTCAAGCCACATCTGATGGATGAGTTACATTTCGATCCTTGTCAATTAAGCACAGTTGCTAATTCCATCACTTCACAACAGAAAATGTAAACCTTAGTGACATGAATCATTCATGTTTCAATGGAGGAGTTTGGTAACATGTGTGACACACAGGAAGGGGGTCTGTTTGTGGAGACCCGAGGTTCCAGATACAAAACGCCTGCCTGGATCCAGATGGTGGCTGCAGCTCACATCTCTGAACAAAACCCCTGGAGGAAGGGCAAAGGCGGTAAAGCTGTGACAAACTTTCCTGCTCTGTCATTTCACTCACTCTGAGGGCTTCTGGAAGCCTCGCTCTGAATGGGGTGCCCTTCCAGCTGCCCGCAAGCCCAAGCATTACCCCCTCGGCCCCCCTGTAACTGCAGTCTGATCCAGAGACACCGACCCAGAGGCAAGAGCCAGAGAAGAGCCCAGAACTTGCCATAAAGATTGGTCCAGAGGTAAGTACATGACCCAAGCCAAGCCAGGGAGACAGGATAAGACAGGACAGGATAATGTTTGCTGGGGTCTTCTGGGAAAGATGCTTCCCTAGTCTACAGAAACCTCGGGGTGGGGGGGGGTGCTCTATTTCTCAGTAAGAAAGAGCCTAACCCTAGAGGCTGCTTGCTGCCAGACACCATGCCATCAAGAGGAGAACCAGCCTGAGGATGGTGCCACCAGCACGGGTGGTGAAAAGCAGAAGGGATTCATGACCCGCATGATACACTGCATGCCTGATCGAGCCTCTCCTGAAGTCCATACTACCCCTGGAGAGTGAATATATGACTCAATAAATTAGCTTCAGATACAGCTGGATTCAGGGGCTCAAAACCACACCTCCAGTCCCTAATCTCTCTGTATTCCTTCTCTCCAGTCTACTCTATATGGTTTTCCTTTTAGCCTCCTCACGGTGACAAAGTAGTTCCAGGCCTTCGTCTTCCCAGATCCAGGTTCAAAAAGAAAGAAAACTTCTCTTCCCAGAAGTTTGCACATGAGTTCCGGGATTCAATCCAATTGAAAAGCTCGGTGGGCGGGCCTAGCACGAACCAATGGCGTGGCCAGGCCTGGGCCCAACTGATAGCTTTAGAAAAGGGGTGGAGCCCTTGTGACGTCACACAGTCTGAGACTGGAAGTCATGGGGAGGCAGATTCCCAAAGGCGTCTGAATACTGTCACTAGGAAAAAGAGGAGTGGCTGCTGGACAGGCAAAGCCCAAGGACCCAGCCTTCCACGTGCCATGGGAGGAGGGCTGCCCCATCTGGCTCTACCACCTCGTATGCCTTCTCACTGGCCCACCCCAAGGAGGGCTGAGCGCCCAGAGAGGTGACCCGTCCCTGCAACCAGTGGCCTTCCCACCACACCACTTGGGCCAGCGTCTTCTGCGGCCAGCCAGAAACCTTCCCATCGCCTAAGACAGCCCCATCTCCAGGAAGTCACCCCAGACTTCACACCCAAGCCAACCAGGATTCTGCCTGCCCTCCCCCTCCCCGCCCCCTCCTCCTGTACCGCCCTTCCCCAGGGCTGGGATCTCTCCAATACCCCCATCCTCTCGTGCTTCCCCGCTCAACCTGGAAGAAACCAGTGACTGAGCCCCTCAGCTACTCTCCTACCCTTGGCACCTGCAAACTTCGCTTCCATTCTCCGCCAGACAAGCCTAGAAAAACCCTGGTCCCAAGTCAGTGAAAATGTGACTTTTCTTAAACACCCAGGGGGTTGAGACTTCCAGAAAGTCACCCCCACGGAAAACCAGGCTTCCCAGTGGCCCTCAGCAGCGCTCATGTGGGGCTCCTGTTCCCATGCCCCACTCCCAGCCGGAGGTGCATTCTCCCTCCACCGGCCCCCTCCTCAAAACCTCTCCGGGGGCTTGCAGGCGAAGCTTCTGGACCCCAGGAGCCGAATTCCCTCCTGACCAGGTAAGGGTTAATAAGACTGGCTGTCACTGAGATGTTTACCCACCTCCAGACTCCGGATGAAGATAGAAATGGTATTTATGATTTCTACCCAACGTTTCTGGAAAGGATTTAAGGTGCTTACGAGGATACACATATATAACAAGATTGCATAAATTAATGCGGGAGCCAAAAGAGAGAAAAACAAGTGTAGGACCATAAAGCCCAGCAAAGAAGGAGGCTAACCTGAAAACAAAGTCCACATGAGCTCTAAGCCTGCTATGGGCGACCACAAAGGAGTCCCAAAGCTTTCTCACTGCTCCCTGGGAAAAGCGAAACCGCCTGCTAGAAGCTTCGGGTTTGGTAACAGTAAAAGACACACACAATCACCCAGGAGACATCCCAGGAAGGTCTCCCAAGGGACCGAAAGGCAAGAACAATAGGAAGTGGGAAGTGAGAGGCCTTCCTCCCAGGCTGTGGCGGGGACAGGGATGGTTCTAGACCCCGGCTCCCCACACTTGGGCCCTGGGGACACTATGCCCTGATGTACCCTGGGGAAAGCCCTGAGGGGTGACTATGTCCCAGGGGCAATGGCACTCCAGCCCCTCAGAACATCCCTGGACCCTACGAGTCCCATCTACTTCTGCTTTGAACCCCAACACTGACTCCCTCCTAGCTTTATTTCCCTAAAGCCCCTACTAGGTGCAGCCTGGTGGTATAAAGAGTAGAGACAAAAAGAGAAAAGCTTCAACTGAAGCCACCTGCAGCAATCTGGGCTTTTCAGGAGGTGCCACAGAGAATAGAGTCCAGAGAGAGTCCAGAGAGATTAGAGAGCCACCCAGCTCTGGTGACTCAAGTCTCAGGAGGGTTCCCTGAGGACCAGGGGTGCTGGTGCATGTGGGGGCAGTGTGGTAGAGAGGTTCACCACGGGGCATGGTGGGCTGACAGGCCCCCCTGGGCCCTGTTTGAGTCTCCCAGAACCAGCCGGGGAGACCACAGAGGAGGTAAAGAGGCCGGGGTAGGGGCGCCTGGGTGACTCAGTCAGTTAAGCCTCCAACTTCAGCTCAGGTCAGATCTCATGTTCGTGGGTTCAAGCACCGCATCAGGCTCTGTGCTGACAGCTAGCTCAGAGCCTGGAGCCTGCTTCAGATTCTGTGAATCCTTCTCTCTCTGCCCCCGCCCCCTCATGCTCTGTCTCTCTCTGTATCAAAAATAAAATTTAAAAAAACATTAAAAAACATTTTAAAAAAAAAAGAGAGAGACCGGGGTCTACAGCTGGACAGTGGGAGGGAGACAGGACCTAAAGCCACCTGGGCCTTAATGCAAAGTGACTTCATCAGTACCCCAGGTTCAGGGAGGCCCAGGACAGTCCTGCTGGAATGGAACTTTTATAGCATCTGCTGTATTTCTCTCTGATTATCGAAGTAGTATGTCCACAGAGGGCCTGGGTGGCACAATCAGTTAAGCGCCCAACTCTGGATTTCAGCTCAGGTCATGATCTCCTGGTTCATGAGTTCGAGCCTTGTGTTGGGTTCCATCCTGACATTCTGGAACCTGTTTGAGATTTTTTTTCTCCCCCTCTCTTTCCCCACACACACAAAATAAATAAACTTAAACAAACAAAAAAAAAATTACCACTTTTTAAAAAAGTAATATGCCCTCAATTAAAAAACAACAACTTTAAAAATGCAGAAGAAAAACACGAAAACGAGCCATGATTCCACCATTTATTGTGGTCATCGCTGCTCTCATTCCGGTGTACGACCTGCTAGTCTATTGTAATTAATACATATGTATTTTGGGAAATCCTTGCATGGCAAAACCACTGTGGCCAAAATAAAAGTAAAAAAGATAAACTGGGGGAAATATTTGCAAGTTATTGCACCAACAAAGAGCCACTTTGCCAATACATGAAAAGACCCTAGATATCAGTAGGAGGTAAGTACAATCAAAATACCTCACAGCAATAACACACAAGCTAGAGGCAGGGGTAAGTGACATTTAAGTGTTCTGTGGTCTGTCACCTGGTAGGGGGAGAGGACATTGGTAAACCACAGGCTTTGACAACTTAAGGATGTGTAGTGATTTCTAGGTGACTAGCATCACAGAATTTGGGGAAGAGGGGGTCACGCCAGGAGAGGGTATGCACAGGGGCAGGGCACTCTGGGTGCAGGTCTGGTTTAAGTCTCAATTCTGCTTGTTGGTTCTCTGAGATTAATTCATAATTATTCATTTTACCGTATGAGTATGTTTTACATACTTCTCATTATATGTGCTATATTTCATGATTACAAAAAAGACTATTAAAAGAAGCTCAACACCATTCATAATAAGTGAAAATTTTTCAGCTATTTTTCAAAGATCAAAAAGTCTAAGGACTTGGGGCACCTGGGTGGTTTAGTCAGTTAAGCATCCGACTCCTAATTTCAGCTCAGGTCATGATTTCGGTTCAGGTCATGATCTCAGGGTTGTAAGATCAAGCCCTGCATCAGGCTCTGTGCTGGGGTGTGGAGCCTGCTTAAGACTCTCTGTCTCCCTCTCTCTCTGCCCCTCCCCAGCTTGCTCAAACAAGCACACCTGCGAAAGAAAGAAGAAAGAAAGAAAGAAAGAAAGAAAGAAAGAAAGAAAGAAAGAAAGAAAGAAAGAAAGAAAGAAAGAAAGAAAGAGGGAAAGGAAAGGAAAGGAAGGAAGGAAGGAAGGAAGAAAAGGAAAGAAAGGAAAGAGGAAAGAAAGGAAGAAAGGAAGAAAGGGAAAGGAAAGGAAAGGAAAGGAAGGAAGGAAGGAAGGAAGGAAGGAAGGAAGGAAGGAAGGAAGGAAGGGAGAAAGAAAGGGAAGAAAGAAAGAAGGAAAATCACTGTTGGCAAGAGGGTGGAGAAACAACTATGTGGTTGATGGGGGAGTGCAAACTGGTGCATCATCCATGGAAGATACCTTTGGAGATTTCCACCCAATTTTTCAGGACACAAAGCTTTGCTCACTTCTAGGGTCTTAGCCTATCCTATCTTATAGCAAATTTGCTTGTGCAAAAGCTTCTTCATTGCAATAGCAAAAGATGGGGAACAACTCAACCTATCCATTGCTAAATAAATAATGGTGTGGCCACATTGTGGAATATTACGCAGCCATTAAAAGGGCACTCTCCAGGGACTGAGATGCAATTACCATCAGGTCACATCAGTAAGTGAAAAACAAGATACAAATCGACAAGTAAAATGCACTACCAGCTGCTTGAGAGCAGCTCGGGGATATTATACACATGTAATTGTCTGAATATTCATCAAATATTTAAAACAAAACATCTCTGGGAGGCTACTCCAGAAACGGATAATGCTGGGTGGTTCTGACAGGCTTGAAAACATGGATAGAAATTATATTTTTCACTCTACACCCTTCTTTGTGTTTGAACTTTACACGGAAAATGAACATTCAAGGGGAATTTGGTTGAGCGCCTGACTCTTGATTTTGGCTCAGGTCATGATCTCACCTTTCATAAGTTCAAGAGCCCTGCATTGGAATTCTCTCTTTCCCTCTCTCTTTGCCCCTTCCCTGCTGGTGCATGCACTCTCTCCCTTTCAATAAATAAATAAATAAATAAATAAATAAATAAATCTTAAAATAAAAGAAACGTTCAAAATTATAAGCAAAACTTATGGCAGGATTATGGAATACTCAAATTTCGAGCACAGCCACCCCTCTGGTCACAACGTTTCCAAGAAAGTTGCAGCCAGGGGAAGGGACAGTGGCAAGTGGCAAATGGAAGCCTCGCATTTATTATTAGCTGGGTGTGTGCCCTGTCCCCCGCGCCCCCGCCACCCCAGGGCAGGATGCCAGCTTTCCAGAGCACCCACGAAGAAAGACAGAGCCGGCCCCTGTCTTATGGGCACCTTGAGCCAGGCTTGGAGGAGGCGGCCACGCCCCCCAGAGAAGGACATCCCCCTCCCATCGGCCTGTCCCGCCCCGCCTCCTGTTCCCGGGAGTGAGAAAGTCACACCGGTCACACATACCTTTGTCCATCTCTGCAACCCTCACCTCATTCTGTCCTCGCTGCTTTTCCCACTAACAGCTTATCAGGAACATTTTCTCACGACAGGAACTGCTCTTTAACTACCAGATTTCTAACGACCAAAGTTTACTCAACCGATTCACTGTTAAACATTGAGATTTCTTTGTCGGCATAAACTGTGCCTTGATGAAAATCAGTACAGCTAAATGTTGGTGCCCCGCCTTAATTATATCCTTAGGAAAATATCCTAGAAGTAGCCATTTGGTTAATGCGCACACACAGCTCTTAGCTTTCTAGGCACAGCACTGCGATGGCCCAGTTTATACTGGCGAGAGGGTCAGTCTCCCAACTCCCTTCCAGGCCTGGATTCCAACGTGGTTTTCTCTTTGCCTACTTAATACTGGGGGTGGGAAGCATCTCATTATTGCTTTCATTTGCATCCTTTGAGTATTAATTGGTTCGAGCCTCTTTTATGTGTCTCTTGCCCGGTTTCACTTCAAACACGTTTTGTATATCCGAACACATCCAGCATCTTCCTCAGTCCCCTCTTTGCTCAGGCCTGAAGGTCCCTCCTTGCACACCCACAGCTGTCAAAGTCCTGTTCGTCCTTCAAGGTCAGCGCCCTGCTTTGGCCCTCCTGCCAGGCAGCCTTTCCTGACTTCCCACGCTCTTGGCTCTGGGCACTTGCTGCTTTGGTCCTGCCTGTAGTCACCATCTGCACTCCCGTACCCTGCCGCCTGGACCAGCTGTTCCCTCCAGCCCGCAGGCCCAAGGCTCAGCCATGGTCCCTGACGTAAGGACCCCCGGTCAAGAGTGTTTATGGGGCACCTACCGCCCAGCTATGACTCCCGGGCCAAATTGGACTCCATCCCTGCCCGCACACCCCTTGCGAAGCCATGAGCACCAGGGACAGCCCTCCATCAGCCAGCTGCTTTGAGCATCGGCCCCGCGGCCCAGGCCTGTAGGCCTGTGACTGTCAGCTCCTGTGGGAGCGCTAAGTCTCTGAAACAGACCTGCATCCCCCCCGGGACTGCAGGAGAAGGTGGAGCTCTCAGCTCCAAGCTCCCTCAAGAAGAGGGGCCTGAGCGAGGAGGACGGTGAAGTCCCTGGAGATGACAGATGAGGAGGAAGACGGTTGGGAGGGTGACTCAGTGGACAGTAATATCGAGGCTTTAACATTGGGTCCTGATCTTGTCTGACCACATCCAGTGACTGGGAGGCATTGGCCATCTTAGCTCATGCTCTCTGGTCACTGTGTTTCAGCAACCCACCCCAGAAGAGAGAGGGGAGCCTGGTCCCTAGGGAGGACGGTGGGGACCCCAGTGCCACAAAGAGCTGGGGTGCATGGGAGTCACGGTTCTCTGGAGGTGCTGCACGTGAGGCAAACACACCGTGGGGAGGGCTGTTCTGGGTCCCTCCTCAGTCGCGCCGGGGACCCTCTGGAAGTGCCCTGTGGGGCAACAATGTCCTGGGGCTCAGCCCCAAGACGCTGAGCCACACCTGCCCTGCCAGCAGGGGGACCCAAAGCCCAGCACCAGTCATCTCCCGACCAACCCCCTGTGTCATCAAGAAGGTGACTCTGCAGTCTGGGTGACCTTGGCTCCCAGCACCAGAGGAGATGACAAATTTTTTTTCTTCCTGCTGAAAACATAATCTATCCTTTCGTGGATCTCTGGGGACCAGCGGCGCGGCACATGCATTATGGAAGCTTTTGCCTGGGCTCATTTCGGTTGTCTATAGGGCTGGCTCAGTGCCCACTCTTCCTTAAGCCCTTCAGAGGCTAAGAACATTTCAGTGCCAAGGGGTGGATTCAGGGATGTTCCTGAAAAACATTTTATTTCTCTATCAGCTGCTGCTGTCCTGATTTCTAGGCTTGGTTTTCCGAATTCAGGCAAGAGTAAGTTCCTCCCACATACCAGGCACTGGGACCCGGCAGGTCCAGCGTGGGTCTGCCCTCTGGGGCCTCAGTTGTGCTACACACTTGGGGAGCCCTCGGGTCCCCGATCCAGACCTGTGGGCAGGAGGGTCTGCCTGGGGAATGTAATGCAGAGGCTGAGACCTGGAGGCTGAGGGCCGCTCATCAGTTGAGGGGCGGGAAGGAACCCTCTGTGAGCATGAACTGTGGTGCTGGGGAAGTAAACTGAGGCCAGACCACAAAAGGCCATGGATGCCAGGCTACTGAAAGTTTGAACTGCATCCTGAGAACCACTGGGGAGACCTTCAGCAGCGTTAGTCAGGGAAATGACCCCCCCAGATTTACATTCTAGAAGGATCATGCTGACAAGCCTCTGGACAGCAGACCAGGAGTGTCCCGAACTGAAGGAACGTTACAGAAGTGCAGGGAGGAAGAGGAAGTGACCAGGTGGGTGGTGCACCATGCACATAAAGAGAGAGATTCCCTTGCAAGATGCGTTTGAGGGGCGGAATTGAGAGGACCAAGCACAGAATGAGCAGTAGACAGGAGGGCAAGGAGAGGGTGACGTGGCAGCAGTGTGAGCCTCGGAGGAATGGACGCGCCCCCAGGGGAGATGGAGGCTGCAGAGAGCAGTCCGTGGGGGCTGGGCACAGGGTGTGGGAAGCAAGGCAGTGGGCTACATACAAGTGCTTTGAGTTTTAGGTGCTGGTGGAAGGTGGAGATGTCCAAGAGGCAAGATGGGATCCTTCGAGCAGAGAACACATCTCAGGCCGGCTGGGTGCCAGCACCTAGCTGCACCCTGGGCCCAGGCACCCCCCAGGGTCAGGGAGGCAGCCACCTGCAGGAGGAGGCCAGGAGGAAGGAGATCCCAGGGAACAGATGAACATGAGGCACTGGAGGGGAGGGCTCTGGGTGCATCCACATCACCCAAGGAGAAGCCAGGGTGAGTGAGGACAGCCAAGGGGGAGCCCGGCCAGAGAGGATGTGGCTGGCTTACATCTTACAGCACAAATACAGGTGTCCCAAAGCACCGTGTTCTTCCTTATCCAGTCCTGAACCTAACATTAACCTGACATGAAAGGCCCTTCGAGTGTGTATCTGCTAACCTATCTGATTAGCCCCGGGATGATTGCTAAATGGATCAAAAATCTAAACGTATAAACGAAATCACAAAAGTGTGGGAAGAATTGAACATTACAATCTTGAAGCAAGGAAGGCTTTTCAAATTAGGACCCGAAATTGAACAACCATTAAAGATTGATAGGCTACACAAAGATCAAAACAGCAGAAGCCTCTGCAGGCAAAGTCCAGAGACCAAGTGGGGAAAAAATTTTGCAACTCAGATCACTGTCAGAGAGCTAACTAATATCCCTAATATATAAAGAGCTCTTGGAAACTAAGAAGATAAAGATCAATAATGCAATAGTGAAAAAAGTGATGAACTTGAAGGCAGTGAAATATAAAGGGCCCTCAGACATAAACCATGCAAATTAAAAGAAGAAATTATGAAAAGAAATGCAAATTGCCCCCCCACTCCCTGCCCCCCCCCGAAGTGGCTTCTCACTATCAGCTTGGCAGAAATGCAAATGTGACGGCACCCCTTTGTTGGTGAAACTCTGCAGGAAGAGGTATCACCACACAGAAGGCGATTTTGCAATGGCTATCAAAACAGCAAATGCATTAACCCTCTGACCTAGCAATTTCACTTTTGGAGTTGTATCCTTTAGGTATGCCTGCACGTTAAGAGCAACAGATTGGAAATCAGAGTGAAACCACTTGTATAAAAAAAAAGGATGTGGTGGGGGTGGGTGCCTGGGTGGCTCAGTCGGTTGAGCATCTGAGTCTTGATTTTGGCTCAGGTTATGATCGCAGGGTTCATGACTTCAAGCCCCACGTCAGGCTCTGTGCTGACAGCTCGGAGCCTGGAGCCTGCTTCGGATTCTGTGTCTCCCTCTCTCTCTGCCCCTTTACCCCTGCTCCCACTCTCTCTCCTTCTCAAAATAAAATAAAAAATAAAAAATTGTGCATGGCACAGCAACCTGGAAGAGCCTGAAACACACACCTGGAGATATTTCCATTTATGGAACAAATTCACATCCCCCCCCCCGCCACCTTGCTCGGGGCCCCGGGTTGAGGCTGTGGTGTGATGGGACAGCCCTTGCCCCTGACTTCAGGTCAGCTTCGCCAGTGGGGAGCAGGGAGGACAGAAAAGCAGAGGTATTTATTCACTGTAGAGACACCTCTGGCCAACTATGCTCTTTTTTTTTTTTCTTTTTTTCTGAGAAGGATAGAGGAATAGAGAAAGCGTGAACAGGGGAGGGGCAGAGAGAGGAGAAGAATCCCAAGCAGGCTCTGCACTGTCAGCACAGAGCCAAGCGCGGCGGGGCCCAAACCCACAAACCGTGAGATCGTGACCTGCGCGGAAGTCAAGAAGCTTAACCAACCTGAGCCCCCAGTCGCCCCCGGCCAACCTGGGCTCCTGACCAGAAGTCACGGCTCACGCTGCACAGCCCTGTTGGCTCATCTCTCCCCCTCTCCCCTCGCCCCTCCGGCTTCCGGCATTAAACACCCCTGTAACTTGACTACCTCCTGCCCACATCTCTGGGAAGAGAGTCCCTCTTAGTAAATTGCTCCTCAGATTGACCAGTTTGAGAGAGCCATCTGTTTCCTGCCAGGCCCCTGACTGATGCAGCAGCTATTTGTAAAAAGGACGAGGACGCACTCTAGGTATGAGTCTGGAAAGATCTGCAGGGCACGTTTTGAAGGAAGAGTATATGGTCGTTCTGGTATGATGAGGGAGGTAGCAGCATCTGCGTATGTCCTCAGAGAAACACCCGAAGGACCCACAGGAGGCAGGCCAAGGGGGTTGTCGATCGGGGGGCAGAGTGGACAGGAGGGGGAAGGGCAGGCAGGACACTTCTCGGCCTGCCCTTCTATTCACAGGGCCTCACTGTGGGCACCGGTCTGTCCCGGGCACCGGGCCATGCCCACGCCGGGTCTCTCCTGAGTCAGTGCCCCCTGCCCTCAGCTCAGGAGGGCAGCAGGAAGCATTCCCCATGCGAGGTCTCCAAACAAGATCCGAGCAAGCCAACACAGGCCAGACCCCTGAATACCACTCCCAGGCACTTCGACATTTCTATGGACCCCAGTAACCCATTCGATTTTCTGATAATTAGTTTGCAAGGGAAGGAAAAACTGCTGTCAGCCTCTGGGCTTCTCTGGGGACCCCGAGAGGATCCGGCTGCCCCTCCCACCCCTGCACACAGACACACATTTCCTGATCCGCACCCCTCTCCCTTCTCCCAGGACACCGTGGGGAGGGAGGGCTCCTCTTGGCCTAGCCTGCCCCCAGTTCCTCTGGATTACGTTTGCTATCAGCTCTCGGGCTGGGCTGGCCTCCCAATTCGCCTCCGTGCTTCTGCCACGGCTTGACCGTGGGCAGGGGGCCAAGCCTCCCTGATCTTTTGGGGGCAGGTCTCATCTGGAAACCTAGGACCAGCTTCACAGTAAAGGTTACTGTCCCCATTCTGTAGATTGGAAAGTAAAGGCTCAGAGAGACCAGACCTGCCTCGCTGGCTGCAGCAGGTAGTCTGTACATAGCCTCAGACTCATGTCTGTGACTCCCCATCAGGGTCTGCAGCTTAGCAGGCCTGGCCCTCCCAGACTCCTCAGAGTCTTCCTGGGCCCACCCGCCTACCCACGGCTCTGGGGCTCTGCCTGTCCTCACCAGCTGGCCCACTAGGGCCCTGTCTCCCACTGCCTGCTGGGCCAGCAGCTCCCCTGAGCATTCTGGGTAACCCAGCTTCCAGCAACGCCCCCTGTCTCATCACCTCATGTGGCAACCGCTCTGGCTTCCTACTTTGTCTCCCATCCAGGGGGAGCTCCCGTCCTCACGGCCCAAGCTGCAAAGTCCAGGGGCTGCATTGCCACTGGCCGGTGCCCTGGTCCCATTGCCCCTCCATGACAGCCCTCCTGGGCAAAAGGGCACCCGATGAGGTACAGCCCCTTCCAGCTGGGAGGACAGAGGGTGCTGGCAGAAAGAGCTGCTGGGGCTACTGAGGAGAGAGGACCCCAGCCTGGAGTCACGGACTGGTCTGCAGAGGCCGTCGGACTAATGGTGCCCCAGGCGGCTCTCATCAAGGTGCAGATCCAGATCCAGATCTGGATCCGGGCCCCATCAGGCAAGCCAGGGCACAAGGCAAACCATGGGGCTGTCAGAATGCAAGTAAGTGACAGTGGTGGTGGCCAGGCATGCAGACAGATGCGGCTCACCTTCCTGGACAGCCCGGACTGCACTGCGGGCTGAGCCCTCCTGCCTCACACGACTTCCCGCACAACTTCCCATATAGAAAAGGGACAGGACAAGGCCCCCAGGGAACAGTGGCTTCTGGACAAAGGGAGCCAGCAAGTCACTTCCTCTCCTGTCCGCCAGACCCCCAGGCCCACAGGGAAAAGGAAGGAATGGGTTGTTTGTTGTTTTCTGTTTAATTCTTTCTCCTGGTGGCTGCCAGGGGATTCAGGAATATTTCCTTTTTTTTTTTTTTTTTTTTTTTTTTTTTTGCATAAGTGAGTTGCTGAGAGTAATTTACGTTCCCATTGAACTAAGCATGGCGGGGACCTTCACGGCCCCCCTACCTATGACAGGCCCCTGATCCACACCAGCTATCTGCGTTGGGAATACCATCCTAGTCTACACTGGGATCCCAGTGGGGGCACGGCCCCTGTCCAACTGGGAGCACCACCCACCCCGGGTCCACACAGGGAGCAGCACCCGCCCCCTGATTCACGCAGAGAGCACCACCCCCATCCACGGAGGAGTATCACCCACCCCCTTGTCCACACTAGGAGCACCCCAACCCCCTTGTCCACACTGGGAGCACCACCCTCAACCACATGGGAGCACCCTGCTCACAGTGGGAGTACCTCCCATGGACCTCATCATTCATCCCATGGCTGGCAAGGCTCCCCTGGACACAGCCCCCTGAACCCCTTCAGGATCAAGCCTTGGAAGCCACCTGTCTGCTTTACTGCTCACCTCCAGAGCCTGAATCTCAGCAAGTATTCGCCATGGACTCCTAAAGGTTGGCATCATGTGTAAAGGAAGACTGAGGCCTGAAAAAGTCCCCCTGCAGCCCCAGCGTGTGGCTCAGTGGGCTCCTTGCAGCTGGCCGCAGTGGCACTTGGACATTGGTGAGCCACTTGACAATTCCAGCCGTCTTCCCTGGGCTAGAACCCTGCCATGAACTTTAGGAGACAGGCACCTGATTCACCGGGGCGTGAACGTAGCCCCTCCAGGCCAGAGGGGCAGAGAGACAGGGAGACAGGCAGGACCGAAGTCTGAGGGAAGGCAGAGGAGCAGACCCCAACGACTGGGAGGGACCAGGAGCCCGTGGCTGATGCTGGGGCGGGCTGACGGGCACTCCGCGGGAAGACCTAGGGCCAGTGCCCTGGGCCCCAACTCACCACTCAGTTGGAAGGCTCCCGGCCTTCCGAAGCATGTGGACAGAGGATCAGCCCGTGCCCCGGTTTGGGCGAAGCTTGCCAGAGTGTGCCACAAATAGTCAGAACAGCGGGTGGAGACAGGCTGCACTCACCGACCGCTGGTGAGATGGAAAGGGAGAGCTCGCAGTCTGCTTATTTATTTGATATTAACAAAACATCTGAAGGACTACAAGTAAGCTGCAGGTCGTCTCGAGCATCCCAAGCCCAGCACCCGCTTCGCAGAGGTCAACCCGGCTGCAGGCATGACGCATGTGAGTATCTGGACATCTGTCCACACGCATGTAAGATAACCCTGCAGCCAAGAGCTTTGTAGTTGGATTCACACACTATGAGGGGCACCCGGGTGGCTCAGTCAGTTGAGTGTCTGACTCCAGCTCAGGTCATGATTTCATGGTTTGAGAGTTTGAGCCCCGCATTGGGCTCTGTACTGACAGCTCAGAGTCTGGAGCCTGCTTCAGATTCTGTTTCTCTCTCTCTGCCCCTCCCCTGCGCATTCTCTCTCTCCCTCTGTCTCTCTCTCTCTTTCTCTCTCAAAAAATTTTTTAAAAGATTTTTTAAGACACAATCAAGCCCATAACATCAATGCCCTGCACCACTTAGGAATCAATTTGTCTATGAGTATGGGAACTTAAAACAAACAAGGTAGAAGTGCAGGCCTCTCCCACACAAAAGCCCGGAGGCGGGCAAGCTAGGGCTGCCTAGCAGCTCTACTCCCCGGAGTCCCTAGGAACCGGGCTGGTGGTTCCATCATGCCTCCCTTCCCGAGATCTCCTGATTGATGCTGTAGTTCCAGCCATCACAGCAGCATCCCAACATCAGGAAGGAGGAAAGGACAAAGAAGGGGCAAACGGTACTGGCTATCTTTCAAGGAAGGGGCCAGAAATTGCCCCTCCACCCTTCTCCTTACATGTCAATGCCTGAACCTAGTCACATGGCCATACCTGGCCTCAAAGGAGGCGGTAAAATGCCGCCTTTATTCTGGGAAGCACTGTGTGCAACTGAAAAGGTGAAGTCTGGTGACTATTGAATGAAGGGACGTGGGGGACAGAGACATGTTTCAGCCTCCATCACACATTCTTGCCAGCAATTTTTACTTCAGCCTTTGTATCTACCTAACATGGTATCTCACTGTTGTTTTAATTTACATTTTCCCAATAACTGGTCACATTGGCTATCAGTATGTTCGAAGTTTCCTATCTTAGAATTGCCTGAATTTTTGGAGTGACTGGGTGGCTCAGTGGGCTAAGTGTCCAACTCTTGATTTCAGCTCTGGCCATGATCTCATGGTTCTTGAGTTTAAGCCCCACATTGGGCTCTGCTCTGACAGTGTGGAACCTGCTTGAGGTTCCTCTCTTCCTCTCTCTGCTCCTCCACCCCTCTCAAAATAAATAAGCTTTACCAAAAAATGCTTGAGGGGCACCTGGGTGGCTCAGTCAGTCGAGTGTCTGACTCTCGTCCCAGGGTTGTGGGATCGAGCCCTCTATCAGGCTCCATGCCGAGAATGGAGCCTGCTTAGGATTCTTTCTCCCTCTTCCCCTCGTCCCCACTCATGTTCTCTCTCTGTGTCTAAAAAACTGAAATAAAATAAACTGCTTGAATTTTCTCTTCTTGGAATTGCCAGTTTTTCATTTGGTTTGCTTTGTCTTTTTATTATTGGTTTGTAGAATTGTTTGCATAGTCTAGTATTAATCCTTTGTCTTTTTTATGTGTTGCAAAGATTTTCTCCTCTCATGGTTTACATTTGTTGATGGAATCTTTGGTCATAAAGATTTCTGGTTACACATTATAAATTGTAGCCTTTGGGGCGCCTGGGTGGCTCAGTCGGTTGAGCATCCAACTCTTGATTTCAGCTCAGGTCATGATCTCACTGTTGTGGGATCGAGCCCCACTTCGGGCTCCGTGCTAAGCATGGGGTCTGCTTAAGACTCTCTCTCTTTCTTTCTCTCTTTCTCTCTCTGCCCCTCTCCCCCATTCACTCTCTTTCTCTCTAAAATATAAATAAATAAATAGATAGATAGATAGATAAATTGCAGGCTTTCTTTTATGGTTGACTTTTAATTTGTGTGTTCTTTTTTTATTTTTTAATTTTTTTTCTTTTATGGTTCATTGTCAAGTTGGTTTCCATATAACACCAGTGCTCATCCCATTTTGTGTTCTTTAAAGCATTATGTGCACCAAGGTCATGGCCATGTTCCCCTATATTTCCTTTAATACTTCATTCTTTTGTTGCTTCTGTTAGGTCTTTGACTGATATGGAATTTTTTTTCTAAGCCATGAGATAAGGACCAAACTTCATTTTTCCCCCCTAAGGACAGTTCACCAGTCTTTTTTTTTTTTAAGTTTATTTTTTTTTAATAGTTCATTATCAAGTTGGTTTCCATATAACACCCAGTGCTCTTCCCCACAAGTGCCCTCCTCCATGTCCATCATCCCCTTCCCCTTGCCCCTCCCCCTTCAGCCCTCAGTTTGTTTTCAGTATTCAAGAGTCTCTCATGATTTGCAATCTTGGACTGTTTGCCCCCAGTCCCATCCCGGCCCATGGGGAGCAGACCTTATAGGCTGCATTTCCTAAGCCACCAGGTCTCCTGGCCTCTGGCAGGGCTCAGCCCACCAAGGCTGAGCAGGAGATGGGAGGGCAGAAGGAAAGCACTTGCAGGGTGCCCCTCCCGCTCCCCCTCTGCCCAGGCAGGGGCCCCTGCGGAAAGAGCCACACCCACTCCGCGGCTACAGCTCTCCCTGCCCTCTGTGCTCCCAACCTCCACCAGCTGACCTCAACTCACTTTCCTCCCTGAGCCTAGAGAGGCCGAGCTGCCTCTCTGGCCCCTGCTGGCTTCTCAGTTCTCCCATCCCCCGTGAAACCAGCACCCTGCATCCATTCCTTCTCATTTATTTTTTTTTAAGTAGGCTCCATGCCTAATGTGGGGCTTGAACTCACGACCCTGAGATCAAGAGTGTCATGCTCTGCCAACTGAGCCAGCCAGGTGCCCCTCCTTCTATTTTAAATACTCTTCTGAGTATGCCCTGACTGATACAAAGAGCCATTTCCCCCTATTTATTAAAGAAAGATTGGGACACCTGGGTGGCTCAGTTGGTTAAGCATCTGGCTTCCGGCTTTGGCTCAGGTCATGATCTCACGGTTTCTGAGTTCAAGCCCCATGTTGGGCTCTGTGCTGACAGCTCGGAGACTGGAGCCTGCTTCAGACTCGGTGTCTCCCTCTCTCTGTGACCCTCCCCTGCTCATGCTGTCTCTCTCTGTCTCTCAAAAATAAATTAAAAAAAAAAAGATAAAAGGTCTTCCCACTGATTGGAAAGGCCATTTCTGTCTTGCACCAACTTCCCATAGGTGCATAGATCATTCTGGATCATCGACCATGGATCATTCTGGATCGTCGACCAAGCTTCAGGACCATTCTGTTTCATATGCCAATGCCACACTATTCCAAGCTCTAGAGAACCCAGCATTCTAGAGACCCCTGGAAGAATCCAGTGTTAGTCTTTTTCAAAAAAAAACTTCATTCTGAGACACTGGGAGTCTGACTCTTGATTTCAGCTCAGGTTACAATCTCACAGCTCATGGGTTCGAGCCTGTGTCGGATCTGTGCTGACAGTATGGAGCCTGTTTGGGATTCTCTCTCTTCCACTCTCTGTGCACTACCCTGCTTGCGCTCTCTCTTTCAAAATAAATAAATAAACTTTAACTTAAAAAATGTTTCGGGGCACCTGGGTGGCTCGGTCTTTTAAGCATCAGACTTCAGTTCAGGTCATGATCTCAAAGTTCGTGGGTCTGAGCCCCGCTTCAGGCTCAGTGCTGACAGCTCAGATTCTGTGTGTGTGTCTCTCTCTGCCCTTCACCCACTCACATTCGGTCTCTCTCACTCTCAAGAACAAATAAATATTGGCTCTCTCCACGTGGATCCAGTGTGTTGTTGAAGTCTGTGAGCCTGAGTTTAGGCTGTCCGGGCCTAAATTCGTAATAGAGCCCTTTGCTTTTGCATGCATGCTTGGGCCTCCCTGGTGGTCTCTGGTTTTTGGAGGCAATATTTAAATCTGTGTACAACATATGGGGTCTCTCCCGGGATATCCCCCCCACAGAGCTCCTGGGACCCCCCCCCCCCCACACGTTGGGCCTAATCGCAGGAGGGAAGGCTGGGAAGTTCTCCCTTCTCTGCATTTCAAAGTCCTGCCTGCAGGCGAGCAGTTTACCAGTGAAGAGACTGCATTGCTGGCTTTTGAGACAAACTTCTCCTACTTGAGCTGGGATTTCTCCACAAAGATCTTCTGAGAAAGAAACATAGAGGAGAAGATGAAAGAAGAAATGGCCAGTTCTCAGGGACTGCTGACCTTCAGGGATGTGACCGTCAAATTCTCTCAGGAGGAGTGGGGATGCCCCAACCACAGTCAGTGGGAACTGTACAGAGATGTGATGTTAGAGACCTTCGGACATCTGCTCTTCTTGGGTCTTGTTGTGTCAAAGCCAGACCTGGTCATCCTTTTGGAACAAAAGAGGGAGCTATGGGATGTGAAGAGAAAGGACACAGCAGCCTCATACCCAGCTGTATTTCCAAGTGAAACTGACAGCCTCCTTTCAGAGACGTTTATGGGAACTTCTATCCAAAGAGTGTCAGTGGATGGATACAACGGCAGTGCCCTTGAGAATGGACACTTAATGA